>NC_090442.1:290332913-290638413 GCF_031143425.1 Pleurodeles waltl | reverse complement strand
TGGGCTCAATGAAGCCTGCCTAAAGAACACCCCATGCTGTTCCAGCTACTGATCTAACATTCCGCAACATCTCAGCCTTCCAAATTCCCTTTAATTACACATTAATCCCACCCCTCTCTCTTTCAGCCCCTGCAGACGGAGCTGGGGGCTCCACGGGGCTGTGGGAAAAAGTCACTGTCTAACATCCACTTTTAAACGCTGGGTTTCGGCACTGAACACCTACGCTCCTAGCAGTGTGCATGTGCAGACGCACACAGAGGCAATGACGCACATGAACACCCACCACAAACAACACACGGGAGCGTTGAGGAGGCTAACTTCTGGTATGAGTTTCCATGCACTGAACAAGCATTGGCAAATCCAATTGGTCTCGCTTATTATGATTTATTGGCTTCGCCAAGGTTTCGGCAAAAAAAAAATACTGAGGATAAAAGAGCACAATGACGTGCTAAACGACATTGCGTGATGTTGCCCAGCGTAATTATTTATACACGTACATTCATTACTACGCCACACGTTTTGTATGACGCTGGGCGTCATTTTTTTATTTACCTGTTTGAAGATGATAACTAAAAAAAATATCAATATAACGTACGCGAGAGCACATTGTAACAGAGCGGGCCAGCAGTAAATGGCAGCCACCGATCAAACCAAATTATTGAAAACAACCCCTTCTCTCTGTCTTTTTTTTAAAGCAAAAAGGCCCAAAACTGGGAGGGAATAAGGAAGCAACGGCCGAAACGGCGCAAGAGAAGTGAACACTGGGGGAAGACCGGAGCAATGGGGACTGGGCACAGCAGCAAGAGAGAAAAAGGAAATAAAAACAAATATATAAAAACAAGTTGAGATGGGGAACTCAATTGATTAATAGGGGTGGGGGCATGGAGGGCATGGGGGTGGAAATTTGTGGTGGAAAATTGTGGGGGAGAAGAGAGCAAGGCAAGGAAATAGATGCACTCTCTTTAAGTGCTGAAAATAAAAGACGCAAGTAGTTTCCTGAATATGAGTGATGGATAGATGCAATCATCCAGTCAAAAGGATGGTAAAGAATCTTGTGCTCCAGGAAAGGAACATACATGTGAATAGGAGGGAAAACCAACGAATAAGAAGCAAGCAAACGAGAGTGACATGAAAGCCAACCAGTGGTAAGCAAATATGAGCATTGAAAGATTACAAGTAATTCATGCAAAAGAATGGTAAGAAGTTTTCTTCAGTGGAGTGACAGGCACAAACACAAGAAGAGGAAGGAGAGCTATTAAATAAGAAGCAAGCAAGTGAAAATGACAAGAAAGCAAAACAACAGTAATCAATGGGTGGGCCCAAAGCCCAATGTAAGTTTTGGAATGGTCCACAGGAGGTCTTTCAACAACAGACAGCTAAAAGCTGTTTGAAGGTGAGACCTAAAACGGAGGCTGTGGACTCACAAAATGTCAGGTTTAACAATTTACAATTGATAACTGATGTATTATTGCCATGCAATCATTTTGTCTCACTTAGAATTGAATCTGTGCTTTAAAAACAAGATTTATTCTTCTTCAGGGCCTGCAGCACGGATGCACGCCCTCAATCTGGCGGTCCCAGCATGCAGGGCCTCACTTAGGCATATGAAAAAAACTGTGGATCCTGGCAGAGCAGAATTTGGCAGAGAGCTTGAGAAGGACAATAATTCTTCACCTAAGCCTGTGGAGATTTATTACAATCCCTTGTCTATGGTTTGCTGTGCGTCTTCTCACCAACATTCCAAAGACCAGTGCAAAGACCAATGAGTGGCTGGAAGCATTATTCACTTTGATGATGGTGAAGTTGAGATGTGGGTATTTCATACTGGTCACTTAAGGGTCACCAGAGGTCACAGCTGTGACTCTTAGCTAACCCTTTGCTACCCAGGCCATTGTCCTTGTGACCTCTAGTTTATGGAGATTGCAAGAGCAATGTCAGTGACACAAAACAAGCAGGGATCTTTAACAACCATATTTGCTTGTTCACTGTCTGCATTTTCTGAACCCATTCCCAACCATAAACCCACAGGCAGCTTCTTATTTTCTGCTGAAGGGCCTTGAAAAGGGAAGAAGGAAAAAAGAATTTCTCCCACCTAGAGATGAAAAGAGGAAGCTAGAAGGAAAATAAGACTGCTCTCGGATCCAGTCCGTGGGCCTGACCATTCATAACTTCTGAAAACATCACCAAATGTGAAATAATACCCCTCTTCAGACTCTTAAATATACAAACAGCCAGCGAAACATACATGTGCACTGAGTGTCCCTGTCACACCCGTGGCCCTGCCCCTTTTATTGTAGAAACATAATAAATCCAGTTTATTATGTTTCTACTACAAAAGTTTTGCAGCTGCTGCAGGCTGGGGGGGGGGAGGGATATTCGGGAGGATGACGCTTCCCTGCCATAGCGGAGGAGCCGTCCCTGGTAGGTACAAATATTGAAAGACATGTGGGTGGAACAATTAGCATAGCAGTGCGAACTTTAGGGCGGTGTGACCGGTGCTGCCCCGCTGGGCCCTGCACTTTCTGTATTTTGAAATATGTGACCTGGTTAAAAAAACCTGCACCAAAGTCCTTCGTGTGTCCAGCAATTTTCAGGCAGAATTAAGCATCTCAGTTTTGTCTAGCTGCAATTCTGACTCATCATAATGTGGCTCAGAGGGTTAATGTGCCTGCCACACGTGTAACATGCAGACTAAAGAACTGTATTATATTTAGACAGCTCAGTTGGTTACTGCTTTTGTCGCAGTGATCCTTTTGTTAGTAAAGCCAACCCTAATCATATATATATATATATATAATATATTTTTTTTATAACTGTTTTTATTGAGTTTTATAAACTGTGAACATACAGTGCAGGCCATGCAAGATATAATATTCATATTGTATTACAATACCAAAAATATTATTGAGCAAATACCAACCAGGGGCAATTCGCGTCCACTATATTATTGTGCCCCATCCACTCTCCCAAACCACAAAAGATCCACATGAAACCAAACATGTGCCATACTTTCAAGTTTAGCGTATTGCAGGAATTGACCAGATCCCACAAGTCCCTGGCCTCAGTGAAAGAAATGAACTCCCCATTAGGGTAAAGATCCCTGGCTACCTCGCAACCACCCAGTCTCCAGGCTTCCACAGACATTAACCGTTCCATTTCCCAAAAGGGTGCTAGATCCCATATTATCAGTTCCCGGTCGAAAGGAGCTCGTCGGAGCACGCATTTAACTACCTGCTCCCTGATCCCTGCAGTGGACCTTGCCAAATAGGGAGCAACGGTGGCAGACCTACCCCCGCCATCAAAAGAAACACCAATGCCTGCCTATCCAACACTCCAGTAAACAGTCTCTTCTCCCAATTATCGGTATCTGTCATCCATTTAGCAGCATATTGCAGGTGTGCTGCATAATAATAATGTCTAAGATTGGGAATCGCTAGTCCTCCCCCCTCAAGATCCCCCTGCAGGACCGATAGATCCACCCTGCTACGTCGTCCAGCCCAAACCAAAGAAATTAAAAGGCTGTTCAGCCTACGAAAGAACTGAGCAGTCAATGGATACAGGGAATTCTGGATCAAGTACAGGCAACGTGGCAGGAAGACCATCTTTGCCACCGCAGCTCTACCCATGACAGAAAGAGGTAATCTATTCCAAAAAGAGACCGAACGCTCCAGACCAGCAACCACCCGCTCAACATTATGTTTATTGTGTGCAGCCACAGTGTGTGTGACCCAAATGCCCTAGTATCGTAAACTCTCGATCTCCCACCTGAGGCCAGCCCCAGGTAAGTCAGCCTGGGGGACACCGTAAAGGGATCCCAAGGGAAACAGGAGCAATTTTTTCTGACTGATCCTGAGGCCAGAAACAACCCCAAACACCTCCATCCCCTGTAACAACATCAGAATCGAGACACTGGGTTCCCGGAGATAGACCAGCGCATTATCTGCATATAGAGAAACCACATGAGTGACCTGCCCCACTCGTATCCCCCATAGCCCTCCCGAAGCCATATCGCCAGCGGTTCCACAGCGAGAGCAAAGAGGCGAGGCGAGAGCGGACAACCCTGCCTTGTACCCCTATTAATCTCCCAGGAGTCAGATAGTTCCCCCCGCCACCCGAACCTGCGCAGTAGGAGCAGTGTATAACAGTCGCACCCAGGCACAGAAACCAGGACCAGACCTCATACCACGCAACACCTCTAGCAGATACCCCCAGTCAACCGTATCAAAGGCATTTTCAAGGTCCAAGGACACCAGCGGCAATTCAGTTTTCTCGCCCTCCGTCTCATGCAGGACGTGCGCCAGACGACGCAGATTGTAAGATGTGCTGTGACCAGGGATAAACCCACACTGATTCTCGTGCACAAGACCCTGAATCACCCCAGGTAGTCGCGAGGCCAGGATCTTGCAAAGTATCTTAACATCGCTATTTAACATGGTGAGCGGGCGATATGATGAAGGATCACTTGGATACCCACCCGGCTTAAGCATCAAGCACACTATGCCCTGTCGCATAGAGTCTGGCAACCTGCCACACTCGCGGACTTCCTCAAACACTTCCAGAAGCCTCTCCCGCAGGGACAAAGAGAACGTCTGATACAACTCGATAGGAAACCCGTCACCACCCGGAGACTTAGACATCGCAGCCACTGCTTCGCTTACCTCCTCAACAGTAATCGCCGCTTCCAGGGCCTCCCTACTCTCCACACTCAGCCACAGAAGACACATCAGCTTCAGAAATCCCCCTACGCCCTCTTCCGGAGGTACTGTACCAGCCCTCGAAACCATCTGCTGGTGCTCTACCAAGATCCGCAAAATATCTGTATGCTTTGTAAATGTCTCACCCTCCACATTCCGAATGTGCAGTATAGGAGGGGACTCCACCTCCCGCCTGAGAATCCACACCTGGAGCTTGCCAGCTTTACCCCCCTCCTGATGCAGGCGCTGCCTGTATGCTTTGAGGGTGACCCGACTCAAGGTATCCCAACAATCGTTAACTTCCTTGTATAATCTAAGTTCCTCCCTTTCAGCTGCTCTTGTGACTGAAAGCTTCTGCTGCAGAGCCCCTAGTTTCGCCTGTAACCCCATGAGTTCTCACTCGCTCCATTCGCCTGCGCACCCCACATGCCGTACCAATGCAAACCCCTCGCACCACAGCCTTCATAGCCTCCCCCTCCAATCCCCTAGAAGCTGTTGTATTACAATTCAAGTTCATACAACCAGTAATGGCCTCCCCCGCTTCATCTCTGCACCCCACATCCATAAGAAATTCTGCAGGAAAGCACCAACTACCCGCAGCACTGGTGCCTGTTGCCCCCCCTTGTAGTTGCATCAAGACAGGTGCGTGATCAGACAGAAACCGACCCAGATGTGTGACCTCCAATACCTGAGAGCCGTGATGACCGGCCAGAAGAAACCTATCCAGACGAGTATGAGTGTTATGGGTTCTAGAGTGACAGGTGAATTCCTTACCCTCTGGGTGTAACGCCCTCCAATTATCCCATAACCCTAACTGGCTCATCACATCCCTAAGTGATCTCACCATCAGGGGCTTGGTCCCCAGCTTCGGTGGGAGGCGATCCAGTTCCCCATTCAGTATGCAGTTGTAATCCCCTGCTCATATAATAGGCTTATCCACACTCTCCCCCAGGATCTCCGGTACGTTGGTGTAAAAGGAGGGATCATCAATATTGGGTGCATAAGTGTTAAGAATAATGATGGGTGAGTCATCCAGCATGCCCTCGATTAGAACATATCTCCCCTCAACATCAACTTCACTATAAGTATGGGTAAAAGGAACCCCTGGAGCCACCCACACTGTCACACCCCTCGCGTAAGAGGAGAAGGAGGAAGAAAACATGTGACCCACCATTTCTTAGAAAGCTTTTGTGCCTTCTCCTCCGTCATGTGTGTCTCCTGAAGACAGGCGATGTGCACCTTCTGCCTCTTTAAGAAGGAGTGTACCCTATATCGCTTGGTGAAGCTCTTGAACCCCCTGACATTCCACGTCAACATGTTAATCTTGCGAACCATGTTGGTACTGAATTACCAACCCACCCGCACTCATGCCTCACCCTGGCATCCATCCCACCATGTGGAGGTAGAGAAGGTACATCATGCATGTCTTGCCATTATACCTGCACTGTAAAACCAATATCAAATATTGACGAACTGTGCTAATCGAACCCCTCAAACACTTAACCCCCACCCCGGACATACAGTTTAACAACTGGAACAAACCACCATACTACAGATCCAGTCCGTAAATGCTGCCAGGACAACAGCCTAATCCCCACCCACCAATTTAAAGACCTACCACAGTGATCACCCCCCACCCCGGCATCAATGTAGTGTTGCCCACACGTAAACCATAATTACTACATATTATTAGCAATGGCCCTCCTTAATGTCCGGCATCGCCCAACCGCCGACAGTGCCCCTTCAGGACCCCGTTCACCATCTCGCAGCACCACCGTCCAGAAGCAGATCGCTCCCACACAGACCCAGGCCCCCCGATAGAGGGCACGACAAGCAGCTTCAAGTGTCAGCAATAAAGTCAGACCTGCGTGGAGGCCAACAATGAATCCAGCTCCGGCCCTCTACCAGAATCATCCGCCGACCCAGCAGGCACCACAGCCATCGTCCCAAACTGTTGTATCTCAATCCTGAGGGCATGGTCCTCCACTGACCCCGAGCCACAGTGTCCTCCGACAGGCCACCTCCACGGATCCTCCAGTCAGGGCCTTCCGTTTTAGAGGCCCGATGAGCCACTCCGTCAGTCCCTGCCAAATTGCCTGGAGCAGCCTTAACCCACATCTCCAGCCATCTCCAAACCTCCTCTGGGTGCTCGAAGAAATGGGACCTGCCTCCAGAGAGTACCCTTAAGAGCGCAGGGTATAGAAGCATATATCAGACATTCATGGCCCGGAGCTTCGCCTTCACTTCGAAGAAGCTCTTCCGTGAGTTCTGTACCTTGGTGTAATCAGGATAAATGGAAATTTTCCATTTCTCAAAAACAACCTTATCCGAGTCACGGGCCTCCTGTAGAACACAGTCCATATCTCTGTAGATTAGGAGTCAAGCGAAGATAGCCCTCAGGGGTGCACCAGGTCGCAGAGGTGCCACGAGTGCCCTATGAGCCCTCTACACCAAAAACACTCTGGAGAGGTCTACCGGTTGCAGCACATCCTTAATCCAATTTTCTACGAAGGTTTCGGCCACTGACCCCTTTGCACGTTCCGGGAATCCCAACAGTCTTATATTGTTCTGCCAAGAACGGCCTTCAGCATCCTCCAGCCGTGCCTCCAGGCTTCCAACTGTACAGGTAGCCTACACTGCATCATCTGCTTACGCAAAACCCCCACCTCTGTCTGCAGCTGCATTATGGAGCCCTCCGCCATCTTGACCTTGTCGGAGACCTTTCTGAGATCCGCCCTGAAGAGGTTCACCTCCACCGCCACTGTTTCTATCTTGCCTTCAAGAGCCACTCTTGAGCCCTGAATAGCAGAAAGAATCTCAGCTCACAACGGTTCATCAGTGGTCGTCATCCCACTCTGGGCATTGTCAGTCCCCCCCAGCCTGAAAGGGCGCTGCGGTAGGGGCACCAGAGTGGTATATTGTTCCATAGTGTGTCCCTGCGAGACATTGGTCTGCCCATGTCGCCCCAACCCTAGGCAGCCATAGAAGTAGACCATATCATTCGGTGTTTAAGCCCGGGAAGGCAAGAAGACACCCACAGATCACTGGATCCGAGGCCAGAGTGTCACCTCCGCATTCGCAAGGTGCCAAAACACCCGGGCACCCATTAGGCAGTCCCAGACCAGAGAAGGTTAAGCACCCACACAGGTACCACCGCAGGCCCAGCACCCTCAGTTCCAGGAAGCCCACCACCAGGCCCTAGGCAGGTGCCCTGATATCTCCTTTGTCCTTAGCAACTCCAGGGGGTCCCTCCCCTCAAACTGTGCTCCAAACTGTGCAGTCGCAACCAGGCGCTCCCTCAAATGTCTCCTCAACTGCTATGTTGGCCAATAGGGACCACTCACCACCAGGCGGTACCGAAACAATCACCAGCCCACGCTGCTGCCATCCACTGTACTGGCCTCTGTCCTGTAAGCCAGCATCTGCAATGTGCCCAGGCAGAGCCCAAGCAATGTCCGAGGGCCCCCTCCTCCGCACAGGGGGTCAGCAGGTAGCTCCTGAGTAGGCACAGCTCTAAACCTGCAGCTGCCATCTCCCAATCTCATTAGGGGGCCCAGGGCCCCTCGCCGTCGAGTGCAGGTGCCATGCCACCTCCAGGCCTCTAGGCGCCGCACAGGCTCGGCCGAGCCAGCCGGACTCAGGTCCCTGCTTTTCCGGCCCCCTACTGGGGACCTCTGGAGACTACAAGCCCCCAGCCGGCCGCCGGCAATCAAAAGTTCCACAAGGGAAAGGGATCCCCTCTCCGGACCCAGTGGCCGTGAGAGACCGTCGCAAGGCCCAGCGTCTTCAGCCCACGTCGACCCGCGCGCGGCTCCCGGAGCACCTCCGCGCCCCGGAACAGGCCGGTTCCAGCAGGCAGAAGCTGCCCGCCACACTCAGGGCTCCGGTTCATGTTGCTGGGGGTGTGCAAAGTGTCGAGGGCACACCAGGATCAGTACAGGATTCGCCAGGATGGTGGGAGCTCACTAGGAGCACGTCCCGCCGGCCATCTTGCCTGGCCGCGCCCCACATGTGTTATATTTTAAATCCAGAACTTGTGCTTCTTCAGACTAAGCATTTTTATGCCATGTGACATGACTCCTACACCTTCAAGTCCTCATTGTCTTATGTAACATTTCCTGTACATTGATTTACACACTTGTATGTTTCATTGCCTCTGTGATAATGTGTGTGTGAACTAAAGTGCTCTAAAACTCTACACTGATATGAGTAGCACTATAAAATAAAATACATGTCAGAGGGTGCTATGAAGAGAGAAGAGGCACCATTTGAAGGTGGAAGTGAGGGTATCCTAGCAGAAGGAGGTATTGAGGGGCACTTATAAAGATTGTCGCACTGGTCACCACCCGCGCAAAAGCCAGCCCTGTGGCAAAGGTAGAAGGGTGTGTATGGCGCGGCCTCATGTAGATGAACTGTGGCACTGAATGGCATAAAAGGAGCCTCCCAGAAAGTATTGCTTTGGTGTGGCAAGGAAGAAGGAGTGATTTGGGTGAGAAGATGACAGTTTCATTTGATATATACCCTCAACTGTTTCATTGTATGAAGTCTACTGTAATTCTGTTCTTATTAATGGGTGCTGGCATGGTCCTGTTGGTCTGATATTTAGACATCATAGGCACATAACACATGATTGCCAATGAAAGAACATAAGGAGTAGCTGTCAAGGTGGACAGTGTTGTAAGTGGTTTAATAGAAAAAACATTTCCTACAATAAAAATTGGAAGAAATCATTTGACCTAAACTGTTTTTCAAAGTTTTCAAGATAAATGATATTTAACACTCAATGGAATTCAATTAATAGAATGGCTTTAAAGACCTTGCCTAAGACAGTGCAAGCGCTGTCTGTTGTGAGACTTTTCATTACCTTGCAGTGGGCTTAGAGGCTGCCCATTGATTACTATTGGTTGGCTTCATTGTCACTCTCATTTGCTTGCTTCTAATTCATCAGCTTCTATAAGCTTTCCTTCCTCTTTTTGTGTTTGTCCTTCCACTGGAGCATAGTGTATGTGTTTTCTAGACGTCTTCCTCATGTGCTTCCCCCGCCTACCTTAAGTTGTCCAGGTGGTTCCCCCAGAAATTCCAGCACACTTTATGTTGTCCGAGCGCTTCCCCCAGGCCTTCCAGCCCACCCTCCATTGTCTGTATTCTTGTCTGTGTGCTTACCCTGGATCCTCCCGCCCACCATCCTTTGCCCATGTGCTTTCCCAAGCCCCTCCCACCCACCATCCGTTGTCTAGGTTATTGCCCCATCCCCTTTTGCCTGTCCTCTCCCATCTCTTTAGCCCTCCCTCTCTCTCTGTTGCCTCGTCCTCGAACCCACTCCCCAACTTTTTTTCCCCCAACAAATAGAGGAGTAATTCAGGGGACGAGTAAACATAGAGGAACAGATGGCGGGGAGAGGAGGAAGCTGGTAGGGGTGACAATAGGTGGCAAAGGATGGGGCAGCACACTGCTAAAAATAATTTTAAAATGGTGCTATGACACAGCCATTGCAAATGCACTTTAAAAACATGCATTAGTGCTGACCACGTCTTAGCACTTTTTAAAAATAATTTAAACCATGCAGCACAGCAGCCAAGCTGCAGTATAACATGGCTACAAATCATTGCTAAAGCCTTTAGCTCTCATAGGTGAAACATACTGACTTTGCCAATGCTTGTTTTTTAAAATGTTTTTGCATGGTTTTTGAAGGTGTAAATGCCATTCATTTCGAACATAAGTCCTCACTTTTGCTTTTTCTGCATAGAGTGCATAGATCCTCTTTCTATTCACCACATAGCCTTTCATCCTTATTGTCACTGGATGAAATTTGTTTTAAATTTCTTTTTCATAAAGTAACCTCTAGAAACTGTACTCTTAATACTGTTTTGTCCCTCCTACATATGTTCTCCTCCTTCATTCTCCATCTTCCTCCCCATATCCCTATTTTTTAAGGGGCATGGGAGGGGAGAGACTGCTCCAACCACCACCTGCCCCCATTTTTAAAATTAGTTTATTTCCATGTACCACCTTTTGTTACGCTTTTCTGTGCTCCCGCTTTAGTACTCTTGTTCCTCTTGTTTTTTACATTTTCCCCACCTTGCCTCTCTATAACTTTTTATCTCCTTATCTCTGTTTTCACTCTTTAATAGTAAAACACTGGGCTTGATATGCTAGGTCTTTTTGCAGTCGCAGATTTTGTGGCAGCAAATTTTTTTTTTTCAAATCTACTAAGCCCATTTTGCAATTCTGTAACCTGTTACTTGAATCACAAAATGGGTTTAGAAAGGCATAACAAATCGCTGTTTGGAAAGGGAGTGCTAAGGGCATCTCTTCCAACCTGCGAATCGTTAAGTTATGTATCAATATTTTGCAACAGTAACCTGATTGCAAAACATTGAAAGGTTATTGACTCCTGAGATAGGGTAGTAACACATTTGAAAAAGGAAAACATTTACCTTGAGACTCCTTTCCCCTTGAGGAATGTAAAATAAAAACAATCTTGGGGAGTAGGCAGTGACCTCTAACAACTCTGAAACAAATTAAAAAAAAGTAAACTTTTCTTTTTAAATGAAACCTTGTTTCCTTTAAGGAAAATGGGCTGCTGTAAAACAAAGTTTACTTTATCAATATGTGATCAGATACATTGGGGTCTGCTGCCCCAGATAGGTCACCATTCCTGTGATGGCCACCAACTGTAGTGAGTCACGATTTGTGACCTATATCATGAATATTGATGAGGTAGGTCAGATTCTGACTCACTATGATTTGAAATTGTATGGACCAACCTATTAGAACATAAGGCAGTTTGCAAACTCATTTTCCATTTACAAAAAGCCATGCAATTTGTAACTACTCTTTTCAAATTGAAATGTCCTACTTCAGGCCCAATGTTTTCTAACTGGGATTTACTAAGAGTGCTTACATTCTATGAATTTACATACACAATAATCATGTAGTAGCCTTCACACTCAGTGTTAACTGGAATTTGCAGCAGTCCCTAAAGAAACAAGGTCAGAAATGAGCCTTCTCAAGAGATTCATCCAGATAACTTTATCCAAAAGTGGGAGGAAGCTCATCATACTGGGGGCAGTCATTGTAAATGGCAACCTCTCTGCAGACACACTACCAGGGGTCTCTGGAATCTCTGGGCATTTATGGACTGTCACTACTGACCCCAAAGACCATGGTGAAATTAGCTCATAGTAGTGATAACAAGAGCCGTAAGTTACAATCAACCTCATATCCTCCGTGGGTGGAGAGATGTTCAGCCTGAAGAGATCGCAACACATGAGCACTGCTCACAAGAACTGAGAAAAAATAATAGACTACATTCGGTGGACCTGAAGTCCACAGCAACAGAAAGAATGAGTGAACCAGACCATACAAAGACAATGTGGATTTCAATATTGTCGATTTCTGATTACTAGCATATCAGGGGAACAGAACTGGCCTAGAGGACCACATATTGCTTGTGTAGCCCGGAAAAGGTAACTTTCGGTAATAAACATCACCTGAACCAATAATACAATAAGCTGGTCTCAGATGTAAAGAACAAAGTTGAGAAACTCAGAAACTCAGGAAGGAACAAAGATAAATCAAATCAAATCAAATCATTAACATTTATAAAGTGCGCTACTCACCCGTGCGGGTCTCAAGGTGCTAGGGGAAAAAGGGGGGTTATCGCTGCTCGATAGTCAAGTGCATTAAAAGCCCACTGGCTGAGTTAATAGAAGTGGATCACCTTGGCAGTTGTGTTATAGTGACCACTGTTTAAATGTGTAGGGTTTGATGTTTTGTTAGTTTTGTTACTGTACTTTGTGCAATGTGTGGCTCATTGTGGTTTATATATGAGTTTTGTAAATAATAGTGCAGCAATTTATGTTATGTGTATTAGACTTTGGATTACACTACCATAGCTTCCTTTTTTACTATTTAATTTTTTGAAATAAATTTGAGAAAGAAATTAAATCTAGGATTAACAGAATTAATGACTGTTTATTTAATTTAGGATTTAATTTGTCCCTACCTGTCATTCTCTTTTTTGTGACGTTGTATTAACCCTAGATAGGGTAGGGTGATAGGGTTCCCCCTGTGGATTTGCAGATCGCTGCTCGAACAGCCAGGTCTTTAGGAGTCTCCGGAAAGCGGAGTGGTCCTGGGTGGTCCTGAGGCTGGTGGGGAGGGAGTTCCAGGTCTTGGCCGCCAGGAAGGAGAAAGATCTTCCACCCGCCGTGGAGCGGCAGATGCGAGGGACAGCAGCGAGTGCGAGGCCAGAGGAGCGGAGGAGGCGGGTGGGGACGTAGAAGCTGAGGCGTCTGTTGAGGTATTCCGGTCCCTTGTCGTGGAGGGCTTTGTGTGCGTGGGTGAGAAGTCGGAAGGTGATCCTTTTGCTGACTGGGAGCCAATGCAGGTGTCTCAGGTGTGCGGAGATGTGGCTGCTGCGGGGTACGTCGAGGATGAGGCGGGCCGAGGCGTTTTGAATGCGTTGCAGGCGATTTTGGAGTTTGGCTGTGGTCCCCGCGTAGAGGGTGTTGCCGTAGTCCAGGCGGCTCGTGACGAGGGCGTGGGTCACGGTTTTTCTTGTGTCGGCGGGGATCCAGCGGAAGATCTTGCGGAGCATGCGGAGGGTGAGGAAGCAGGCGGAGGACACGGCGTTGACTTGCTTGGTCATGGTGAGAAGAGGGTCCAAGATGAAGCCGAGGTTGCGGGCGTGGTCTGTGGGGGTCGGTGCGGTGCCGAGGGCCGTGGGCCACCAGGAGTCGTCCCAGGCGGACGGGGTGTTGCCGAGGATGAGGACTTCCGTTTTTTCAGAGTTCAGCTTTAGGCGGCTGAGCCTCATCCAATCTGCGACGTCCTTCATACCCTCTTGTAGGTTGGTCTTGGCGCTGGCGGGGTCCTTGGTGAGGGAGAGTATAAGTTGGGTGTCGTCGGCGTAGGAGGTGATGATGATGTTGTGCTTGCGTACGATGTTGGCGAGGGGGCTCATGTAGACATTGAAGAGTGTCGGGCTGAGCGATGAGCCTTGAGGTACGCCGCAGATGATCTCGGTGGGTTCTGAGCGAAACGGAGGGAGGTAAACTCTTTGGGAACGGTTTGCGAGGAAGGAGGCGATCCAGTCCAGGGCCTGGCCTTGGATCCCGGTGGAGCGCAGGCGGGTGATTAGGGTGCGGTGACAGACGGTGTCAAAGGCAGCCGAGAGGTCGAGAAGAATGAGGGCGACTGTTTCACAGTTTTCCATCAGGGTTCTGATGTCGTCTGTGACTGAGATGAGGGTGGTTTCAGTGCTGTGGTTGGTTCGGAATCCGGTTTGTGAGGGGTCGAGCAGGTTGATGTCTTCCAGGAAGGTGGTCAGCTGTTTGTTGACGGTCTTCTCTATTACTTTGGCTGGGAAAGGCAGAAGAGAGATGGGGCGGAAGTTTTTCAGATAAATAAAAGAGCTAGAGAGAGCTACCTACTATAGGGCCACCATATTTCCTTCACAGCTCCCCTGTACCAACAAAGCCCCCTCTTAAACAACTTTCACCCTAAAAACCTGAATGAAACAGCAAACCTGCTTTCACTTGGTTCTCAGATACTTAACGGAGCGTTTGGAATCTAGCTGGGGTAGCAGTGGTTCTAATAAAGAACTAGGATGAAACAAAATGCCTATGTTCCTGGCAGGAGGGAAGATTAAAGACTGACAAAGAAAAGATAATCGGGCTCTGGGTACTGTTTTGTAGGTGATGGAAAGCAAATGATGTCAGTCTTAGACAGCATAACGCAAGGGGAGTGGTGGGGGGGAGGAAAGGAGACGAGGTAAAAATTTAAATAAAATAAAAATAACTTACCTTGCCTTCGTCCCTGCTGCCTCCTGCTGCCTTGCACTCCTCTTCTTCTGGTGTACCAGGATTCACTGCTGAGACACCAGCGCAGGTTCCCCAGCAATACTGGCGCTGCTTTCATGCAAAACCTTGCATGAAAAATCCTGGTGCTGCTTTCATGCAAAACCTTGCATGAAAACAGCGCCAGAACTGCAGCTCAGACACAGCCCTGGGGTCTGTGTCGTTTCTTCAGACCAGCTGTGTACACAGCCAGGCTGGAGAAACCTAAGTGTGCATGTGTGTTTGGCCGACCTCAGACGGCCGGCCAAACACACATGCGCACTTAGATGCACTCTCCCCTCCTCCCCTCTCCAGCCTCCCGTGGCCCAGCCCCACCCCTCCCTACACTGCTGGCTGTGCCAGAAGAAGAAAAATAAAACTATCTATTGTTTTATTTCTCTGCTTCTGGCACAGCCAAGGAGGCAACGCTCCTTTGCCATAGCAAAGGAGCCACCCCTGGCCTTGGAGGAATTGTGTGTAAGTGAGCACAATTAAATTCAATGACAGAAGGCAGCGAGACAGAGACTTCACTTTGGAGAGTCGCAGTGCAATAAATCCTGTGATGATCATTGATAACAAATATATTTGCCTCTGCTAATAACACAATCATTAAAGCTTTATCCCATGAATGATACTCTGCAAGTTCATTTAATGTTGCAGGAATGAGTCATCTTATAAATCCATGTAGACATGCCATCTAGAAACCATCCTAAGTTGCTATATAGAGTGAAAACAGATTGACTGCGCACCTGTTTCGATCCCCAAAGAATAGTGGTTGGCTTACATTCAAATTTACAACCATGGTGTCAGGATATAATGTGTAGACTATTGCAACCCCTAGGTTGCAAGGGTCACCCACCATTCAGGGACAAGAAGAGGCATTTGATCCAAGGTCTTTCTGGATCTGTTTGTTCTTATGGATGAACGTTCATCACTTACATCACAGGTTGCAGAAATCCCAGTGGTAGCTCTCCATTAGTTAATGAAAAGCCAATGCGAGATTTTGTGCAGAATTGTTGCTCTGCCTTGTACCTAGGGAAGAGAGAGTGATGGCCAATACCCAAGGCTACTAAACCTTGAGTAGGAAAATTAGGAGACAGTAGTGTTTAAATGGTGCTTCCCCATCGAAAGATCAGAAGGGTCTCTACTTGTCATTTTAATCTATCTCTGCAGTATGTATGATGTGATACAAGGCTTCTCCCTCTCTCCAAAATCTTTCATTATCCATGCTCTTCCTACAGGTTGTTGGATCAGGGAGAGAGGAACCTAACTCACCATCATTGCTGATATTGCCAGATTGTACCTGGGACATGAGCTGTTTCAGTCTGGAAAGTTGAACAAAGATTACAATGAAACTAAAGATTCCCATTTTAGGTAGGGTCCTAATCCAAGTGGCTTCCTGAATATCTAAATGGGAAGCCTGTTTTATCAGAGTTTCAGTCCGAGCAGACAAAATCCTACAACACATCAAGTCGACACCTAGCGATTATTAATTAGGCCTCATAAACTTGTGGTCATAAACTTGTGGATTAAGTTTTACTATCTCATGATCGTAAGAAGCCTTACATTTGGTTGACGAATTTCCCATTGTTGTTTTGGAATGATAGTGCCATGGAGGGCCTGCTGGCCTCTACTAGCCTTGTGGCTTTCATTGCTCCAGTGCCTTAAAAGTCTTTGCATCAGAAGGAGGGATCCCAATAGTCCGATTTAGACTTGATCCTGCTGGCTTGCTCTGGGAGTATCTGTTCACTGAGTACTTTTGTTCTCTCCTGAGTGGCTCATACGTGGGAGGCCAATCATTGGTGCAAGAGGGTTTTAGATGTTTGACGTTCTCAGTCAATCAGAGCCTCTGAAATCTAAAAAACAAAAAACTCCAAAATACAATTCTGCTTCAATATTCCCACAAATGTTTCTGGCTCTTCAATTGCTAGTGGTGCAAGCTGTGTTTTTATAATTTGTTTATGCTGTTAAATAAAGTCTTCGCAGAGTCTACATAAACTAAATGTTCATCGGTTGTGAAGTTCACAATAAAATGTGTTAAAATAATCCGCAGATAGGTGAAGTCCACAGGTTACATGAAGAGAATCTGTTTTAACTAACTGTTCTCTGTACATTATTTCTCCTATCTTGAACGTATCAAGTAAGGTTGTTACTACGAAAATAGTGCCCTATGGCAGAGCAGCACAATACAGGAACCTTCAATAAAATAAGTAAATATAATACAGTCTTGTCAAGAGCAGAATAGTATTTGTAAAATATCATGAATGAGAAATTAGAAAAACGAACATGCTAATTCATGTTTGGATTTTTTTAGGCATGGCTCTTATTTCATAATAATTACAAAAGACTGTTACATGGGTTGCATTGGACATCAGTTGCACGGGTACTGCTTGATTTATAGGGATCATATGAAAGAATACACATTATAGCTAGGAAAAATATACACAGGAGTGAAAAGTAAAGCACTGGGAGAGTCGAAAACTGTTCATAGTATTGATACAAATAGACGAGGAAGTTTAAGAATGAAAATGAAGTGGAAAAATGCAGTTCTGGTTTTGTAAAATGTACTCAAAGGTCTTCTGTCTGAATTTGCGATATGCGAGTCTACAGCATAAATAAGGTCTTTCTTTGGAGTGGTAACAGCTGCATCGCCAAGATAAATCGCGATGAGGGCAGATGTGCCTGGCGTCCTGAGCTGCTTGGCAAGAAAATTCTGGAACCACTAAGCTGCCATCTACCAGGAGGCCGCCCTCTCTGGCAAAGCCTGTGTGCCAATTTGTCTGGGTTTCCGCCTAGTTTGCTTTATTTAGTGCTGTAAATCGATCTGTGACATGTTCATCAGCTACCATGCCTGTATGTTTTGGGTCTTTTAGGTTTATTCTTTAAGAGATGAGGCATATGGGCTTTTCCCAAGCATATCAACTAAAAAACACATCATGGAGCCAAACTATCGAGGCCTAAATATCAAACATATCATGAAGGTAAGTATATATGGGTAAGAATAGATTTACTATACGAAACGTTTTATATACGTACTTCACAACATATATATTTTCAAGGTAACCTGAAATCCATATTTACGTTCATGCACTTCCCTTTCTGATATTTGATTCTCGATATTTTGGGCCTTAAGATTTTTGCCCTCAATATTCCTTTCTCATATAATTTGCATGATCTATGTGGATTGAAATGCGTCAAACAACAGACAAATGTGTTGCATACTACAATGCAACTATTTGAAAGATTTAGATATATCTAATAGTGGTACTTGATTCAACTTTCAGTTTTCTAGAGCCACAGTAAAATCAAACAGTATAGCAAGCTTTTGGATAGTCAAGTGACTATTACCGTTAAACAGCATCATTTAATTAAGGGGAATTTAGATAAAAAACATATTATAACCAAGAGATAGTAAAATCAAACAGTATATTCTAACTTGAAATATTCAGATTAAGCAGCATTATATAATTATGGGATTCTATACTGGAGAAGGGGTGCACGTGATTTTCAGGACTTAAGCAAAATGCTATTTCATCATAACTTTTTTCAGTTAGTTAAACAGATCAAGACTTGTAGCATTTTTATTTTGAGGATGGACTACTAGGGTGGTATACTCTTCTCACATTACCCTCTTCTTGGACTATGGATTTGAATTTGCTAATCTGGTGAACTACACATGATTTTCTTTTCCTTTTTTTAGAAACAAATGTAGAGAATAAGCACAAATTGATGATGTTTAAAAGGTTACAAAAGACGAGCATCTGCCACTGCCCAATTTATGTGGGGTTCATAATCTGTCCAGGGACAGTTGAAAGCAATCGATCACTTTGAAGAAGTTTTTTATCTGTAGTTGACATATAATACAAAACAAATGTACAGGAACCTAATGCACACGCACAGAGAGGCTAAAAAAGAAACATCAATTAAATGTTATTGTGTCTGGAACCACAAAACATGAATGCCTTATTTAAAACACTTTAAATTGACTGGTAAAATTCAAATGCAGAATTGTTTCGGATTCTTTTCTCCCACTGATTTTAAATGAATTTTGAATGTACAGGTTTAAGTCACATTTTGTTTTTTGAATAGTGTGCTCACCTTGCCATCACTAAGGTCGAATGCAGTAAACTAAATGGAAATATTTCCCCTTCTTGAGAAGCCTATTTCCATACATCCCTAATAAACATTTAGGAGTTCTCTTCCAATTCCCACCTCTGAAAAACATTTACTCTTTCCTTTACCAGAAGTACATTTGTGGAAGATTTTCAGGGTAGAAAACAACCTCCGAATTATTGGTGAAGGCCCACAAAAGTATAATTATGTGGTTGTTCATTAATCTGTACACATGGCCCACCCAAAAACCCACTTCTACTATTACATTTGTAAGTGATGGAATTCCAACTTAGTGGTGACGTTTTCCCTTTTTGAAAATCCCGTTTGCACATGAAAGTTCAGTGATCCTAAATCTGTGATTTAAGATTGAAAGTATTTAGGCGCAAATTAGTCTGTCTGCCCACATAATAACTTAGGTCTAACAATGCTTTAAGAACTAGACACGATGTCCCGGTGTACAAAGGTACAAAAAACAAACACGGAATTTATTTTATGACTGGAAAAAGAAAAAGGTTGTTTGCCCATGAGATGGGAGCGCAACATGCACACTTTTCATGGTGTGGGTTATTCTCCCTTGGAATAATAGGACTTACCTTCCCAAAACTTGCAGCGTTGACTGGTTGTGTGTCATGCTTCTCGCAGAAATCTAAGTAGTGCATATACAGAGCACTCCTGGGAATGCACACACCTTCTGCAATCTCGTAGTTCTCTTCCAACCTTTACAAAAACAAATACATAAACGGCAAGCAATATTTATTTTTATAGCACAAGCTGCTCCCACAGTTTGACATGACATTCGACAAGTTATGGCTTCCGTCTTTCACATTTCATTCAGGAGGCATGGCAGTCAACATATTTTTTTTTAAAAAGAGGTGTGCTCTAGTGCGCCAAGAAACCAGTGGAGAACGTGTGTTATTCAAAACTGTGAGACATAACATATATCCTATGTTTCCAAAGGGATTTGTATTCTCAGCATTCATCCGTGTTATGTCTCAGCAGAGGCCTGTGATGAAGCTGCCAGCACCACATACACCATCCATGTAACCCATGGATAGGGTAATTTTCTATGTGGGCCCTTCCTGACCAATTAAAAAAAGGCAATGGCGGTGCTTGAGACTTAGCTGTATCTAGATGGATGTAGTAAAAATTTTCTGGGGCAAGTGCACCACAGGGAGTATTTAGAGTTTCCACACAGTGGAGTAGAAGTAATGGAAAGAAAATGGTTCAGACTTACTGACCACGTGATATTAGAGCACCCAGCAACCACCATCTAGCACTAGAGAAGGGTCCCCAAAAAACTCAGGTAATCTTGTATTATTGTGACCAATAACATGCAAGGGATTCATTAGCAATGCCTGTTCCAAAGATGGCTAAGGGATCAACGTTCATTTTATTGGCAAACCTGAGAACATCCTCCTTTGTCCTTCTGATGGATAATGTTGTTTTAAACGATAACCAGAACTTATATTGTGCTTTTATGTAATGTCCTTCGTGAAAATGGAGGATTTTGATGTATATCTTTTTTCTTATGTATATATTTATGTTAATGTTCAGAAGGACATCACAGGCTGTGACTCTCTGAAGTTGTCAATACATTATGACTGTCAATTCAGTTCTGGGGTCTTCACCGGGTCTAAAATGCACTACTATCAAAATGTGTGTGAAAAGGCAGTTGTTCTAAAATTTGGCTTTACAGGGCATCACCGAAGGTGTGTTTATGAAGATCAGATTAACAGGAGGCAGCTTGCTCCATACTGAATAAGGCTATATATTTGGGAAGATCTGGCCATGATAAACTAGATATAAATTTTGAGCATTTAGAAATGCATTTGCACTTACGAGAAAGGACGCGTAGAAAACCATGTTTCTTTCCAGAATGGAAGAGACTAAGTTGCATTCTGTTGAGTTGTAAACCTTTCTGGAGCAACCTTTTTTCTTACAGGTGGGCTGCACATGGCTTCAGAAAATAATACAGCAAATCAATTTCTATTACTAGGAATGCTGGATAACTTTCCATTGCAAAAATAATAAATATTTAGGGCCCGATTGTGAGTCTGGCGGTTCGAAGACCACCAGACTCGTGGTGGAGGTCGGACCGTCGCTGCTGTCTGACTGACAAATTACACGATTGGTGGTCGGTGCCACCAAAATACAGCCGTCTCCACCAGGATCACTGATCTCGATGGGATGACGGTGGTCGTGGTTGTAATCAGCCACGGCGGCTCTGAAGTCAGCACTACCGTGCTGATTACAACCATGTTCTCTGCCAGCCTTTTCATGGCGGTTCAACCGCCATGAAAAGGCTGGCAGAGAACAAGTGCATAGCATAGTCATGGGTAGTGCAGGGACCCCCTCCCCACCACCGTCAGAATACACACTAACTGCTGTGCAGACAGTGCGCATTCCAAGGGTGCTAGGGGGGTCCCCTGTGCAATGGCATCTGACTCGACCCCATGTTGAGCCGAGTCCAATGCCGCTGCACATTATCCACTGGGCTGACTGGCGGAAACCTTATGGGGCTGGTGGGGAGACCGCCAGTTCCACTGAGGTCTCCTCACCACGGGTCTGGCGGTCGGGTCTCTTCCATACTTTCTCGTTCACAGCTAATGATTTTCACTGGAACACTCAAAGGATGTTTAGTGTCAGGTGTATTGTTAGCAGGTATCATGTGTCTTTGCTGTTATACATTCTCACTTCTCACATAATTTCAGTAGCCTAGGGACACTTGTTTGCAACTGATACTACACACATAAGTAAATAAACAAGAGGGAATGCAGGGATGAGGAAACAAAATCTGAGGACTGGAGAAAGCACATTACAGAGCAAGAAAAGAAGGCAAGGAAGCATGCAGCCATGAATACACGGATATACAAGACAGATACAGCAAACTGTAAAATGGAGGACATATGGAAGTAACTAGTGAGAAAGAATTAAGGAGAGAGGTGAGATGAGACTGGGGGGTGAAATAAATGGTGAAATGCAATCAGATTAAGAGGAGGGTTAGAGCACAGGAAAACATCAGTGAACAACAAGCATTTGCAATGCAACAGGTCTTGCATTTGCTCGAATTAGCGCTATTAGCGCTGTAAACTCCTAAGCAGACTTTTCTTGCCACATAAATTGAAAGAAAAAAAACTAGCGCGATTGTGCTATGTAAAACCCAGCGCGAATGGCTGTGTGGAAAATAAAAAGATAAAGTAGTGAAGAAACCAGGCTGAAAACATGGAGCCTCGTATGTTTTCAGTAGTTGGCCGGTGCGCTCGAGGGGGGATTAACACCGGAAAAGGCATGACGTATGCATGCCTTTCACTAATGAAATCAAATTGATTTTAAAAGGCAAGCCCATGAACCACTGAAAGTGACATGGGCGTGGTTAAGATCCCAAACATAGATTACAACAGGGACAGAGCGCTTGCGCGCTTGACCCTAAAAAAGGAACAACATATGAGAAGAATAACGAGTTTGTTAATCAAAGAAGGATAAGATACAACAGGAGTTATTTAGAGAGTGGCAGGAATCCTGACGTAAAACCCTGTGGTTTTGCTTCACCAAATACATAGTTCCCTCTCCTCATTATAGAGGTGAGAAAAGTGCTGACTGACTGCCAGCGGCGCTTTTGCCAGCTTTGCTGGCAGTCAGTCGTTGGCAGAAACCCTTCGTTCCCTTTGAAGCATCGGGAGACCGCCCCTATTTAGGACGAGTCTCCCAATGTAGATTTTTCCTTCCAGGGTCTGCCAAGCATGTCATGGGAGATACGAGCAGGGAAAATCAATCCTCATCCCCAGTGCACAAGGATGGAACTCCCTGCATGTCAGTCCATTCATTTTTGTTTCCCAGGAAAGAAAAAGCATCTTGGGGGTGTGTTTAAGAGGGAAACAATTGTTTTGTGGGCTGCCACAACATGATGGCTGGCCCAGCTTTAATTTCAGGAAAAAATACTCCTGCATTTTGTCGTAAGCACTGTCATCGGAAACTAACCCCTATATGGTCATTTACTCTCAATACGGCAGGTGATCTGCCATGGGCTGGGTCTAGTAGGCCTGCCTGACGGTGTCTAAATGACTACCAACGTGATTTTACGCACACTGCGTTTAAAGTGACAAATGTGAGAGAAAAATGTTCTGGGTGAGCAAAATATACATAGGAGTCAGGAACAGGGTCAACAAAATAAGCAGAATGTGATAACAAGAGAGAACTTGAAAAAATGAATAAATGTGAGTAGACAGATACTGGACAGGGTATTAAAATCCGAGAACAATATAACCAAGCGGGTCATAGGTGAAGGAAAAGTGATGTAAATCTAGGCAACATTTCTCTGATATAAAACACGTGTGATGGAAGTTTTTAGCAAAGGAAGCAAAGGAAAAAAGACCTTATGGAGGTGTAAATAAGAAAAACGAATGCTGACATTCTGTATCATGAATGCCACTTCTAGTTGCCAAAAAACCTGCAATACGACTGCCTGTCACCAAAAGCTCCTGATTAGGACCAGAAGAGTTTGTTTGGGAGGGAGGAGCCAGTCAATATTCAAAAGTGGTTTTCCTTAAAAATTTGGGTAACCGACAAATCTCAGTATGAACTTGTATTGCGATTCATACATTTTATTTTTAGTCCCCTGAAAGGAGAGGCTAGGACCATACGACAGTATGCATGTTTAATTTTACAATGCCCTACATGAGAATCAAGGTCACCTTGACGGCTTAAAGACCTTACATGAGGGGCCATCAACTAAAAGGAGCAACATCTTAGTGCAGCAACGTGACTTAACTATGTCTCTGCCCTGCCAATAGAATTGTATGGGGCTTGCCTCTTTTTTCATTCTCTTTAATGGCAACACATTGTTTTTTCTCAACATTGGCAACACTCTTCGTAAAATCAAGTTTGGGGAACAATGATGTCCAAACAAGAATCCCCAACATATAACGAGCCTTTCTTCAAAGGTCTGCAACCCAATCTTCGGCAGAGATTATTCCAGGAACCCTGTGAAAAGGATTTGGTTGTCTTCCTTATCTAGCCCAGCCCTTGCTCACTTTGGATGAATGTGATCTACCAGATTAGGTAGCATATTGCAATCTGCCCATAAAAAAAATAAAAACATTAGTTTAGATCATCTGGAAAGTAACTGGTAAGTGCGTCAATTTAGGGGGTCGAAGAATCCTGGGAATTTGGAAGAACTTCGCCATTACCCCTACATCTTCCAAATGTCAGCCTCCGAAACAGAAGTGTGAACTGCTGATTTGAGGAAGATGGAAGTCACTTGTTATTAGGAAACCACGTGCATGTTACTTTCTTCACTTACAAGTCTTCACGGTTCATCTTTCATGGCTATGAACACGAACTAATCTTACACAACCTCCTCAGTTCCATTAAAAACATATTGGGGCTAATCAATATTTTCTTTATACCTATAACTATCAGATGCTTTTAGTAGCTATTTCTTCCTCCTTCAAGTCACCACAGGCTGTTGCATCACTGCTGACATCATTGCTCTTGGCAGATCCTTAGACACTAAGCACCTGCCATGTACCCATTCTCTGAAAGCAGTTTTCATATTCCAGTGTAACAGTCTAATAATATTTTTGTTCCCCAAAACAGCAAAAATTAAAAACAGAGCGGGAAAACAGTATGTAACACTAATTTACAAAAAATAGGGACCATTAACATTTCTAAAATTCTTTCTATTCCTCATACAGAATAATTGAAGCTGCCGGTATGTGTCAGGCAGCGATGGCGGATGAGCGCTTTCATTAGTTACCTGTCAAAGTTGAAATGTCAGAAGAAAAATCTCTTTCTGTATTCCTACTTATTAATGTACTTCGCGAACTCCTCACACACACACAGAACCCCGCTGCTTCATGACCACAAAATGTTCCACCGCCATATCGAGATGAATGCGCGGAATGCCTTTCAGCGATTCTGCGTGGGTTCTGCAGGGACATCATCAAGAAATCCCTCTTCCTCCCAAACATATAGACCTTTACAAAATCCCCTCTTTACAAGGCCGGGATAGTTCATTTGTGAGCTTCAGATGCTAATTGGAATGTCCGCATCCCAGAACAAGGCGCAGCGCAAACACAAAGCGCCTGTTAATTATTTCTGCACATATACTGTATGACGCCGCGGCTCCTCGGCCTGCGACTCTCTTTCAAAGGGAGTCATTAGCGCGACTCGGCGGACAAAGCACTATTGTACCTGAGCTGTTCTAATGATCACAAACATCGTTACTCGCTTTTTTCTTCTTCCCGCTTTTTTTATTTAACCTCTTAATCATATTTCACTTCAGCTGCAGTCTGCGTGTCATTGTAAAGAACTGAGCCTGGGGCTCTACATAAGCATTCTGCTTGCAAATTGGGAAAACAGGGGCTTTTTAAAGCGCGCACTGGTGGCATCAACCAGGCCCAGAGATTCCAATAACCGTGAAGTGAGAAGGGGTGTGCTTTTGTCTACGGTACTTTATTTGGTTCATCCAAATTGGGGTAGGGCAATAATCAACAAAAGCTAACATATTGTAAATACATGACTCAGTAAATACCAGATTGATATGTAAGCCTAAAGCCTAAATGGGTAGCTGCACAGAGGAGTTTACTAACTCAACCTTAATGTGAGGAGTGAGAGACTCCTAAAATCTTCTTGTTTTCAATGTAAGTCAATAATGAAAACCAGTTAATGAAAACCAGTTTCCCCGATTTTTTTCCTAAAATCTCCATCATACCTGGGCATGTATGGCCTGAGATCATCAAAGTAGTTCAACTTCACCCAGACTGACATTCAGCTGTCCCTAAAAGTCACCAGTTAACAGACACAGTGAAAGAAGGAGGACGTCCTTTCTAAATAGGAGAAAGGGCTATGAGGGAAGGGTAGGGGAAAACCGGGCCTAGTGTATGCACACCCAGCTTAAACATGATATCCATAGAGCTCTGGCATGAAGCGTACTGATGTTGTTTATATTCCAAATGGTAACAAGGGACACTAAGTGTAGGTATTTCTATTCTCATAGCACCCATGCACTGCTCAAAAGCAGGGGCGGAGCGTGGGGGGTGCAGGGGGGGCCGGCTGCACCGGGCGCAACATCTGGGGGGGGGCGCGCTCGCACTCGCGAGTGCTAAAATCCACGGGTTAGGGGGCGCAAATTACTTGCCTTGCCCCGGGTGCTGACAACCCACGCTACGCCACTGGCGGAGAGTTCCCCCCCTGGCTGAGCCAGCGGCAGAAAAATAAAACCATAGTCGTTTTATTTTTCTGCTGCCGGCTCTGCCAGCATTGCAGGGAGGAGTGGGGCTGGACCATGGGAGGTGGGAGGGGGTTGAGGAGAGAGTGCACCTAAGTGTGGCCAAACACACATACGCATTTAGGTTTCTCCAGCCCGGCTGTGTTTAACAGTTGGGCTGGAGAAACTGCACAGACCCCAGAATTGTGTCTAAGCAGCAGACCGAGCCAGTCAGACCAATCCTGGTGCTGCGTTCATGCTAGGTTTAGCATGAAAGCAACACCAGGGTTGCTGGGGCGCTCCCAATACATACTTAGCATCCCAGCACTGCTTTCATCTACACATTTAAAGCATGGACGTCATTTACAGCTCGCCAGGGGGTCGTAGCTGTGACCCCTGCCTTGCCCCTTCCGACCCCTAACACTCCTTTTGCGACCCCGGGCCTCAGAGGTGGCAAAATCAGTACCAGGAACCCAGGGGCAGCTCGTCCCTTCAGATATCAGATAGAGCTCTATTTTCCTAGTTTTCTGTTCAGTGTTTTATTACACTCATTCACTTTGAGTGTAATAAAGAATGGAGTAAAATTAGTTGGAATATGACACTCACTGGCATCTGAGGTAAGTAAAAATCCTTTAGAATGTATGTTGTGTGCATGCGGGTGAGAGTCTGTTTATGTGAGAGTGTGTGTGTGTGTATAAAAGTGTATGTGTGTGAGTAAAATTAAATGTCAAATGGCGTATGATGTCACTTCCGCTACCCCTGACATTTTGGCAAATCGACGTTCATGGTTTAAAGTATCCCGAGGTTAGGTATTCCCACTGTTAAAATAATGTCCTTAGCCTCTGAAATGACTTTACGTTTAGATTTTACGATGCCCACGCTTGGAAGCAAGACCTTAAGTCATTTAGTTGGGACAATGCCATTGGTGTCATTGGAGAACAGCCACCAGCCATGTCAAATCCGGAGTTCTGATGGGCTGTAACTTTATCATTTCTTTAATGGATACATCTGGAGGTCAACACAAAAGGTGGATACCTCCATATCTTCACAGCATGTCTAAAGACAAGACGGCAAGCAGTCTAATTTGTGCTGCCTTGTTTTTGTATAACCCTGGGATCCCTTTTTGGTGTTGAGGACCTATAAATCCTTAACTTGGAACTTAATGTTGATTTTTTCACTACTGCATTCTGGTAGTAGAAGAGGGAGTTCCAGAAAATAGCCGCCAATATTTTTTTTAAAAAAATCTTTATATTTATTCTGGCTGTTTAAAAGTAGAACCCACTATAAATTCTTAAATGCGGATCTGTGGTGGGAATGTGGCATGCAGGTTTGCATTTACTGTCAGGAATACAGACTATTCTAAGACGTTACAACCCAAAGTATGTGTACCTTTCTTTGAGATGTTTGAGGTAATCATTTTGGTTACATCATTAGATTAACTTAAAACAAATGAATCAAAATTAGATGGGAGCTTAAGCATCTATTAAAAGGGTAGAGAATTAGAATCAGGTGGGTAGAATAAGTGCAAATGTTTTTGATCACAAAACATCTAACTAATTCTTAAAGGAAGAACCAGAGGCAGAATCAGTCTCAGATTGTGAACTGCCACAGTGAGAGCCATTGTAAACATCAAATGTCAAGTGAGATCTGTCATTTTCTTAGTTGGAGAAATGGTGGCCTGCGAGTCTGTACAGGCAACCAATGTATGGTTAATTGAGACGGGCTGAGCCATTGCTCTCAGTAGTACTGTCACACACAGTGTTTTTAGATATACCTGTAGACACCACTAAGAAGGCGATACACCAGTTGTTCACAAGGTTTCTTTAGTGAATCTGGATCCCATATTCTGCCCAGTAGCTTTTATCTAAGAACTACCTCCTGTCTAAGCTCATCAGGAGATTGAGTCTAGACTGGTGGCACTGTCCTACCAGGTTGAGGAGAGGTAGCCGCTAACGAAGCATAATAAGTGTGGGAGGTTTTCTCTTCCATAAGGAAAAGCTTCCCTCATGTTCGTTAGGACAGTGGTCCTTTCGCACTTCAACCTGGAACTTTAATTGCTGACCCAATCTGGGCAATACTCTGTAGTATTGATGTGATAGGGGAGCCAATGTATGTATGCACTTATACCATCTAAATTTATTAAGTCATCATTTTTTATCTAGCCACTTACATTTTAGTTAAGAGATGGGATCATCAATCCATTCAGCAATAAAATCAAGGCTTCAATAAAAGCCTGGCTCCAAATGCCCTTGGCGTGGAAAGAAATTACAAATGACAACCCAGTGAACTCATCCTAGACATCATGCTCCTTGCCTTGACATCGACAAAGGTATCAGTGCCTCATGCTTGATCCCATTCATGCTGTGACTGGCTGCACCTTCATGCTGCTCGCTGCTCCTTCTCTACTTCCTGTCTATGCTCTCCTCCTCTGACACACCCACTTCCCATTATGGTGTCCCTACTCCCACCATAACTGATTTGCATCTTTGTGTCTGTCCCTGTCATGCCTTTCCTCTGTCTCCCCACCCATCCCATATATCCGTGTGCATCCCTACTTGCTCACCAACTCAGTGTTCTTCCCTGTAAGCGATCAGTTTGTTTCTTCCCCAATGACCCATCACTTTCTCCTGCCCACCATGATAATTATAATTGAACAATGATGTTTTAATACGAAAATGCACATAGTAAATAGAGTGTGAAAACAGAAATATAGTTGTCCAATTGACAGCAGCCAAATGACCAACCACTCCTCATACTGCCTGACACCCTTGATGTCAGATGTGGTTGGTCTGTAGGTCTCCTCTCATGATATATTCCACTTTCTGTGATTTGGCTTGTTCATGAAAGGCATGACTGCCACTTGATAACATTGATCTCAGTTGTCAGCCTGCCTACCTCTCCCCATGTTTTATATGTCCCTACTACTGTTTGAACCCTTGCTTGAATCTCAGTCTTAATGCAGGTGATGGTCAGTGGCATAACAAAGGCCCCTGAGCTCCAGATGCCCCCCTCAGCACCGTACACTTTGCACAGACGACAAGGCCCTGACTGGGTCCAGGGTGGAGGGGACCCCCTATGGGTACATTGCAGGGGGCCCGCCTTAAGTTTTGTTATGCCACTGGTGATGGTATTGTCACTGAACATGATTATACTCCCCTCCAATCCCTTAGCAATCACTGTTTTAAAAATATCGAACAACTGATTTCAAACCCATCCTCTTTTTAACGTACATAAATGCAAATCTTTATTCCATCGCCTTATCAGTTAGCTTCTTTCTAAGCCTGCTGGTGTGTTTTACAGCAAACATACACATTTGTTTTAACTACAGAAGCCGGTTGGGCCTCGCATCCATGCTGATCCTTTCTGCATGCCAAGGGTTTAATCATACACTTCTCATGCTTTTTTATGACGCCTGTGATAAAATCTGTAAAAAGAGTACAGCCTCTGAGCACTTCATATGATCACTACTCTCCTCTGTCCTTCTGTTTGCCCAGTCTCTTAACCTCCGAGCAGTCACTCTAGAGCAGCATACAGCACCTTCCAAATTATTACAAGTAAATAATACCGTTTGGGTGCTTAGAATGAGTGATTAGTCAGTGGATGTAGAATGAGTTTAGTTAGTTGGAAACTATGGCTGTATGGCAATCTTCTGTGCAGCAGGTCTTTCTTGCAGCATCAGAGGTTTAGCTTGTTTTAGCTCGTTGCATAGGTCCAACCTACTACCGATCAGGAAAAAGTCGCCTCATTTAGAGATATAAATGTAATACAGAGCAACACTATTCACTCTAGCAGGATTCGCACGTTCTCAAGCCTACAGTCTGCTAGCTAATTAGTCCTGAGGCATTCATATGTTTCTTGCTGGCAATGCTAGCATTCTTTGAGGCACTGGAATACATGCCTGGTAATGCAGCGATTAAAAGCCAAGTCATGCGAGTAATCCAGTCCATGCAACTCTTTGATGATGGAACCATCTGTGGGTCTATACAGAGCAATTTCCAACTCCTCCACCTCTTGCCCCAATGCAGCCATTGCCTTCTGCTGAGTTTACTGCAGAAACAGAATCTTTATGGTTGCAACAAGAAAATACTAAGGGAGAGCAAACTTGCCCGGCCCTCTGCATTCTCTTTAAGCGGTCCACTAATGCTGTCCCATCATTCCACCGCCCTGTAGTCTACAGCGTTAACAAGTCAGAGGCACAGATACAACTAGAAGTGCTGAATCAATGTTTTAGTGGTAATAACAACAAAGGGGGTCCACAAGTTAACACGTTAGGTGAATCACTGCCTCCCTGGAGGAGGTAGGTCTGCATTGCATACACACATACAAAGAAGAGATCACATACGCTATGAACATAAAATTGCACTTCTTACTGACCACAATCCCAAAATATCGCCTATTGATCATTCCATTTCATGTCAGTGTTTAAACACTTCCTATCGATTGGTAACTATTTTAGAGGAAGAATATATAATAAGACTAGGCAATTGCTTGTGAAAAACACACAATACAGTGATCCATAAAAAATAAATTCCATGTTGAATACAGTAAAAGTAGATTATTTTTTAAAATTGTTAGTCTCATTTGGATTCTGTCTCTGCTGTTGCTCTTGGGGTCCTTCAAGGGGGGCAGATCAGGCCAGATGTACAGATATAGGTCATGATAACAATGATGCAGCAAATTCCAGTTGGGATCTAAATTAGCTCTCAAAATGGAATTCTGAGTCGGGTACTGCTTTCCCATGCACTTACTGTACATGTTCTTCTTTGCTTAGTTACAAATTGCAGACCAAGTGTTATTTGACCCCGGATTTATGTAACCCAGCAAGGGTCTTGTAGGCACATAGTGCACAATTCGATTTTGCGGACTCGGGAAGGTGTTTAATTGAAGCGGGTGACTCACCATGTCAGGGACTGGCACACATCTTTATTAAAACGCTTGGATATGATATTATGTCCTACACGGAAGTACCAATGATTTCACAACAGCCTTTGCCAATTTTTAGTGACATTAGATGAACACAGTTTTGTATAGATACATATATAATATACACAGAGCATTTCTTGTAAAAGCAAAAGAGGACCCTTGTTAAGCATAAATCTTTCAATAAACGGTACTTTCCTAAAACATCGCCCAGGGTTAAAAAAATTTGAAAAAACACTTTTTTAACAACTCGGGGTGGGGGGGTCGTTATTGACTTCTGTAAGCATGTTTACCAATTTATGGAAGAGTGTGAAGAAATACAAATACTAATTTTTATTTTGGGGTCCATGTGATGCAGATTGCTTTGTGTCTACAATGTCGCTCTTATTTGGTGAGATTTTGAAAACATGAAGTTACCATGTTCAGACTATCTGAATTCTCAAAACACCGCTGTTGAGTTGACTGCATGATTCGGCACTAAATGGAGTGATTATTTTAATATGACAATGTCTGTTAAAGAGGCGAGATTGTAGATTAAAAGTCAAAGGAAACCTAAAAACAGAAATCCTTTGCTTTGGGCATCTAGCCACCATCCAGTGCCACTTCTCATTTCCTAAAGCAGAGCCTGAGCCTCGGTCAGGATACTGTTAGAGATTGTGTTATGAATGATCTTGATGTGATGTGAAAAGGACTGATTTATAACACTAGTGAGTGAAATAGAGTAACTTGTAATTATTTGTGAAATATCCTATAAAATTCCCAAGTACACCGCTGGTTGACTACATAGGTGGATAGACAGGCAGGCATGAAAGTAAATAGGAATTGATATATTTTATGTTGCAGATTATAGGCATGATGTATGTGGTATCTGTATAGCATAGACCAAGCCAAACCTATGCATGCACATTTTACAGATGATTCACTAAGTCATAGATATTTAAGTTCTGGAGGCAGAAACTTTTAAAGCATCCAAGTTATGCTGGTGTAAGTTGTGCACAGGGCGTAGTTAATCATTATGAGAAGCAGCACATGGGGTCGGGCTTAAGGGTCCGTAGGAAGGAAAAGGAGTATGGATTGTGAGGGCTACTTAAAACACAGTTTTTGTACAATAAACATGCTTTAGGGCCTTCAAAAGAGAAGAGTGTCTGTGTGTGTTTGTATAAGTATTTAAAAATTCCAGGTGAAATCCAACAGACACCTTTCCATAACTGACTGAAAGCTCCTGCACCCAACTATTTTTTAAAAAATACTAAGGGGGTGTAACCAGTGCTTAATTTGAGCCGTCATAAAAGGGAGAAAATAGAAAGCTGCAAGAGTGAGCTGAAGGGGCAGGGAGTGGCTGTAAATTGATTAAACAGGCCTGAGATGGCTTTAGGATCTCAGAGTATAGGATCATGTGAAATCTAGAATGCAGATTATCTGCAGAAGAGTAAAGTGAATATTCTGCATCTGTCAGCTATATTGCTCACCATGTGTAGGTCAGGTGCCTGCTTCGAAGCCAGTACATGAAAACCTTCATCTTCTTTACCACATTGGAACTAGGCAGTGGCAGGTATGATCTGTCTACCTTGGTTTTCAAGACAATGTTGAGGTCCCAAAGCCTATAGGACTGGGCCATGTAAGAGTTCAATCATGTGCATCTGCAACACACTCAAGAACTCCAATTGTGAGGAATTAGATTAATGTACAGGTACTATTCCTAATGTGTTGCCATCGAATGAGTCCTCAATGATTATATATCTACGTCCCGGGCACATTTAGGCTAGTATTCAGTTGCTCCTGTCTCTTGAAAAATAAGTCTCTTGTAAACATTCAGGTCATTCTGACTTCAGCAGTCTTTTGCTTAGACCACCTAAGTCGCGGGTGCCAGAGAACCGACTGCCATATTCCATATTCCGAGTACTGAAGTTTGGGTGGAAATCCTCCAGTAGTCATGCTCACGGTCGGAGGCGCAGAGGCGGTTCCACCCCAGCCCCGCCCCACCAAAAGGACTCCGCCAGCCGTATTACGACCTGTAATACGGCCTGGCAGTGTCCTGATGGCGGGGCCGGCGGTGGGAGAGCCAGGTCCCATCCCCTCAGGGAGGAGCACCTCGTCGGACGCAATTCTGAATTCAGCAAGGGGAGGGGGTGGGGTGTGTGGATGGGTGTGGATGGGTGTGTGTGAGTGTGTGTATGCGTGTCATAAATGGGGCGGGAGGGGAGTGTTTGTGTATGCGTGTGTGTGTCTGTGTGTAAATTTGGTGATGGTGATGGTGATGCTTGTGTGCCTGAGTGTAAGGGTGTTGTGAGTGAGTGCATTTCAGGGTATGCATGTCTGTGGGTTCGTGTGTGTATGCGGACAGGCAGGGTTAATTACGGGGACCGGGGGGCTGGGGGAGTCACCACTGGGAGTGGGGGGGTGGGAGAGTCGTCTACCGGCAACAGGAATTTGCAATTTAGCCTTTTTGCCAGAGATTTTGTGGTGGTGCTACTACTACGGAATCATTTGCAGAAAGGGGACTCGGAATACAGGCGGCGGTATTAGGTGGCCTGCCAGGTCAGAGATGCTCACCCTGGCGGTAGGAACAGGGAATGGTGGTTTGGCACAGGCCAAACTGCCACACTCGTTATATTGCGGCCTGCACAGCCACCCTGGCGACGGTCAAAAGACCGCCGCCAGGTTGGCGGTCCAGATACCACCATAGTCAGAATGACCCCTCAATGTCATCACTTTGACCATGAAGGTAACAATGTATCTTATACCTCTTTTGGGGTTTTCCATCTCCCTTATCTTCCAGGTTATTAGATTGTACCTGGTCAGTCTAGTCATAGTTCACAGAATTAGAAAATTGATATGTACACACATTGTCTTTCTGCTCCATGCACCCTTGTAGCTGTGCGCATTCCTAATGATAGGCTCTCTGGCTTGGTGTGCCTGTCACTTAGTGAGCCAGATGCATGTGCCATTAGCAACCTATAAAAATCCAAATAGCAGACTGTCCTATTACTATTAACTAATTGTAAACTTTGCCCCAGGGCCTGGTGCAAACATATCAATGGCACCCAAAAAATCTTGCCAACTAGCTTTTGCAGACTTCACTTGGGACTAAATGGAATGGCAACAATATTATTTGCCATCTCCATCTCATAGTTGTACTTTGTCACACTCATGTGGGGGTGTCTCTTGCTATTGCTAATTCTGGCATGAGCTTGTAAGAGTCAGTTGGGGGTCACAGCAGGTTTGACAAAGTGCCATGAAATGATCTGTGCAACTGTTTCCAAGCATTCAGCAAAAGGAGAGACCCTGGCTGCTGGGGAAGCTGTTCTCCAGCAGCCTTACCTGAAAAATATAAAAATGAAACCCTCTGGTATGAGCACCAGATGTTTCTTTAAAGCCCTTCCCTGCGTTGGTCAGTGATTGACAGCTGAACTAAGGAGGGAGTGTGGGCGTCTGCAATTTAAGAGATTAACAGCCATTGGGAAGTCACGTAAAGCCTTCGAGCTGAAGATTGACACAGTGTCCATAGAGTGCAGTTTCTACATGGCACATTGATAGAAAGGAGGGCTTTAAAGGAACCTCTTGTACTCGCGGCTTCCCCAGCAGCCTAGGTCATTTTATAGGGTTGAGCGCGCAAAGCTCTCTACCCTGTTGTAATCTCTCTATTGGCTTGTAACCACGATCATGGCACGCCCATGAGTTTGGTTGGTTCGTGGGCTTGCCTTTTAAAATTTGCTTGATTTAATTAGTGAAAGGCATACACACGTCATGCCTTTTCCGGTGTTTAGCCCTCCTCGAGCGCACCGGACAACTACTGAAAACATACAAGGCTCCTTGTTTTCCGTATGGCTTCCAGACTACTTTTTCTCTTTATTTCATTGGCAGCTTGATCTCACTGGGCAGTAGTCGTGTGCTTTGCATGACATTGACCCTGTTACATGGATAATTGTACTTTTGCCGGTAAAATGGATAGTTGTACTTTTGGTGGTAACATAGATAGTTGCACTTTTGGCGATATGTTTCACTGTGAGTGAACTTCTGTTTTCTTTTTTGTGTCTTCTTCACACTAATGGCGACCGTCGTCTCGCTTATGAGAAACTGTTTTGCTTTTCATTTTCAGTTTATGTGGCAAGAAAAGTCCAGTTAGGAGTTTACAAGGTTACTCGAGCAAACGCGAGACCCGATGCATTGCAAATGCTTGTTTTTATTATGTGAAATGACAATCAGCGCACATGGCGCGCTGATGTTATTTCAGTGAAAGTAAAATGAAGGGGTCAGCTCATTTCACTTTAATTACATCGGTGCTCAGGAGCATATCTCAGGCCCCAAGCACAAATTTTTATGGGGGAGGTACTGCTGGAGAGAGAAGAATCTCCCCGTTCTAATGGTATCTCTCCCTAGTGGATAAGTGTTTTGGAATCAACACAGGAGGGTGCTCCCCAAGCTGGGATCCACCCACAAGACACCAGGGAGTATATTTTGAAGGGGGAGTGGCCCCTCTGGCAATTGGCTAGTGCTTTCTCTAGCCAACAAAAAGTCTTTCTGCCCCTTTGGGGCAGATATGAGGTAGATAAGGTAGTTACGTTCAATATCCCCCCATGGGGGCAGTAAGCCTACTAGACACAAGGGATTACTTTTTAAAAGAGTGAGTGGACCCTCTGGCAAGATTGCCCACCTTCATCTGGTAATAAAAGTCATTCAGCCCCACTGGGGTAGATAGAAGGGTAGTACTTCCAATCTGCCCAACCTGGGGGGCCAGGCAGAAATCCTACTGGATGCCAGAAATTACTTTTTTTTAGTTGGAGCATTCTCTCAATATAAACCCGATCCCACTTATGTGGCTTGGCCTGATGTCTGCAAGAGGCATGGCTCAAACCAGGGTCAATTGGGAGTCCCACAAGTGGGAGGCCTGTGTTTTTATCGGGACAAGTGGGGGAATGCTGTGTGGTAGTAATTTTGTAGATCGCTGCCAATTCCAGAAGTTTACGTCACAGAAATGCAAGGAAAATGCACAGGTTTAGGCAGTGTTAGAGGTTGGCAGGGCATTATGGATAAGAAAATGTCATGGGATCCTCACAAGGCACACCACCCTGAACTCTCCTGGATGTCGTGTGTTCAGAAATATCTGGGTTTGGTAGGTTTCCCTTGGTGGCCACTGAGCCTGGCCCTGAAAACCTCAGCAATCCTCATTGCTTGATCAGGTCAATCTTTAACAGGAAATGTTAATGTCCACACACTGCGTTTTGGGCCCTATCCTGTCCCAGCACTAAGCCCACCCACAAAAGTGAGGTACCATTTTTATCACGGGGTGTGGGGAGAACAATGGGTGCTTGGAGACATATGGATCCCAGCAAATTCCGGACTTTTCTCTCACTGAAATGTGAGGAAAATAAGTGTTTGTAGCCGACGGTTGAGATTTCCAAGGGTTTCTGGGTTAGAAGATCTGGTGAAAGCATCACAAATCATGTCTCACCACCCATGACTCCTTCAGATGTCTAGTTTTTAAACACTGAACAAAAGGGTTAGTTGTTGAGTTGAAATATCTAATCTGTCTATGTTGTGTTTTGGTATTTTTCTGTTGGGGGCACTAGACCCACCCAAACAACTGAGGTACCATTTTTATTTGGAGACATAGGTGAACACTTGTTTGTAGGACGTTTGCAGTTCCCCTCCCTGCAGAATCCAGAACCTGTCTTGACAGAAGTGTGTGCTTTTAGGCACAGCTAGGCACATTTTGATGTTTGCAAGGGCTTCTGAGTAATAAAACCTTATTAGACTCATACATGTCACACTAGCTTGGACACCCCAAGGTGTCAAGGTGTCTACTTTTCAGAATTGTCTGAGTATGGTAGGTTTTTATGGGTGGAGACTGAGCTAGGGCCCAAACATCCACAGCTAACTATGTTGCCAAAAAAAAGAATGGATTCTGCTGGGTAAAATATGATGTCTCCAGGTCGAGTAACAGGTTGTATTGTGTTGCAGGCGCTAGGCCCGGCCACACAAGTCAGGCACCAGGGAGACATGTGGGAATATGGAGTAGCAGAACATTTGTTATCACCAATTGGATTTCTCCGTATTTGTGTCTTCTAAATGTAAGCCAGTGTGTACAAAAAGCCCTCCTTTCTATCAAAATGCTCTCTAAATCACAAGCTAGCACAGGCACCCATAAATTCAGAGATGTGCAAATAACCACTGCTCCTAAACTCCATATCTGATGTACATTTCTGAAATACATAGGTTTTCTTCATATACATTTTTAACTCTTTATGTTTCACCATATAAATTGCTCTGTGCTTAGTACACAATGAAAAACCATTGTAAGGTGCAGACTAGTGGTTGGCTCTGGGTAACTTGGGTTTTGAAAAACCTACAAACCCTCTATATCCGAACAACGAGAAGACTCTGACATATGTCACAGTATATTGCTTTAGTTTTTCCTACTCATTTCATAGTTCAACAGTTAGTTTCTTTGTAAAAAGATTGAGAGGTCTACCCAAGACACCCCTTAAATAATTTAGAATTGTATCTACTTTCCAGAAAAGTATAGCTATCTGGAATTATTAAGGGGTTTCACACCTGTTTTCATCACAGACTGGAAGTAGGTTGAAAGCACAAACATTAGGAAATATGGGCTACCTCTTAGAAAAATGCTAAAACTGTTGACACAATTCTTTTTTGATTCAGCTCTGCTTGTTCCTGAAAGCTGGGACAATACTGATTTTAGCACAGCAAATCTTTTGTTGATGCCGTTTTTAGGAAAAAAACAGACATTCTATTCCCATTTTCCCACAAAACCTCATCCTTTATAAAGTGAAAGAGGTTTATCTCCTTTGTGATGTTGTGCTAGGCCCTTAGATGTTTGGCCACCATGCTCACAGGAAGAGGCTACCTTGTCTCATATGGCAATCAAGGACAAATGATTCAAGAAAGAAAAGGTGGAAGAAGTTCACTAGAGGAGCCTCCTATTGCAATCTTCTTTTTAATGGTTCAGAACGATAATTTTTGGTGCCTACCTATCCTACTACCTTGGTGCATCGTAATCCTCTTTACTCCCATACATTTATCACCTGCCCCCAAAGCAGCAGCCCCTCTTCATGTCTTTTCTGCATGTAAAATCTGACACTTTAAGCCCCAAAGGAGGTATAAAATTCTAGGAGACATCTCAAAATCTGTAAAAAGACTTTCGAGTGAAAGACTTTCAGGATAAAGCTAGTAATGTAACAACAAATGGAACATTAGGTTGAATATTTTGCTATGTATAGATGTTTGGAATGTGAATGCTGGGCTGGTTGAGGTAAGACTATTTACACATACTAATCTTTTGTTCTGTTCTCCAACAACTACAGCATCACAATTTAAATGAGATTCCAAAGCTAACCCCATTAACCCAAGACCAACAGGCAGAAAGAGAGACTGATCTCCAGCTGTATTAGAAAAGTGAATAGCATACAGTAATAGTTAATCTGCATGGGGTGGAAAAACAAAGAATGCTGAATATTCTTGCTGTTTGACGTTGCAGGTATCCTTTCCCTTCTGTTTCTATTCCCCAGCCTCTTCTCTCCCTTGTCTTCTGCATAAATGCCAACCAGAGCTGGTGATGCCAGGAGTTGGGCCCTACTGAGCATGGTGTCACTCCAGAGGAAACTGTCCAGCAGTAACAGTATTCTTAGCCCACAAATGTTTGTCCTGTTGGGTGACATGACCTTAAGATTGTTTGATGCTGTAAAAGCTCTAGCCAGTTATAACAAAACATGGCTGCAGTCTGTTCTGAGACCTCAGATTTGATTAAAAAAATGTCATTCACATTTAAACTCAGAAGGTTGTAGGTCCCATAATACCTAAAACTTTCCAATACGGGGGGGTGTTGCAATCAAATACCTTAGCAGGGATTTTGTCCTTTTAGATAACATTGTAGTTTCTGTACCCTCGGAGTGCTTTGTGATACCCCAGGAAGGTGTCTGGGAGATCCTGCTAAAGTCCATATTTCTGTCACACAAATCCAATTAAACTTCATGAGTAGACCTTCATCCTTCCTTGATGCTAAATCAGGGTGGGCTTTCTAACTAATATTTTGAAGGGGCCACTGCTCAGTATTCAGTTTCTCTACTAAATCACAATGGTCCTATTGCTGGAATGCCTATGAGGGGGAGTAACAAAAGGAATTTGACTGAGGGACTGTCATCTTATCCACAGGTAAGGAGCGGTTGGAACTATTGCAGAGAGATCCATGTATATATGGCTCACTTTGTTTATATAATTGCTGAAACTGCTTGGCCCGAGTAGAAAAGATCAGCTCTCTTCAGCGTTTGAAGGACAATCATAAAGATGTCCTTGCTCAGGCAGAGCCCCACCCCACCAGTTGTGTTAATCTTATCAATTTAACCGTATTATTAGATCACAGACTTATGACAGGGCAGGAGATCAGAAAAAAATGAATACGTCTTCGAGCTGTCTCTCCCCAATAGTGACTCTAGTGGAGAAGCAACGGACATGGGCTCCATTCAAACCCCTTTATCCAAAGAAGAGAAAAACACACAAAGAAAACATGGACTCTAAATGTATTGTGGAAAAAAGAGCATCTCATCAGAGAATGGCCAACTAAACCAAAAGTAAAACTTGCAAGTTCAGAACCTAGGATGACTGTAGTGAATGCTGTGATAGATGCACCTAAGAAATCTACAAAGCTCAAGGTGGAATGAAGGGAACACCATGAGCAATAGCTCAGAAATCCCTTTAATATCACTGATTAGCACAGGGGTTCCTATTAATCACTTGATTATAAACACATGCCTAGTCTTAGAAGGGAGCCTTCAAATTGGTTTAGCAATCACTGAAATTGAGAGACACTCTTTTAGAACAAGCTAATTACTGTGACAACAACAACAATAAGGAGGCGTAAAATTCTTGGAGACATCTCAAAATCTGTAAAAAGACTTTCTAGTGAAAAGACTTTCAGGATAAATCTAGTAATGTAACAACAAATGGAGCATTAGGTTGAATTGTTTGCTATGTATATATGTTTGGAATGTGAATATTTTGTTCTGTTCTCCAACAACTACAGCATCACAACTTAACTGAGATTTCAAAGCCAACCCCCTTAACCCAAGATCAACAGGCAGAAAGAGAGACTGGTCTCCAGAGGTATTAGAAAAGCGAACTGCATCCAGTAATAGTTAAGCTGCACGGGGTGCAAAAACAAAGTGTGCTAAATAATCTTCCTGTTTGACGTTGCATGTCTCCTTCCCTTCTGTTTCTATTCCCCAGCCTCTTCTCTCACTTGTCTTCTGCATAAATGCCAACCAGAGCTGGTGATGCCAGGATATGGGCCCTACGGAGCATGGTGTCACTCCAGAGGAAACTGTCCAACAGTAACAATATTCTGAACCCACAAATTATGTGTCCTGTTGAGTGACATGACCTCAAGATTGTTTGATGCTGTAAAAGCTCTAGCGAGTTACAACAAAACATGGATGCAGTCTGTTCTGAGACCTCAGCTTTGATAAAAAAAAGTAATTCACATTTAAACTCAGAAGGAATGAAGGGAACACCTTGAGCAATAGCTCAGAAATCCCTTTAATATCACTGATTAGCAAAGGGGTTCCTATTAATCACTTGGTTACATACACATGCCTAGTCTTAGAAGCGGCCCTCCAAATTGTCATAGCAGCTATGATTGACTCCAGTGCCACTGGTAATGATATTGATGTGCAAATGATTGTTGAGTTAAAAAAGAAGAAAAAACAAGAAAGGGAAGCACTAAAAAAGGTTGTAGCAATCAATGAAAAGAGTCTATCTTCCAGGACAATAACCAAATTACCAGATTAGTACTATGAAGTATGAGGATGAGGAACTCAAGTACTCAGAAAAGATCCAGTGCAAAATAATAGACACTTCTGGTTTCATTCTGGGTATGCCTTTGTGAATGCTCATAATCTCAATATATATTGGGAAGCTCAGACTCGTAATTCTCTTGTTTCTGTTTAAAAATAGTTTGACAAGAAATACCCAATCCTATGTAATGCCTGTAGAACCATTAGAGCATAGTCATGTGATAGCCTCAACACTTTGCCCCAGTTATATTCAATGTTTGCTGATACTTTTGAGGAATGAATGGCAGATATGCTAGCTCCTTATCATCAATATGATTACTGTATTGATTTAATTCCAGGGTGAAAGTACAGAATTATAGAATCTATGTGCTAACTGGAGCACAGAATGCTTATCTTTTAAACTACACATACCTTACAAGTGGGTTTATGCAACCCTCAACATCACCTGCAGCCTCTCTATTAATCTTTGTGTCAAAAGTGAATGGTGAGCTTCGCCCTTTATTTTGATTACAGAAAGCTAAACAAAATCAGTGCAAAAAAATAAATAACCTCATCCTCTTATCACCGTCTTGCTAGAACAGGTAAAAGAGACCAGAATTTACAGCAAACTTGCTCTTAGGGAGGCTTATCATTTTGTTCAGGTGAGAAGGGGACATGAGTGAAAGACGTAATTTAGAACATATTTCAACCTATTAAAATATTGTCATGCCATTCAAACTATGTAATATCCCAGTGACATTTCAGTATTTCATTAATGATGTATTCAGCGATTTTCTTGATTGCTTTGTAATAGTAGATACTCTAATGGCTTTTTGATATTCCCCCTAATGAAAAGACCCATATCCAACATTGCTAAACATTAAAGCATACAACAACAGTTTTAGCCCGGATGTTAACACAGCATCAACTGCATTGGTTGCAAAATTTTATTTCATTGTAACATTGAGACCTGGCACTCAGAAACAGAAAGCTGATGCCTTGTCAAGGAAGGATTCATAAGAAGATAAAGATCTATTTATCCAATTATCTATTCTCAAACATCAGCAGGTAGTTGGGGTCCAATTAACACAAGAGGGGCTTTCCATCTCCCTAGGTGACATCACTGGTTAGAACATGATCAGTCATGCAATATAATTTCTGATTTGCCTTTCCACAACAACAAACTCTTCATACCCAGTAAGAAACCTCAGAGAAAATGTATGATTGATTTTGTGGCACTCTAACTGCAGTATATTCAGGAGTAGCTAAAACTTTAGATCTTGTTCAAAGAAGGTTCTGGTTGCCCACTCTATACAAATACATCATTGATGCTGTACAAACGTGTGCATACCAAGATAGATCATTCAAGACTTCAATGACTATTGCTGCCATTACCTCTCGTCTGGCCCATGGGTGTCAACCTCTGTAGGATATATTACAACTTTCCGAGTGGACCAAAAGAAATATAATATACTAGCAGTTGTAGAAAGCTGAACAAAATTGGTCAATTTTCTTCCCTGTCAGGGCTTACACTCTGCAGTACAATTAGAAAAAACACTTTTGACTTCAACTGGTACGATTACATGGATTCCATAAAACCATAATTTCTGACAGGGGTTCAAAATTCACTTCAAAATTTTGGAAATCCAGGTGTTTCACATTAAAAGTTAATTTGGCCTTACCAACAAATCATTATCCCCAAACTGTCAGGCAAAATTAGTGTGTCAACCAAAGTATTTAACTATACCTGTGTTGATACTTGGCTGACACACTTGGATATTGGGTGGAGCATCTTTGATTAGTGGAGGTTGCCTACAATAACTCAACACACATGTCTACATTTTACTCCCCATTCTACGTGTATGGGTGACACCAATGTCCCTACCTTCTTTACAGTCAAAACATTCAGCACTACTTTCAGTGTCAGACAGAGTAAAGGGAATTCAAGAGATCTTGGGCCTGATTTAGAGTTTTGCGGAGGGGGTTACTCCATCACAAAAGTAATGGATCTCCCATCTACTGTATTACAATTTAATTATAGCCTATGGAACTTGTAATATAGTGGGTGGTATTTCTGCCATGTTGGTGGTGGAGTAACCCCTCCGCGAAACTCTAAAGCAGGCCCTAAGCTAAAGGTTTGCATAAAACTCAAGCAGATAAAAAAAAACTCAATATAGCCCAGAACACAGAGCTGGCTTTGAACATAAAATGTCACATTCAAGAATGAAACCATGTTCCGTCCATAATTTGTTGGCCCTTATCAGGTAGAAAAGAAAATCATCCCAGGCACGTCCATGCTCAAATTGCCAGCCAATATGCAAACGCATCCAGCATTTTACACATCACTGTTAAAACCCACCAAGACTGCCACTCGTAAAAGAACCCCTCCTGTGCTGACCCAAGGACAACCTGAATGTATTAGAACATTAGACTTTAAACTTTACAGGGCCTTTATGGGATCTGTTCTGAACAAAAGGGTATGGTCCTGAAGAACACTCTTGGGGTCCAGCAATTAATGTTCACTCTTTAAGACTGATAATTTCTTCTATCTGCATCACTAGATCTCCATGGGCATGTTAATCAAAAGTGCAACTGCATGTCTGAACAAAGAAATCTAGAACCCTCGGAAAGTGTCATCTTGAGAGTCGCTCTTGGTATAAAAGAAAGCTATGACCAGTACCACACGCTCCGAATAGAAGAATCTAAGCAGTGCATGTGGAGCCTCTGCAGCGTGCTGTGGGGGAAATCCTGTTGCTGTGTTTATGGTGGTGAATCCTAAAGTTCCCAGGAGGGAGTTCCGCTCAGCATTCTGGTAGGCATGTTAAAACACACAAAAAAAGAGTATCTTGAATTGAGAAGTACCCACAACTTTCTGTCACACTGAAGCCCAATGCACAATTTATAAAATTTACAAAGATAGAATGCTCAGCAGACGTATGCCTAAAAAAAGGATATGATTTATTATCAAATACACAAACTGTAAATTTGGATACAACTTTAGGAGAAACAAAAAACTTAAAAGATTCAAAATAAGAAAAGACAAAGCCTGGTTGAAGTAATGAAATTTAGCAATCTCTGCATTTGAGAGACATCCTTTCAGAACAAGCTAATTATTGTGACTACAACGATAAGGAGGTATAATATTCCTGGAGAAATCTCAAGGTCTGAATAAAGACTTTAAAAGGACTTGGACGATCAAGTTAGTCCTATAACAACAAATGGTATGCTGTGTTGATATTTTTACTATGCACAGACATTTGGACTAGGCTGGTCAAATTAAGTCTAAATACATATATTTGTATTAGTCTTGTTTTCTGTTTCCCCACACCTATAGCATCATGCTTTGAGTATGATTCCAAAGCCACTTTTCTTAACCCAAGATCAGCAGGCAGAATGAGTGACTGTTCTCCAGAGGTATTTGAAAAACACATTATATTGAGCAGTAGTTAATCTATAAGGGAGGAAAACCACAATATGCTGAATAATCTTGATTGTTTATGCAGGTCTCCTTTCCTGCAGTTTCTATTTGCCAACCCTCTCACTTGGCTGCCGCTGGCTTCTGCATAAATAACAAGACGAGCTGGTGTTGCTAGGAAGTGGGCCCTATAGTTCATCATGCCACTCCTGGGGAAGACATCTGGCTGCAAAACTACTATGGTATAACATTCCATAGATGGATGTGGTGTGGTGGCACCAATAACAAGTTCCAATAAGTACAATATACATTAGAACCAAACTTGTATTCCTCCCATGATGGAAAAAAATATCTACGGATAAATAAGGTTACAGTTACCAACTGAAAGGTTGGCAGTTTTGCCCATTTTGGTATGTACATGCAAGGACATCCTTCAGATTGAAGACACTCATTGGTTTTATTGGTATTCTTGGTTAGAGAATACCCTCCTTTAACACAATATATGCCTCATCAGTAGTATTACAGAAGGTCTAAATATTGGAATGCAGCAGTGAGGCACATGTTGGCAAGATGGAGGATGGACATAGTTCCTCAGACATTGGAGAGTATTGCATACATTCCTTTGTCTGGGCACTGAAGTGAGGAAAGGTTGCTGATTAGTTCTTCCTGAGCTCTGACATTTGGCCTTTTGAGAGACTGTAGAGGTAAGGAGAAGGGCTGCAGTTTCTGTTGTTGAAGAAGAGGAAGTTTCTAGGCAGGGTCGCCTCTTTTGTCTGTCACTGTTTACTGCTTCAGTAAGGCTGATGGACACAAGGTGCAGATATCTCACATTCCACTGAGTCCTTGTTTTGCAGACTCCCACTTCAAGCCAGTGACACTTCTACAGGATGTGGGAGCCAACATCCTGCAAAAAGGCTGTCTTTAAGGAACAGCCCAAAAATGACATTTAAAGAGAACCACCCCAAACCAGTTCTGAAGCCTTTGACAGTGGATACATTCACTGTTTTGAAAATGTGCCTAAAAGTGGGATCCAAACCACCTCACTTTGTTCCAGTTCCAAGTTCATAATGACCATGGAATTGAGTGAGGAGAGTACTCAAAGGACTACTGTGTGATCAGGGCTAGGGTCTGAGGGAACATCACCTGAACTCTGCACTTATTGCTGGAGGAGCTGATGGTCTCCCTAGTGTCTAGAAGCCTGCTTGTTTGCCTACTGAAGGAGGGAAGGAGATTGTCTGGCCTTGCAAGAAGATAGACTCTCCAGGAGTAGAAGCCCACCAAATTACTGATGTGAGAATTACCCAGTGAAAGTTGATGGTCCTAGAGCTCGAAGTCAGTGGTGGCCTGTGCTGTGGGCAGTGCCTGGTTTCTCAGAGAGGTTTCTCAGAGTCTCTTCTGGCAGCCTGCCATTGTTTGAGAACTGGTGCTGTGGCTCCCGATGTTAGAGAAGAGGAATACATACATGTGCAAGCATGAGCTCAATCGGCCTTGGTAGGCTGCAAATGTCAAGGACTCTTCATTACTAATGACCTGGCCGGGAGGCTGCAACTGCTGTGGCTGGGGACACATCTGCATCTGTCCCAGAGGACTACAAAAGACGTCATGCCACTGTGCAGGACTTGCCACATTGACTCAGTCCAGAACTTCCTGTAGCAAAGCAGGGGACCTTGCAGTGATAATCTGCTGCTGAGAAGATCAAGGACGTAAGCTGCATCTTCTGCACCACTAGATCTGCAACAACGATCAATCAGGTAAAACTGGCTGGGCCTGAGGACAGAGCAAGGGTCTAAAAGCATGCAAAGGAATCTGGCAGCACGAATTAAGACTTATTGCTCTAGTGAACATCTGGGGTAAGAACTGGTTAAATGAGTTGCGCATCAAAACAGTGGGTACATAGAAATGATCTTCAGCTGTGCCTAATTAAAGCCTATGCTTTCATCATCCTTGGGAGCCGTGCACATTAGAAATCTTCTGGAACAGTGAGAGAGCACCAAGAAGGAGTAAAGACCCTTACCGAAGATCATAACTGAGATTACAACCCTACAATTGCAATTCCTATTGAATTGCACAGTATTTCACTTTGGTGTGACATTAATATAATTTCTCCTATAAAGAGGCCAGCACTGGACTAGCCAATGTTTCACTGTGCCTGTAGTTTGACTGTTCTGAACTCTTGTCCCCACACTACCTCCCTGAGAAATGAGAAACCTTTAAATGCTCACCCTTGCTACCTTGAGAGCCAAGTGCGTACTGGGTGTACTTGGCCCACTTTACAAATCTACTATAGTGTGGACATCAATGGCAAATTCCCACAACCACTTCGGTTGCAACCCGATAGATCTTGTCTGTCGTCTGGTCCCCAGAATGGGGTCTGACATATAAGAAAATTATTTTGAAGAAAACAAGAATAACAATAAATGTATTTTATAATTCCCAAGCTTGCATAAATAATGCACTGCAGGGGTACTGATGGGATTGTTTTGTACTTGATTGCACAATACCATCAATAATCTACATACTATGGCGCAGCACAATTATGATAAATACTATATTTGCTGAGACTTGATGACAAGCTGAGTTCACTATTTGTGTAATTATGGTAATATACTTGACAAAAATGTAATACAGTTTGTTAAACAAAATGCACCTTAGAAACAAAGCATGAATATGATTCTAAAACTTGGTGTACATCTGGTTCCTTTGTGAATACTGTCACTTTATGTGTGCTTTTTCAATCAGGCCTAAGGGCCTTATTGCCTCACCATAGCGGTCGGACCGCCACAACAGTGGCGGTCCGACTGCCACATTACAAGGTTGGTGGGCAGACCCGCTAACGTATTGCTGTCTTCCCCAGCATCAGTGATCCCAACGGGCTAACGGCGGTCCTGGTTGTAATCAGCCAGGGCGGCGCTGAACTTAGCGCTGCCCTGCTGATTACAACCTTGTTCTCCACCAGCATTTTCATGGCGGTCTGACCACCATAAAAAGGCTGGCAGAGAACAAGTGCAGGATGTCACAGGGGAGTCCCTGCACTGCCCATGCCAATGGCTTGGGCAGTGCAGGGGTCCCCCTGCCCAGCACCCTTGAAATGTGCATTTCATGGGTGCTGCTGAACCCTGCGTGCGGCAGCATTTCCGCCGGCTCAATTATGAGCCAGGAACAATGCTGACACACCTTTCCCACTGGGCTGATGGGTGGGACCCTTGGCCCTATTACAACTTTCCCACTGGGCTGACGGATGGGCAGTCTCCTCACCACGTGTCTGGCGCCAAACTCGTAATAAGGCCCAAAGTTACATATTAGAAACTGATAGAGAAACTGAAATTGTATAACTTAATCATGTTGATAGGCCTAACGTATGCACTGAGTTAGTTACAATTTTTGCAGAAATCTTTTGCAATGGGTATTTAGTGTCAAGGGATACGATGCAGTATCCCCCAGAAGTGACACCACCAGTCTTTGCCCATGGTAGAGTGGTGTTCTGCACATTCAACTCACAGTTCAAGCCCTGCCAGTTTCAACAATGTATTTCTCTTCAAAATGTAGGGTTTTCCCCACCAAAAAAGTGAACCTGGGTGAAAGAAATGTTGTGCTTTGGCACAAGGGGAAGTAACAATGGATAATGGCTATAGTGTTTTTTTTAGGTTTTCAGTGAATCTTGGTTAACTATCTTCTCGCACGTGTACTGGCATGCCAAAATATTCACATCATTTTGTGTTAAAGTCTGCAGTAGACCGAGCAGTGGCACTTCAAGAGTTAAAATACTACAAAATTGTAAATATATTTCCAGAATCCTGCCAGCCAAATACAGAATGTTATATAATGAAACCAGCAGAGATTTTCCCATGGTAGGTGTCAAGATATACAACAAAATCATCATTCCCTTCTATTGCTACTAGATGTATATGTATAGCCCCTGAATATTTACATTTTAGGTCTTCTGGGGGCTGTTCACAAAGCCACTGCAGAGGGCGTTGGTCCCGCTACAGGAGCAGTGCTCCGCCTCACATGCAGACGCCTTTGTGTATTTGCCCCATACTTACACAACGTGCGTTTATTTCAGCTGCTGTTTTCAACAGTTAGGTTTTATTTGCTTTACAAGACTCCACAAGAGATGGTAAAGAGAACTCTGAATACATAACTTTGAAAGTAAATCTCATGCTTACCACTGCAGTGTGGCCGGAGTGGAATGGGGTCTGGAAGCCCTGCTGTTCTCCTTTTCGTCATCTACTGAAACAGAATAAAATCCGTTGCTGTTAGGATGTGATGGAGTCGAGTGGTTGGGGCAGACTGACCACACGTGGGAATGAGAAAGCGGAGGGGAAGTTGATTACTGGAAGGGTATGAGGTGAGGCCAATGAAAGGTTCCAGAATCTTCGAGATGCACACACATTTAGTGAAAAGGTATGAGTAAGAATCGTTTTGCTCCCCTTGTATGACTTCAAACACCATGAGTGTTTGAATGTGCGCGGAACCCAGTGTGCTCGATGCCATAACCACCCTCAAGGGTATGCGCGCGAGCCAGGATGCCGACCCTAACTAATAAACCGTGGTGCCGCACATATCAATATGCCCTCTCTGCGGGTAGCGCCCTAGTCATAAAATACTCACTTTCATCGTTCGAGAGATTCCCCAGAGAGGTGTGACTGGAGTACCGCTTGCTATCGTTTTCACTGAGACATCTTTCGATCCAGCTCTCTGCAAAAGGAGACAAAAGAGGCCATGAGTGAGTCTTTCCATAAGGGGTTGACATCAAGTTTCCATAGCATCCACCCTATCATCGAGCTCAGGGAACAAATATGATGGGGAGCATTTGTAAGGGCCTCTGCTCGGCCGCAGTAATATATAGTGCAGCAGGTGACGTGGCACCGGGGCCCAGCGCGTTTGAGGTCCTACAGCACCCCGATTGTAGCTGTTTTTTTAACTATCAAATCAGAGAAGGTGAGGCACAGAAGGGCCTCGTCGTCCCCCTTACTCCCCCACCTCCGGGGACCCTTCTTCTCAGAGGAACATTTGGCACATAATCGTTTGGAAGGGGTGTAATTTTGTAATAGCACACTGAAGATAACATTAGTTAATTATAATTCGTCAAGGATAAAGTGCAACAATGCAAATATTGGAGAGAGTCAAGGCACAAATACAAATAGCAAACCAAAACTACCATCAATTACATAAATTACAATTGAGGGTAAAATATGAGTACAAAAAAAGCATTTAAACTACTAAATAATAATCTAAAACAGTCCCATCAAAAACAGGAGAGATCTACAACCAATTAGAATGGGACCCTAAATGTAATTTGTGTTGACCTATAGGCAGGCCTAGAGGACACAAAATAATTCGCTTTCATGGGAGAATGTTCCACGGTCTAGGGTGGTGTAAGTGAACTTCGTGTACGCTGCTATCAGTAATGCACGGATTATTGCAACACCATGTCATGCAGCATTTCTCGTCTGCACTACGAGGCTTCTACTTCCTTTTAGCACACACTACCAGACTGAGTGTATACAGAAAATAAAAACACCCCATACCTCGAATGTTACCAGGTGAGAGAAGGGAATAAGCCACCATTGTCCATTTATTCCTCCATCATTTAAGCCTTTTATCCACCCATTCAGTCATTCATCTATCCATCTTTTCACACTTCCATTAATCCTTTCACGATTCTACCCATTCTTCCTTTACCATTCTATCATTCATCTTTTCATGATTGCAGAGTGCCATACGTAATTCCATCCGTCCTTCCATCCATCCACTCAAATCTGCAAGCATTCATCCTTTACCCATCCATCATTTACCCTCCTTTTCTCAGTCTACCCATCCTTTCATCCTTCAATCCAGGTTTCCATTCACCCATCCATTCATCATGCCTCTCATTAACCTTTCATTCTTTCTTTCACTCACCCATTCAGATTTTCTTTTACCCTTTCATCCGGCAGTCCTTTCACCCTTGGGCCCATAATATAATCCTTTCAGTCCTTCCTTTTCTTCTGTCCATGATTCCTCACTTCCCTCCTCCTCTTTCTCTCTGTCCCTTTTTTTCTTTTTATTTCTCCATCTGGGCCTTCTTTACTGTAATTAGCTTTGAATCCCTCACCTCTGCTATAGGTATCCCGGCTAGGTATCTAGGGGCCAGATGTAGGTAAGTATGGTTTTGCGAGTTGCAATTTGCGAGTCATAGAGACTCGCAAATTGCAACTCGCAAAACCACATGCAGAAAGGTGTCTCAGACACCTTCTGCGAGTCGGTATGGAGTCGCAATGACCCACCTCATTAATATTAATGAGGTGGGTCGCAAATTGCGGCCCCATACCGACTATGGGCACTCGCAAACATGGAGGCCTGCTGTCGTCAGCAGACCTCCATGTTTGCGACTGCTTTTCAATAAAGCAGGTTTTTTTTTTCAAAGTGCACCCGTTTTCCTTAAAGGAAAACGAGCTGCACTTTGAAAAATAAACCGAAACCTTTTGTTTCGGTATTTTTCAGGGCAGGTAGTGGTCCATTGGACCACTGCCTGCTCTGAAAAATTATTTTTGTGATCATTCACAAAGGGGAAGGGGTCCCATGGGGACCCCTTCCCGTTTGCGAATGAGTTACCATCCACTTCAAGTGGATGGTAACTGCGAGTTGATTTGTGACCGCTTTTGCGGTCACAAATCAACTTACATCGCGGTGCGAGTTGCAAATAGGAAGGGAACACCCCTTCCTATTTGCAAGTCGGAAACACATTTTGCGAGTCGGTTCCGACTCGCAAAATGTGTTTCTGCATCGCGCACAGGCATTAGCGCCTCGCAAACGGCGTTTTTCGCCGTTTGCGAGGCGCTAATGCCTTGCTACATCTGGCCCTAGGTCTCGGCTAGTCAGTGCATGGGCTGTCTTTGCGAGACATGTTGTTTACATACAGTGGGCTTACAGCCAACCCACAGCTCACCACTGGTCAGTGACGTCCGGCAGCTTTAGGAGAGAGGGGGGCGGGCGGGAAGCACACACACACACACTCATTCTTTCACACACACGCACACACGCACATCCATTAACTACACTCATAACATTCAAACATGCACGCACGCACCAAACATTCATTTTAAAAGATCACACACACGCTCATTCTTTCACGCACGCACGCACGCACATCCATTAACAACACTCATAACATTCAAACATGCACGCACGCACCAAACATTCATATTAAAAGATCACACACACTCATTCTTTCACAAACACACGTACGCACGGACATCCATTAACAACACTCATAACATTCAAACGTGCACGAACGCACCAAACATTCATGTTAAAACATCACACGCACACACTTACCTTCAGCCTCGGAGGTCCCAGGAGGGTTGGGACTGCTGCCTTCCTTCATTGGCTGAACTTAGGTCAGCCAATGAGGGAAGGCAGCAGTCCCAGCCTCGTCACAGAGTGGGATGGGGTCAGTGACACTGCTGACCCCACCCCACACTGTGACGAAGTGTCACTGATTGACACTCGCCCTGGGCGCTTCAGGGCTTAAACCTGAAGCGCCAAGGTCAAAGTCAATGGGTGATGCTTTCCTCATCACCCAGGGGAGGGCCTCGAGGCACCTTTGCTGAGCCGAGGAGGTCACGCCCATAGGAGCTGTGACCTCCTCAGCCCAGCAAAGTTCAGCTCAGGCAGCCAGGAGTCTGCGCAAATCACGCATGTCTGCTCCTGGCTGCCTGACTTGAACACGAAGAGTGTCTGTCAGGCTTACCTTTGTTCAGCCTGACAGACACTTTCATGAGGGGCAAAAGGTTGGGGGGCATGGCCCCTCCACCCTAAAGGACGGGCCGCGCCTGCCACTGGTTAGCTTAATGGTCGTTCTCATTTGCTTCAATCCCGTTTGTCACGTCATGCCTGTGTCATGTCATCTTCTTGTGTTTGGCCCTCCCTGAAGCATGTACCAAGTACCTGTGTCCTTCCACTGTCCCCATCCATGTTGCTTATTTTCCCTCTCCTCCACCCCTCATCCATGTTGCTTGCTTTCCCTCCCATTCACCCCATGCATGTTGCTTCGTTTCCTATCACCCCCTGCCCCTGTTCCTTTCTTTGCCCCACATCTGCCCCGCCCGTGTTTCTTCTTCCCCTCACCTGCCTCACCTCTGTTTCCACTCCTCTACCCCATCACTATTTCTTCCCGTGCCCCCACCCGGCCCATCCATTGCTTCCCACCCCTCCCAACAGACAAAAGGAGAAGAAAGCACTATGACGTGTCCAGTGCCTGCCACTTCATACCGCTTTTTAGAAATTTGTGCTCTCTGACCCCACCTGTCCTCCCGTACACCACCCCCACTCGGCTGACAAAGCCAACAACTTACCCATAGACATGACCTATTGGCTTTGCCAATGGTTGTTGTTGTTTAAAGAGCTTTGGACTGCAGGCAAGCAGGCAGAGCTGGCTGCTAAAGCAGGGCGGACATGACATCCCTGCGACCAATGTCACAGGTTGCACACAAAAGGCACGTGTGCATTTATTTGGTCCAGGGAGGTGGGGAATGCATTTACAGTGTGATGGTTGAGAATTAAAAAAATACACCCAAAAAATGTTTGAGAAATCGGATCTGAAGATTTCTGCAAAGTGCAAGATTCGGTAGATCCCTCATTATGTAATTGTACAGGTCCAATTTTTAAATACTGCCCAACATCAGGGTCAATCTATTTCGCACTACTCGCAATTTTGGCACATATGACAACCGAGGGAGATAATATGATTTTCAGAGGCTCACTCATTTTTTGCAGTTGTGGAAGCTGGGATTAGAAGATAGGTCTCATTGTTGCACAGGTGGCATTTAACCAGTGGACTGCTTCCCATATTTCTAAACAAAGTGCATGTGTGATAGTGCAGTTGCTGACACTTCTCTTGGAAGTTTTGAGATATTTCCATTAGAAATTTGAACTAGAAATTCTGTATTTGTGCACGTCTTTCAAGTGAGTAACAAACATTTTATTCTACAGTTTCCATGAGTGTTGCTCCACTTTTTTTCCAGGTGCTAAATAAAATGAAACTGATCAATTTGGAACACATTTATTATCAATTATATGGTGCATCACACTACATTGTGCTCAGGTTTTTTGTATGTACAAATATAAAACTGTGAAAGTTTAAGTTACATGGCTCAGGGCTCCTGTCTGTTCATAAGGCAGCTCTACCTGTACCCTCTAATAGGGAAATTCCCTTATGACAGAAGCCCGGTATGCAGAGCACATCTGTGACAATGCAGGAAATAGTCGGTAAAATATCACCACTACTTTGTAAGGTGCCTAGAGGCTCACTGGCATTAATCCATACTAGCGTTAGCATCCCTCTTTCATGGATCTGAATGCAGAATACATTAAAGCAGACTTTATGACATCAACAGAGACTGTGGGGATATTCGGGCAAAGAAGCACAGAGCATATTATCTATGCCTGCTGAGTGTCTCCAAGGCCCAGTGGCACTGTGGTAGATGCAGTCTTTGCATTTTTCAGCTTATCTTCATGTTAGCAGTTAGAAGATCTGCATTCAATGAGGTAATCTCCTGACATCATGATGCTTCGCTTCATTAAAGCTCTTTCGAGGGACAACCTTGTTAAGTAGTGCTAAAGGTGATTGCTACAGAAAATGTAAATGGTAAAACCCCCAAGTACCTGTTCCAGCACTGAGGCAACCTCCGGTTTGAAACAACGCCAGACGCGCAAGATTCTAACACAACAACACATGTTGTGTTAGTCCTCAGACAAAGCAGCACAGAGCATACCACAGGCGTGTCTCAGTACGTCTCCACAGCACTGTGGTAAATGTAGTGCTTGCATGCTTCACTTCCCCTCCGAAGATCGAGAGAGAAACGTCACGTCAGGTGATTAACTCACCCACAGTGAGGCTGCACTGTAATACATTCTGAGACTGAGCTGCTTTGTCCGAGAGATACCACAATCTGTGTGATGACATAAAATCAAACATGTTAATGACATGTCTCGAAAGCAGCGGCCTGCTCCCTGCTGGGAAGCCTCATTGTTCGGTCCCTTATCTAGAACAGACGACCGGAAGGGCGGCAGAGTGACAAGGTTACCCAAAATTAAACTAGAAATAGTGTCACATATTATGCATGAATGTGCACAACACAGACTAAAACGCCCTATTTGAGTGTGCAACAGCTCTTACTCCCACATGGATACCAAACGCACTTGCATTCTCCACTCCTCGTCCCCCTCAAGTAGGGGTTTTGAAACCACGAGCATTTCACGCGTAGGCCGTTGAATACGTCACTCTAGGACCGGGCCCAGAACTACCTGCCTCCATGACCGGCCATCTTAGTTAGCTTTCACTTCCTTTGCAGCTTCGACACTTTTCTTCCAGAAAACATTTCTTTCCCAGTAAGAGCAAAGAGCCAAAATGTTTGCCATTTCAACATCTTTATCACCCCTATGCTACTGGTTCTGTTTTATTGAGAGAAGACTCCTCACTGAACCCGAGGTAATTTTCCTTAAGTGCAAAATGTTTATATACTATTTATGTTTTAATACGTTTGTTCCTCTGCCAGAACTGCAGTGCGGCACTAAAGTGCTAATTTCTCAAAATTACACTCGTTTCACATACTTTCATAATGATACGCTTTTCGTGTACTTTTGGTACCATTACACTCTGTCGGATCTAGCCTAGGGCCTGGCTACAGATCTTGTTTCTATGAGGAATTGGGCTTTACTCCTGCAAATTAAGAAGTCGCCCTCCAATAAGCGCAACAAAGTCTTTAGAAATCGTGTTACCAGTGAGTACGATTAAAAAATTAAAAAATTGTAGAAAAAACACACCGACAGGAATAAAAAACATTCTGACAATAGCACCAATCGGAATCAGGGACTCGGGCAAGGGGCGACTTCCACACCGGGACTGTTTACAGCTAACTCCAACCTGACGGAAAGCAAAAGAGAGGTTGAAATCCTTTCACAAATAGTACCGCGCCTCATTTATATGCGGGTCGCGCTCCCCATTAATAACGAGTCACAATGGCTGCCAAAGCCGCTTTGTAAACAGCCGTGCAGTCACACATGTCCCCGGAAAAATCATGATTTAGCGCTGCCATGTGAAAAAGCCAGCCACCTTGCAAAGCCCAGGGTTCCCCTGTCTGAAAACGATGCTAAATTTCACTTGTGCAAAGCCGTTTTGAAAGCAAAACAATTGCTATAGGGACCACGAAGTAAACAAGGAGGAAAGTAATTCTGTTGACTTGTTTAGATTCGTAGGCACAAGCGACTCTCCCAGGTCAACGAGGTCTGCTCCATGGAAAAGCCCGTGTGACCAACTCAGTGGGTATTTCTATGAGAAGACCTTGAGCATGCGACAACCCCTAGCTGCAACTAGTGGCAGGCCAAGGCCAACTTCTTATCTCGGAGATGGCCGCGCTCCAGTCCCTTGTTTCAACAAGATCAGATGACTTTAGAAAATGGCACTTCGACGCTTGATTTACAGGGGCCTATTGATTCTTTAAGGGACCTCCCACCCCCACTTGCTTGGTTGATTATGCCTCGGACCACTGTCTTTGAACCTGATAACATTTGTCATCAACCTGTCCTTAACGGAATCTGTCTTCTCTAGTTTCTATAGCAACGCTTGGTACATCTCTTATACAGAAGTCTAACCTGTTACTACCTGACCATGATGACATTTTGCCAAATACCACTCTACCAGTGTAGATCTAGGTGAGAAACAGATGCAGCAGTTTGTAGGGGCTCACTCCTTAGTTTTTTCCCGCCCATTCTGGTTATGGACTACTGTATGAAACTCCGTATGAAGCTCTATTGGGGTTCTGGGAGGATTCACTGCTCTTTATGGCGGAAGTTGCCACAACACTGTTGGATCTCTCTGCAGCCTTTGACAGGGTGGATCAGACCAGAGCATTCTCTTGAAGTGCTTGGCCACTGCTTTGAGGGCCTCAGAGGGTGCCATCGCCTGGTTCCGATCCTTTTTAACAAATGATAACAGGTAAAGCTACAGCCTTCACTACCTGAACTCATCAATCTTGGTTATGTGGTTGCACAGGGTTCTGTCCTCTCCCTTGCTGTTTTTAAGACATACTCGCACCCTCTGATTGATCTGGTTAAAAATCGCCAAGTGTCCTACTAATTATATACTGGCAATATCCAGAGGTACTTTAAAACTCCTATGATCCACACAAATCACAGCCTCACATAGACCTGTAGCTATTACTCCTTGGCATCTAGATTTGGATAAAAGATAATTACCTTCAGCTGAACCAGTCCAAAACAGAACTAATAATGTTTTTCAGTGGAGACCATTATTAACCACATCCCAAATACCTATCCTGAATTCTGTGCAGGTAAACCAAATAAGAAATCTGGAGGTTCTGTGCAGTGACAATGCCTTGTTTTACTCTACAAGTCAATGCAGTTGTAAAAAAAACAGCTTTTTTTTTCAGATTACCCACCTCAAACTTTCATCATCTCACTTCTGTCCTAAAAGAATCAGGCTTTGCTAGTAACATAGATGAATGCCTCCGAGCTCAACTATTGCAATACCCTTACCACTGGCATACCCAGGACTCTACTAGTCCATATCCAACGGTTATGCATGGGAGCCAGTCAAAGCTGTCATCAGACTTAACAACACAGAGCAAGTCTCGGTGCCCGCAGAGCTCTGCACTGTCCCACAGTTCCAGATCATATTGTTTTTAAGACCCTATGCATGGTGTTTCGATGCCTCCATTAATTTCTCACATTTAAGCTCTGAAAAAAGCCGAATACTTTTCTGTTTGGCTAGACTGCATTAGATCAAGAAACCCTAAATGGGATGGTATGCACTACATAAATGCTGTCAGTCACTCATTCACCTTTAGCTATCTTAGACTTTGGAAAATTATCCTAAAAGGCCACTGGATCAATGGCGTACAGCAACATTTTGGAATGGGGTAATGCATTTTTAAACCAATAAGATATTCAAAGAGAGGTACTTAGACTAGGTAGCTCACCAGATATCCAATGACGAATTAAAAAAAAGATTTCTAAGTAGCTTGACTGGGAAGGTGCACCTTGCCTTTGCTCTGCGAGAAAACGAAGGGCCTGAAACGTATTTTAATAACTAGGCATTGTCATCACTGGTCCCTAGAAGGCCAATGTTAATAACGTTTGGGGAGGATTCCTTAAGTACCAGTTTTTGACATCATTCAACGAGATCATGTCTGGAAAAGAAACCAGTCTCCCTAAGCTCATGGATCATGTCCAGAATGCTGGGCACAAGATTTCTGCATCTGTTTCGGCACCTTAGGCTGTCTTCAACACAGGTCCTGATCTGTATTACCTGTGTTGCATGCTCTGCAGGATTACTCTATAGTGTTGCACCACTGGTTTGACAGAGTGTTTAGCAAACAGAAAGTGCAGTCCCATATGCTTGCCTTTTAGTCTTCTTAAGCCTTGAAACAGCCTTAGGTACAATGTTTCAACATTCCATCCTGTCAGCGTTGTAGGATGTAGGACAAGGCAACATAATACTTGCTCAAGACCCGTCTTGATGGCACATCAGAAACTATTCAGGCATCCTGTGTCAACAAGAACATTCCTAAAGACTATGTCAGAATTGTCACAAATATCTTAAAGTGCTGTGAAAAAGACCACTGAACAGAAACTGCATTTTTAATGAACATGAGCTTATTTTCGTATGATACGGCATGAGAAAGCTGTGCCCTGGAAGTTTGGAAAACTTTTCTATTATGCGACTGATGTGAATTGAGTGGATCCTCATAGCTGTATTTGTCTAATTCTTGGATTCAGCGGTGGGTAGTGAAAGAGTCTGTGGTTTCACCTGTGATTTAGTGTGCAGAGTAGAAAAAAAGAAGTGCTTATTATTATAAAATTTTCCTGAGGCACTAAGCTACGGTGAAGGCCAACTGTGTGTTTTTTATAAGTGACCACTTCCTCATCTGAGAACAGAACTCTAATGTATCTGGCATTAGGAACAACGCGGTGGAGGAGGAGCTCTATCTTGCATTCTTCCTCTATCAAGCAAATGGCTATAGTAAAGATGTCAAATATTTTGATCCATCTTCTCATCAGGGCCCAAGATTTCATTAAAAAATTTGGACATGCTGTGCTTCCTTTCTGATTTTCAGACAAGAACATACATTGAAACAACAGTGCCCTGGGAGGCAAACATCTTTGCTGAAGTTTGATATTGCAGAAACAATAGTAGCAAAAATGCTGCAACACTTGCAGGTATAGACGACCTCATTGCCAGCATAAGGTCTTCAGTAAACTGTATTTATGAACATCTGAAACGTACAATGAGGACTAACATGCATGCAACTTGTTTCACAATGGTGCAGGAGCTCCAGGGAACACCATCTGCTCCTTTCTTGTTCAGTTCAGGTCGGCTACGTCATTGTCCACCAATTTCTGTTCATCGAGTCTCCAGTCCACTCAGTAGAAATGAAATACTACAATTGGTCGTGTTCAGTACTGTAGAAGGTCATTACAAGAAGCAGCAAGGGCCAAGCGTCCTAATACAATGCGCCTGACAGTACATAGCTCCCAGTGCCTCTGGGTGCATCTGACAGTCAGTTACACATGTAGCCACTCTCAGCTTCTGCTGCCACTAGGGAGGTGGTAGAGACCTCCAGTGGATTCGATGACGTCTCACGCCACCTAATGACGTAGCACATGGCGATTTACAGTTAGGAGCTTCTGCCCCCAATTAGGAAGAATGTTGTGACTGCACCACAGCCCTTTTTTTCCAACTACCCATAATATTTTATTGTTGGGGAAAGGTAAAATACCATTGCTTTGCTTAGAATGTTTCACAGTGTTTATCCTGATCGGGCGATTATCGCATGCATACACTCCGGGGTTAGTTACATTTGCACAATTGCCCTATTTCAGGGTCTTACCAGTAGAAGCCCTCCCACTTAAAGCTGCGCTTTATTAATATGAATGCGGAACTGTCCTTTATCATCTTCTAAAACTGCAGTTTTACTGTTCCTGGTCTCTAATGCTGTTTCTCGCCTAGACCTACCTCTTTTACTTTCCGTATGAGTTAGAGACCTGAGTGACTTGAAGTAACAGCCACTACCACTTGTTGCCTTATTGTAGAACCTGGAGCTTGCAATTTCACACTCCCCAGTGCAGAGACCTGTGCATCAAACTAGACATAGCACTGTCCTGGCAACAGAACAAAATTAGATCAAGCATTGCCAAATCCAATAGAACACGCCTATGCGACTGCTGTTGGCTTTGTGAATGTCTTTTATCCATGTTGTTTAGCAGCGCAGCTGCCGTGCAACATGGATAAAAGTTTTAAAAAACACTATTACGTGGCCAGTACTGGCTGCATCATAGTGCTGTTTTTTGGCGGGGCGAGAGGAGGCAAGCACCCACTCGGCAGAGGACGAGGCAAGCAATAATGTGGGAGCGGGACGAGATGGGTTGGGAGGAAGGAGGCAAGCAACAATGAGGCAAGCAACAACGTGAGAAAGGCGGGAGGAACGGGGCAAGCAACAACGTGGGAGGGGGTGAGAGGGACAGGGCAAGCAACAATGCAGGAGTGGGAAGGGAGGGACAGGGAAAGCAACAACGATGGGGCAAGCTAATGACGGTGCAAGCTTCAAAATGGGATGGGGGGCGAGAGGGATGAGGCAAGCAACAACGGAGGAGGGACTGGGCAAGAAACAATGACGGGTTCATGCAACAACGTGGGTTAAGGTTGGAAGAGACTGGGCCAGCAATAACGCAGGAGGGATGGGGCAAGCAACTATGCCGAAGGTGCAAGAGGGAAGGGGCAAGCAAGAATTCTGGAGAGAGGTGAGAGGGATAGAGCAAGCAACAATGCGGGGGGGCTGGAGGGATAGAGCAATCAACAACGTGGGAGAGGGTCAGGAGGGACTTGGCAAGCAATAACATTCGAGGATGTGAAAGGGACAGGGCAAGCAACAGCGAAAGAGTGGGAGGGAATGACAGGGTTAAGCAACAACGCAGGAGGGGAGCAAGAGAGATGGAGCAAGCAACAACATGGAAAGAATAGGACAAGCAATAACACAGGAGGTAGGCAGGAGGGACAGAGCAACCAACAACAACAACGCAAACAACAACACAGGAGAGACGGGGCTAGTTACAATGCATGAAGAAGGGGACGGGAGAGACGGGGAAAGTAACAACAGTGGGAAAAACAATAAGTTGGAGGGGCAGGTGCAAGCAACAACACAGGATGGGGGAAATGACCTGCAAACACACGCACTTTTAATGGCATACTACAATAAAAATAAATAAGCAGTGGCAAAGCCAATAGGTTTCACCTTTACAAGATCTATTGGCTATGTCAATGTTTATTTTTACATGTTGCACACCACCATAGACAGCTATAGGTGTAATCAAACCATGGACAGCGGGAGGTTTAAACTAACCACGGATGGTGGGAGGAGGGCAGGGGGTAGGTAAACAAACCACAGACAACAGAAGAAGGGCAGGGGTGGTGAATATCAACAGAGGAAGGAGGGCGGGGGAAAGTAATACAAGGGAGTTGTAACAGCGGAAGGTGGGTGGAGAGGGGGAAGGACTGTAGAGACACGCACTCTATAAGAGTGCATGGTACAAAAGTGAAAAAAAGAGTACCTGCAGGAGTCTGCGGCCAGTGGAAGGACACTGAGTGCAGACAGGAAACTGTACTTGGTCCGTGCTCCACAGTAGGGAAACACCCAAGGCTCAAGGAGGAAGCTGAGGCGAGGAGAAGGAGTCTCTGACCAATAAGAAGCAAGGAAACAAGAGTAACATGGGAGCCAACTAATGGTAAGTAATGGGTGGGCCCTAAACCCATTTTAAGCTTTGTATTTTTTGTTTACAAGAGATTTTGCAAGCACAACACAAGCTTGAGCAAGCAAAACTTAAAAAGGGTTTCTGAAAGCATGAGCAGTGGTGGGACATGGAGCAAGGAAGTAGTTAGTGGGCCATGGTCCAGGGGAGGGACAAACACATGAAGAGGAAGTGAAGCTAGCATGCGCTGACCAAAGAAAAGCAAGAAAATGAAAGTGCCAATAAAATCAACCAACGGTAAGCAATGGGCAGGCTCTAAGTGCTCTGTAAGTAAATAAAAGGTCTTGCAAGCAATAGTGCATATGCTGACTCAGGTGAGACCTAAAAAGGCCTGTGATCGACACAGATCATCGTGCCATTTGTTTCATAGGCTTTCTGCATCTACTAATTTGACTCCATTCTCTTGCATCCCATTGACACATTCATGGAGTAAATCAATAGTGGCTCCATCATTACTGTATCCTTTCTGGAACCATGCAGGTTTTCTGTTGTGCTACGGTATTGGCCTTGGCTCCCTTGAGGGAGCAGAGGCCAATACCACAGCACGATCCCTGCCGGTCAGCCCAGCAGGCACATTGTAATACGACTGGAGGGATGTTGCCAGCATGGCAGTGGCATCCTTTCCCCGAGTTTGACGGTCGCCTCATCCGACCGCCAAACTCATAATAAAACCCTTAGTCACTTCCAGCAAACCACTAAGTTTTCATAATACTTCGGAGTCTTACAAGCTACTGGAGCCCATACCCCCTTTCCAGGACTCACCCAGTAAAACAGCTACCTGAACTGATTATAATTGCTCAGAGGGCCCCCTGTCATGAACGCCAATTAATGATTGCTAATGTGTGTTTTAACAGCAATTTATATGTATTTGTTGTTATCAGTGATGCAAGATCTACCTTACCAATGCTTCTTGCACAAAAATGACCACAGACATTTTGGAAACACCTTATTCAACCTGTTCCCTGGCCATAGTTCCATAGCAAATGTTTTACTGAGCCCCAAAGTAACTGCAAAGGTTGGGAAAGTGTGAAGCTAAATATGATGCAGCCTGCACACATTTTGCACTGAAGAATAGCTTCTGAAATACAAATGGAGTTTGAACGTTATTGAAATTTATTGAAATTGCATTTCTATGGCACTTTAAACCTCATTGCAATGGCAAGAATTGATATTTTCAATTTTATTTTATGTAACAAAAAATACAGCAAAATGTTTTATCTGAGAGCCTGAGGACTGCATAAATATCTTTATAAATGAACAACATCATTATTTCCTACACGGGATTCTGCAGGCGTGCATTCCACAGCACCCATCCAAATTTGTATGTCATCACTATGGAAGATTTAACAAGTCACACACAAGTGATGATAGGGCAGTTATACAGACATTACAAGGCAGTTAACACTTGAAGTCTGTTGTTAAGGCACATTCAGCCTTAATCTATCTGACAAAACATTGCAGGTCCAGTTTACAAGGAATTCCAAGTGCTATAATCGGTAGCGTTTGTTACTTATTTCTAAACACAATTTACCTACAAGGCTGTGGTAGGATGTGAGGTTCTTGCAACATAGACTCTCTCTGAGAAACATATGTTAGGCACTGATCGGTTCATTTTATGTCTCTCCATCTTTGTAAAAACATTTTTGCAATGTGTTCTCTACAGTGCAGAAAATACCTGTCACCCAGAATTGTACTGCTATTTTTTCTGCTCCAGCAGAGATGTCCTAAAGACCTAGATTTGTTTTTATTGTAAAATAACATGCCTCCTACTTCCCTGTAAATTTAGGCCTGGAGATTGTCTTGTAAAAGTATACAGGTTTCAGTTCTTCACTTATACTGGTAATGGTTAAGTGCTTACTTGTGACAACATTATGCATGGTTGTCAGCTTTACTCAAGGAGCCATCACTTGCCGCCTCTAACTTACTAAACTTTAGGGTAGGTTGTGGTCGAGCTTTTGCTTAATTTGTAAACAAAATAAGTGCAGGGCACAACGTTTTTCCAAGAAGCCTGTGGCTGACACTGCTGAAAAGGCTGCCTGCTTTTGATTCCACCTCATGTCTCTTTCTCCCACACGCTCTACTCGTCATCTCTTTACCTAACTCATGCCGATTTTTTTCTCATCCGCTTTCTCCCTTTGGCATTGTTTTACAAATTTGTATTTCTCCTTCTTTTCTTGCCGTTGCAGGCAGTGCACATTCTGGCTGTGCTGACCGGGCCAGCCTTCCCTGCTTTTCCACCGCCCTTTCCATGGTGGGGTCCCCGCCATGGAAAGGCTGGCGGAAAGGCAGGTCGTTATAAACACAACGGTGCCAAAATCGTCACTGCTGTGACTTACCACAACTTGCACCGCCACCAACCCTTCAGGATCCATGATCCTGACAGTGGCGGCGGTGTGCTGGCAGTCTGACCGCCAGCAGCGCAATGTGGCAGTGGGGTTTGGACTGCCAAGGGTGCAGCGGTCTGACTGACACCACAAGTATGGCAGTCCATGGACCGCCGTACTCGTAATCAAGGCCCAAGTTTTGATCCCAGAAACGATTGCTGGTGCCCACCACTTGCAACCTCAAGCATAAATTTAAAACTAAAGCAATAGATTACTGGATGGCTATTCTTAGCAATTCTTGAATTGACTTTATCAAGAAACATAAGTACCAATTGCAAGTGTTAATTATTCACTTGCATTTATACTTTCATCTTCAACATTGATTCTGTCACATCCAGTACTATTATCCAAGTGACAAAAGTAATTCATGTAGATTAACCAGTACAACAAAGGAGATTGACTTGGGTATGAACACTCCATGGTAATTTCAAAAACAGAAATACCAACACTGAGAATGCAGTCTACCTTATAATTTGTTTATATAGTGCACTATATGTAGATATGACTAGGGGAAAGCTAAAATACGCATTGGGGAGTGCAGGAGTTATATATGATTCCAACATTGTACCACAAAAATAACGGCTCTAGTTTTAGAAAAAGAACATAATGAAGATGCTTTGAAATTGTTCATTTTAGAAAAGCTACCATACATTATTGTTCATAGGAAGGCAACCAAGATATTGTTTAATAAGTAACAAAACTGGATTTTCAGACTAAAGACAACATACACAAAGCCTGATCAAAGATATTCCTTGGCTTGTAATGTTGATTCTAAATATTGTTTTCAACAGTTTACATTATGGTTACTGAACTCACAGAAACGTAAACAAGGTATGTTAATTAATAATAAATATAAATCAGATTTGGGCTTTTTTTCCTGGGCCCACTGCATTTTCAATAAGTGGTTTACTTCACTTCGATACGTTGCATTAAAAGAAGTGGGTCATGCCAATTTGTAACAAACATCAAGTAGATTTGCCCACACTCTTTTTATATGTAGCGTTAGGTAACCACAACAAAAACATCGTTTTCCTCACTGTGTGGTTTACTATTTCACAATATGTTTCATCCCAACAAATGGAGAGAAGTATGTTCTAGCTCATTATAATTAAATGTCATTAGGATGGTAAGGATCTCTCCACATTGGGAATACACATGAGTATGCATACACATTCTAGCCGTTGATGAGAAGCTCCTACGTGCCACGTCACCAATGACCGGAGCGAATGAAGCTCATGTGCGTGTGATGTCAGGCGCACATGCAATGGCATTGCATACAGGCACCGTGGCCGCAGACAATGTCAAACACTTTTGAAATATCCAAGCCTCGTTATTAATGTGGCTGTATCTAAGTACATTTCCTGAACTTGGGGAATGGCACTTCGTAGTAGGTAGATCGATATGGTTCTGTCCTTGTTTGGATAAGTTAGCGAGAGATGCAATACTCCATTAACCCTTTGATCACCCGGTTTTTAATCTAATGACTTTCTAATGAATCTATTCTGTCTTCTGAGCATATAGACTGAACCATCGGCACCCTTCCTTATGTAAGATTAGGGTGAGTAAAACCATATAAATAGGTCAAGGTAAACAAAAACCAAACCAAGTTGTGCTGTGTGCACCCCGAACACACTTTAGTAACACCCTGTTGTGTTTAAACTATACGCTTTAGAGTGTTAATTAATATTGATGATTTTGTACACTACAAAGCCCTCTGCTGGCATATGATTTTCCATGGAAATATTGATTGGATAAATTAGCAGGATGATTCCATTTTAACAACATTCAAATTGAAGCTTACAACTATAAGTGCATCCGGTTGATCTAACAGCAGAACTGATATTGTACAAAAACTGTTTTATTAGTATTTAAGCAGGGAATCAAACAAAATACATTGCCACTGATCTAGTATAAATCTTTTAGTATATTTTTGCACTTTAGATGCACTATTTAGACGCCACACTTGATAGGTTGATAGTGGGTGGGTCGCTGAGACCTCAGTTCTGAAGAAAGTCAAAGGCTCCATTTGGGTCTTCTGAAGTGGCGAAAACATGTTAATCGGCACATGCGTGATGTTCTCTACACTTTGCAAGGGAGATTGAAATAAAGTCTACAACGTGGTAATTAAGTAGGAATGTAGATTATGAATAGCACACAATCAACAGTGCTTCAATCAAAACATTTCCTGCAAAGAGCCCACCCAGACATGAAACAGCTCTGTCAGGGTGAGGAGCAGAGCCAATGGAAGAAGCAAGCCAACTTTATGGAAGGGGGTCCTTAAAATAAGAAGACAGTAAACTTCAACTGTTACAACGAGTTTAAAAGTATTACTCAGAAGCATCTCACGAATGTGATTCTCTCCAAACGGGTCCTATCATACCGTTGTTCATTGTAGTCTAGTAAGAAGGCGGTATGATAGACCACAAACTATAAAACATATCACTCCTTCTCTGTTTATAGTATATTGTTTCCAAAGAGGTTTAAAGTTCATGTGTACAGTACTGTGTAGGTTTATGCCCGAATATCTGATGCAGTGTTTCTCTGCCATATCATGGATAATCCATTTAGATGAGCAATTTAGGGACTGTGTCATGGATAACTGCTTTTTAATGTCCTGCCTTGTTTGCTGTTATAAAGCAGAGATGTGGCATAGAAAGGAGAATGCTGCACACAGAGAGCTGAAGCAGAAATAGAGAGCGAGGGGACTAGAACTTGGGAATAGAGTGGAAGAGTAAAATAGATTAGGACAGAGAGATGCAGCACTGGGAATGATTTGGGGTGAGGGTGGGGTGACATAACAAAAGGGTTCAGTAATCAATGGTTCGGTTCCCAGGGGCACTGATCAATCAAATATGTGAATGGATTCTGCAGACCATTTGCACCTTGGAAAACGATTTTTTGCTTGATTGTCCTTACAACGGTTACAGTTTATCCATTGTGACCACTCACTCATGTTTAGGAGCAGTGCACGCAAAGGCGATACATATAGTTCCATCTCCACCCAAATCGTGGTCCCTATCTCTGACAACATTAACGACACAGCCCTATGTTTCAAAAACTGTATGTCAGCAATACTGAACTGGATGAGCTCTCACTGCTTAAAGATAAACTTGGATTAGACTGAGGTTCTTTTGCTCGGTTTCGATGCCGCGCTATGGAACTCCGATTGGTGGCATCATGTTTTTGGGACCACCGCCTATCCCAGTAGCTAAAGTCAGATATTTTGGTGAGGTTATAGACTCCAGACTTGTTTTCTTAGACGCCATGAACCAGTTAACACCATCATGCTTGTTTACCCTAAAAATAGTAAAACTTCTTCCCTTTTTACCTCATGAGCTTCAGAAGACTGTGGTCACATTGCTAGTCCATGCCAAAGTAGATTATTGCAATGTCCTTTATTCTGGAGCCCAAATAGGGGTCCCAAATAAACTCCAAAGAATGCAGAATGCAGCTTTACTCCTACTAAAAAAACCTGAAAAAACATGATTCAGTCTCAAAAGCCAAAGAAGAACTTCACTGGATCCCCTTCAGCAAAAGTCGCCTTCAAATCACTCTGCATTGCTCATAAATCTCTTTATCAATCTCGTTCTGCCCCTCTAAAAAACAGGACTGCATGGCATAGTCCACCATGCAACCTCAGATCCTCCACTGCTAAGAAATTAACCACCCTGAGAGTTTTTAAAGCATCCTGGAGTGGAAGAAGCTTCTTACACTATACCTCCCATCTCTGGAACTCGATACCAGCTCAACTTAGAAACCAGCCCAATCTGCTATCTTTAGAAAACTTCTTAAAAATGTCTGTTAGTCATCCTTAGCTTTTAAAGCTCCTCGTAGCACTCAGATGCAGTTTTGTACTAGCATGGCCAGTTTTTTTTATTTCCCCCAGGATGCCACTCTTTTTCTGACTGTCATCTCCTTCTTTTAAGTGACAGTATCTTTTAGATACATGAAGCAGCGCAGAGACGCCTTTGGGCATTGTTTGCGCTTTACAAATTGATTAACTCAAACTCCACCTGAAGCCCAAAAAGATTGCCCCCGCTGCCACTTGGACCTTATTAAATCCGTTAAGCCCTACTTCCACCTTCCGAAACGCAAAAGATTGAAGTTTCGTGCCCCTGCACAAAAAACATAGAGGTACCACACCATGCGTCACCAAGCAAGGTCACTGCCATCTTCCCAGCACCATCTGCTGTGAGCTAGACTTTCAAGGCTGTGGCGCACCACAGTAATATTTAGTCTAGATGTTACACACCACAGACTATTAGTACTAATAATTTAGCAGCATTGGGTACTGAACGCCACATGCATCACAAAGGTAAGTAAAAGTACTGTTTACAAGTAACAGCTGATTCACAGTATGGTGAAAAGGGGGTTAGCATTGGTTAGCTATGCAGTGTGAAGTGTGTTTGCTACTTATCAATGTGGAAGTCAGGGCTTTAAGTGGGATGAAAAAAGTGCTGTGCCTCTAAAAGGACGTGACATGTGTAATTAAGGGCATGGTGTAAACACAAACTACATTTTGCGATTCTCATGGTTGTGCCACCCGACCGGTATTTTGATTCCTCTGAACTTTGTTATTGCATCCAGAGATATAACACAACTGACATACACCTAAAAGCAGCCAGGTTTGTTAGCTTTGTCAATGGCTGTTAGCTATTTAAAATCAAAGAGTAACAACAATAATATTGTTATCAAAAATATGGGAAAAAATGAAATTCTGAAATTGTGAGACTGTGATTAAAACATTACTGGGGCCTGTGGAAGGGTAGTGTCTAAGGACTCTGTTATTTTCACTCTGTCTTAGACATGCTGGCCATTTTTCATCACTTTTCATCTATCTGCATATCTTACACCTCATCCCTTTCCTATTCCCTCTTTACACTCTCTCCACACTCCCTGCATCTCCATTTCACCACTACCCAAACACAGCTACTCACTTGTCAACAATGCATTTTCTTTTGCTTCACCTTGCTAGTATTTTGACAACTGCGTACCTCTTTTACATAGATGTGTACAGACTCACAAGAGCAACCGAGACACAGGACCATTGCTCTGTGCGCTCTGCAGATTGGCCAAGGATTAAATGACCATGCATTCTAAATACCTTTTTGACCCACTGACAACCACAATGAGATCTTCTCACTGCTTTCAGCCTCAAATCAGACCTCTCGATCGTGGCCCGTTCTAAACACCTGGAGGCAGCTTGGTTCAAAGTGTGCTCTATCCGAGAGTAACATCTACATGAGTGGGTATCGCATTTGCTCAAATTAGAGTTATTAGCGTTGTAAACTCCTAACCGAACCTTTCTTGCCATATAAATTGAAAATGAAAAGTCAAGTGAAGCAGTTTCACATAAGCAAGCCGATTCACAGCTCCATGGCCGCCATGAGCATCAGCGCAAAGGAGAGACACAGAAAGAAAAAGAAGTTCGCTCGCAGTCAAACTTCTAGGCAAAAGTGCAATTAGCGATGTAACAGGGGCGATGGCCAAGGTGATTAAAAAAACCTCCCCAAGGAGGGACAAACGTAAACCATTTACCAATGTTATCAAAGGAGTTTTGATGGTCAAGCCCACAAACGAGTGGTAGTGATGGGTATGAGGTGGGCATTGTTAAAAGCCCAGATACATGCCAAGACGTCGGAAAAGCAGCACTTGTGCAATGCTATGCTCGACCTAAAAATAGAGAAACCCAACATCCTTGGAATAGCTAACACTCTTAGGACAAGCGCAATTAAGTAAACTTTGTGATATATAAATGGGAACTTAATTGCTGGCGTGGGTTACCTTAACAGTTTTTACATTTGTGATTCAGAAATGTTATAGTGCTTTTGAAAGCAAAACAGTTAAGATCATGAACAAAGAGCCCTATAGCGACCTGTTTGAATGTCCTTTTTTAACAACTGCTGGGTCTCAGCCGCAGAGGGACCTGGCCCACCTAAAGCCCTGGTGGAAGTTAATTGGACTTTCAAATTGTAGAACTCAATGGTGGCGCACAAGTGCCTGATGTTGTGTCTTATGTAAATGATAGCGAGCATTACGTACTACTTTGATGCAGTGTGAAACATCATAGTTTGCCTGCCACTGTGGTCACTGTGATGTGCTAAACGGGACAGGAGAGGTAAGGGAGCCATTAAAGGGCTACAGCAGGACTTTCACATTTTGGTTTAGTCCCTTTGTCAGAGATGCATGAGGAAATAAGAAAGACATTTATTGATGGCAAGGCAGCAACTTAACTGATTTACATACACTAGCATTAATCTCCGATGATCTACACTAGGGATGTATGGTAAAAGAATCAGATGGTCCATGAAAAAGCGAATCCATATACTGAATATGCATCTCCTGTATTGGATATGGAGGATACAGATAATTAGCAGAGCCCTCACTTGGATTTTCAGGAGTTGTTACTGACATTGCATATTTGATTTAAATGAGAGGAACCCGCTAAGTATTCATTGTATAGGAAAGGGTCGTACCTGTGGCTTACAACACAGCTTCATGACACAAAGGTTTTCTGAACCATTGTAAGAATAGCATGAGCTGAGGCTTTTGCCTAAGTTTAACATCATTGTCCTGCTTGTATGTGGAGCTAGTGGTGCTGAAAATCATACTCCTATACTATGCTTACACCCACAACAGTGGGTAAAAGAATCATCTGTGCAGCCAAGCATTTATCCATCTATGTTTATGCACAAAATATCAAGCAGATGCCACCCCTCAGACAGCTATGAAGTATAGATAATAAACAAAGTGTGGATGCAATGCACTCTAGAATATTAAGCCCCTTGACTATAAGCTATACGTGGGACCCGGTTGATTTTAGGGTGCAATTCTGCATTGTGCTTCAATTTGTATTTTCGTCACTATTGTTTTTCTGTGTCTCAGCGCATAGATGAAGGCTCCTGGTGGTGTCCATTCTAGCATAAACAAGATAGAGTCATTGTAAGGCTCCTGCACTAATATCTGGCCCACTCTTCTTCTTGGAGACAACATAATTGTATGGGTAAATGAGAAAGATCTTAATAAGAATGTAATTTTTGAAAACTTTATTAGGTTGGTTAGGAATTGTCTAGTCTCCACAGGTCTCAAGATGGAACCAAGGGCATTGCTCTGCCCGAACACCAAAGGTGTGCACTGAAAGCTCATGAGATGTTAGTCATGTGGAAGAACATTTCCAACCATTTTTGGAAAGGAGACTCAGCTCAAGGAATGGGCAGGTCATGGACATAGGAATAATTTGAAAAGTCTCTCCTGCTAGTGGGCAGTGTGAATGTTGGTGGCATTTGTCATACATGTGATTGGCTAGTAGCTTTCTACAATATCATTTGGGATTTTTGAGCATTGAGATTTTATGATTAGGGAACTTCAATATTTTCCCCTAGCTTTGGGCCAGGGGATTGTGGGTCTCTCTTTTCAGGGAACATGATGCTCATTCAATTATTCTCTCTTAGAAATTCTTATCCTTCAAAGAATAGGTGAGATGGGTCTGGGCCATGGTATCTGGGACGGATGGTTACCTATAACCTTCCTCCAAACAGGTGGGCAATCTAGATAGTTGCTTTTTATTCAAAGACAAGGAAAGAGAGAAGTTTGCTAAAATAATCATCTGGTGCAGCATTTGATGTCAAAGGAAGACTGAAGGAGAAGTTAAGACGGAAACGTGTCAGAATGTGGAAAACAGTGAAAATGGTGGCACATAGAAATCAAATAATTGCCATTAAAATATGCTGTAGTGCACACTACAGAAACAGACAGAGTCCTCCAGCACATACATCCACTTACACCGATCAGTCACTATCCGATAGGACTCAGCTCTAAACAGTATGAAATGCAACCAAATACTATATCAACAGACAGCTCTAAACAATATAAAACACAACCAAATACTATAATCAACAGACCAAGCTGACACAGGTCAAAGAGAATCCAGGAGCCACAAACAGCACCCACATGTTGAACACATTGTGTTGTCTATTCTTTTTACAGTTTAGAAAGTGAGACACCAGCAGATAAAGGACATCTAGTGAATGGATTTGTAGAAGTCAGGAGCACCTCCCAAAATCTACGCTGTTTTTTCTGGACCTTTCAATAGACCCCGCTGCTTGGCTGTACTCAGGATGTCAGGATGTCTGGTGCTCAACCTGGAGAAGGCCTTTCATTCCCTGGAATGGAACTACCTCTTTGAGGTGGTCCCTCGCTATTGTCTGAGGACACGATTTGTACGTTTGGTCAAACTGTCATATACCAGTCCGACAGCCATGGTCAAGACAGGGTGGCTTATATCCAATCCAATGCAGATTCATGGGGTACCCAACAGGGATGTCCGTTGTCTCCACTGCTAATGTTGTTGGCGATTGAGCCACTAGTCCATATCCTTAAAGATGGGAACTGATGATGGGGGATACCCTGAGTGATGGCCAACACTTTGTATCACTGTACGCAGATAACATGCTCTTATATCTCAAAAACATTCAGGATACTCCCATCACTATAGCACAAAAGCTCGACAGATTTGCTACTATCTCTGGCCTCAGGGACAATTAGGCCAAATCGTGCCTCTTTCCATTTGAAGCTACTACACCAGACTCTGTCCTTCAAATTTATGGAGTTACCTTACACTGGAAATCCACCACGTTCCGTTACCTGGTTGTCCATATATAACATGTCCTCGCCGACCTACTGGATGGTAACCTCGCCCAGGCGGTCGCTGTTTTGGTAGACCCTGCCGCTTTCTGTCGCAGGCCGCATAGCCCTCACCAAAACCATACACAGACCAGGGGACCTTTATCGTGACAGTGCACTCCTTTCTATGTAGGAACTTATAGCTGATGCTGGCCTTCTTCCGGGGCAGTTCTCACTATACACCTCCATCATTCGGCCATTGGGGACCACTGGGGCACAATACAGTAAGAACCATGCATGCAGTTAACAATTCAATACTTACATGTGTTGTGGAAGGACCACCATTTGACACAATGGATAGCTAGTTCCTTGTGCTCTCACACTGCAACATCCCTTGGCATACTACGACAACATTGATACACTGAGCTAGGCCGATCCTACACTGACAAGGAGTGGCAACACATTCAGGCATACCCTGCACTGGTGTCCCACAGTGCTTACTTTAGGATTATACAATATTATGGACTACACAGAGCTTATCTCACTCCCCATAAAATCAACTGCTACTTGCATCGTACCAATGCTGCCTGCCCAAGTTGTCACACACTAGACAAAGATTTTCTCCACATGTTTTGGGTGTGTCCATCGCTCTCCCATTACTGATGAGGAATTACAACCCACCTGGCCCAATGTACAGGCCAAACAACATAATATTCCTGGGAGGTTTGCTGTTGGGCCAGATACCCAAACTAAGAAAAACAAAGGAACAACACGGTTCATAGACCTAGCTATACTCCTAGCCTAGCGTCAGATCACACACAAGTGGAAATCACCTAACCCTGACACTTGCTGGTTGGGCGCTCTCCATGAATGCATGGGGACAAGCTGAGAGCAGGGCACCTCACCACAAAGACACTAAAGGTCTGCGCAAAGACCCCCTAGCACCTAACTGGGACAGCCACTGATGGAGGTACACGCTAGCATGTATGAAGCAGACATACCCTTGTGCGGAGTCTGAGGCTAGTACCTGATGGCTGGCTGCAGGACACAGTGGCCATACTCTAGTAGGGGTAGCATGGTCCATTCCCTCAATTCCACACATACCGACACAAAGTGATGAATATTGCATATTTAATCCTCACCCACAGAGACAGGTGCGGGATAGTTTTAGCAACTGTTGTTATAAAAGTTTTCTTTTTATTTGTGTTTATGTAATCACACGTTTTGCCTTCTCATAAGCAACTCAGGTTCACAGATTTACTCGTTTGCAGCCCCCCATATCTCTGAGTTGACATATCCTAGTGCTGATATAGACAAACAGCAATATGATATAATAGACTAGGTGTTACTTTTCCAGTTTGCATACTGAGATGTACAATGTAGTATGTATATGAAAAATGCACAATAAAGTGGGTTCAGAAAGAAACAAAGGACATCCAATGGCTTTACCAACATTTAAAGCTAAGCAGCAGAGTTAAAAGCCACCTCAAGGAGGGCACTAGATGACCTTCCAAACTAGTCTTATTAGTTGAGAAGAGTGTGTGTAAAAAAGGCACCGGCCATGTTAACAAAGGTGATTTTTAAAGAGCAGTGTGATGTATGCCTGAAAAACATTGTATCTTACACCACTGTAACGTATATCTAGTTTGCAAAGCCTAAAAGAGGTTTAAATTCATGTTATATACCACACAACTACCTATTCCCTTCACTCCTACTAGGCTATAAAGTGACACTTCCCACCTATACAGAAGAGAGCAAATTTGAACCCCAACTTTCACCCAATGCCACGTCAGTCAGTTTCACCTTTCACATGGATCTCATGCTCAAAGAACAGATTTCCAAGAAAACCAGGATGGCCTGGTAGCAGCCCTCTCTCTTAAATAAAGTAAAACGAAGCACTCCTCTGAGACAGGGACTTCATAACTATTGTCCAAGCCATTGTACTCTTCCATCTGGATGGTGTCAATGATTTTCTACATGGGCTTCTAGGCTCTACACTGCCCAACTCCTAAGAGCATCCTACATGCCACAGTATGCCTCATCAAAGGCCTACAAATTATGACCACTTCATGCCCACCCTGGTGGAGCTCCAGTGACTCTCCTTGCTAGCTCACACTGTTTTAAAACCAACTTCGTCCTCCACAAAACCATCACAACCGGCACCAGGCCTATCTGGCTGCCAGTCTCAACAACTCCAGGGGCACTTGGCATACCCTGAGCCATGACACCATGAGCCCAGAGATAAAGAAGTGCAAAAAAATAAAAATACAAGGAATCAGGCCTTCTTGATGTATACACCCAGAAACATTGCTATATCCCCCAGGACCACTGTAACACTTTTCAAATTTATGAAACAGCTGAAGACACACGTTTTAAAGGGCACTACTTCACAACAAAGTAACAGTTCACCTCTATTTAAACCCAGCTGACTCTCCTGTCACTCTTTAACTATCTTTGCCTTTGACCCTATATGGTATTCTGCTGCCTTTCACTAGGTTCACACTATACAAATACATAAGTATATACAACCATATGAACAAAAGCTCTTTTTAAATACGGTTCGCTCACAGAAACCTGTTGGGCAAAAGGGGAAAATAGTCAAATTAATAATAAGCCACTCACACGTACAAAAAATGCAGAATATTAGCAACCAAAAACAAACGAACCAAACTCTGGAATCCTGGAAACTGCAAAAAAGGTAAATTCTATAGCCTGTGTATCCTCTATCTATCAAGTCACTTATAGAACAGCCTGTGGTCTAACAACAAATTATCTAGAGCATGAAGATCTTCAAACTATAAAAAAAATTGTGTGTAGCAACCACGAGTAGCATCTGCCATGTGTCCACTTAAGGTTAGCACCATTTATCCAAACTAATAAGCCTGACAGAACGTGAGGGAGACCTTAAGAAATGCCAACTAGACAACCACACTGATTACCCATAGGACACAAGTCATGCCGGGCCCAGCCCTGTCCAACTTCTTTCACCAAGTTGGAACGTAGCTGGGCTCTCAGCTAAAACAGGAGACAGATTGGGACACTTTCATAAAATGTCATAAAATTTGTTGTTTTCAGGAGACCTGGGCTATGAACAATGTAGAGCTAGTATCCTGGCAAGACAATCAAGAAATTGAAGACTTGATGGTGGATTAATAGCTTAGATATCTACAACTATCACAACCAGAAGCCAAACACATATCATTCAGTCATTCAATCAAACAGGATTTGTACAGCACAACTAATCACCCTCAGGGGTATCCAGGCATGAAAGGTAGCCATCATAATGAAAATATTCAACACCTCAAGCTGCCAAATGGCTTTAATGCACTAGACATCTTTAATGTCTAATCTGTTCCCGCCACCAAAAGCTTGAAGATCTCACTTATAGGTGAATTGGAAGAGAATATCAGAATAGTAAAGTCTGAATCTAAACTGAATATTGATATTTCGAACCCTAAATCAAACATAAATACAGATATGTGGTGACCTGAGCACTAGACTCCAAGAAAATATGCTGTACCGGGAAATACTAAGCAAAGATGCAGCATGGAATTTTCTCATAAATGTTTAACTTCTTTTAAATGCACTAAATCAAGTAAAAAGCTGTGCAACCTAATGATATCCAATGAACTACAAAGCTTAAATGGACACACTTCCTCATATACACTAGACAAAATAACCTACATCTCAAGGAAATCTTCAAGTCTTATTGATTATATCATGATTATCATGATCAACTTAGAAGTTTAGCACATTGCTACAAACATGAAAATTGTCCAGCGCATTACAAGTAGCCATGAGCCTTCAATAGCAGGACTTTCCCTATTTTGTCTACAATCGGAAGAATGTTAATGGTCTGGGCTCCAACATCTGAAACTCTAGCCCTTATGCCTGGGAAACTTCCCTGAATATGTTTTGCAAAAAGCCGGAATAACTCAAAATGGAAGCACAAATATAAGGAGCTTCTAGAACTGGGAGATTAGTCAAGGGCCTCAGGTCCTAACTCTAACATCTGGAAAGCAGGAGAGCAAGCGACCCATTAGAAAATTTACCAAATAACGCTAGAGTGTTTCAACAGTGAATGCTTGCAACACAGGAAGGAATTATCACCCGCCTTAAGAACATGACACAACATTGAGGGTGCCATGGTGTCCCTCAAATGCATAAGGCACACCTACAAACATCTAATTATATCAGAAAAGGGCCAATTACAACAATAAGGCATGGAGGTTGCTCCAGATGGAGAGCAAAGAGAAAAACAACAAATTCTGGGATTTGATTAGGTCCAAATCTAAAGAACCAGAAAAGAACTTGCAAACAGGCAATAAGTGTTCAGAGTGGATGTACCATTTCTTGTCTTTGTACGAAGAAAAATCCAAAACGAAACATGAGTCTGCATGTAAAAGCGAATGAGAGAAATCCACACCTCACACTAAATCCGGTGTCTCCAACCAGTGGATCAAGAGCTACCAGTAGCTCATAGCGTTGAGTTAATTTTTACATAAGCACAGGATCACATTTTCCTTTTAAAGTTAAGGAAAGTCTGTGTTTATTTTACTTTATTATCATCGGTTTGCAGATAGCAAGGCCCACTAACGAGCAGAACTGAAGCAGTGGGGTATTTAACTCTTAAATAAAAGTCTTTGTCAACTCAATATTGGAGCATGAGAAAAAATAATGTTTCTGAATGCTTTTAAATGGGAAAAATTAAACTGAAAAGCTACCTTAATGATTCAGTTAACCCTTTATTTTAATTTTGTCCTATTTCGAAGTGTTGCATTTACAAACAGCATGTCTCTTGCCACTACACAATGTGCCATATTTATAACTGAAAAATAGTCATTTCTTAATGGGAGAAATTTAAAGTAAAGAAACATATTTCTAAGTAAAATAAGTCTTAATGTTTTTCGCCATTTTCAGTTAAGCCAATTGCGTCTTAATGTTTTATGAAGCATGTTTCTTCACTTTAATTTCCTCTCATTTAAACAAATGGCTGTATTTTTCTGGTATAAATATGGCACCATGTCGACGGGCCAGTGGGAGCAAGATGCCTACTGTTTGTAAATGAGACTCTTGTAAAGAGAGAAAAGTTAAATGATGGGTTTCATGGAATCCATATAAACATGAAGTTAAATCTTCAGTTACATTTTCTCCCATTTCAAAATGTCGCCTATATACACAGCAGGCATCTTGCTCCCAGTGGCTGATAGACATTGTGGTATATTTATAACTAAAAATGCAGCCATTATTTTAAGTGGAAGAAATTTAAAGTGTAGAAAGATGTTCCATATTGTGAACATTTATACAGATAATTTTTCTGCATTTTATCTTTCTCCCATTTAAAAAAATGGTTGTATGTTTGTGTTGTACAGGTAAGAGTGCTGCATATGATAAAATGTATGTCCTGTGCCACAAGTAAGTATAACGCAGGCTGTCAGTCACCCACACACATATACCCCATTCATATGCAAAAAGGTTCATATATCCTTAAAGACAAGGCTCCAGCTGTCAAACATTGCAGCCCTGTCATAGCGCCTGTATTCAGAAACTTTGTTCAAACCGTAGCATCTGGCTCTATGGACATTAGGCCTAAAGTCAACGACGCTGGGCATGGGAGTGTCCGGTAACAATGCACAAGTTGCTTAGCCTTCAGCAGCTCACGAGGAGTTTCACTCATCAGAAGTAGTTTTCACTACAGAAAAGGTTGGAGACCCTGCATTAGATCAGTTTAGGACAACATGTAAAGCTTGGAAGGAAGAATTATCCACTAACGTCTTGCAAGAACTTTGCCCAGGTCCCAGTCATGGAAGAAGTCTGCTGAGCCAGAATGAGTAAAAAACCCACAGAAAGCCCCAGGCCGTGACAAAGTCTCCTCAGACATCTTCTGCTTTATCTACTTGGGTCCCAGTTCAGACATCTGCATTTAGTGCAATCTGGGCCTTCAACAATATACCAATGTTTTGGAAAACTTCAATTATAATACATATTTACAAAAAATGACCCCGTGGTTAGCTAGTGAGGTAGAGCCCAATCTCATTTTTAGACGGAGCAGGGAAAATCTATCGGAAACTTCTGCTGAACCTCCTCCAGGACTGGGCAGATGAAAACAAGATTGTGTTAGACCTTCAAGCAGGCTTCAGGAAAGGAGAGCGGACAGTGGATCCGGCCTTGAGGTTGTACTTTACATGGAGGTAGAAGGAGGACTAGAGAACAATGCAGTCCCTGATCCAGAGCAGTCAGTTGTTTCTGATGAACTAAAACATGCAAGTCTTGAATGAATTTCCCCCAGGAAGATAGAAAACATCCTCAAGTGTATAAGGAAGGATGGCACCCCAGGTCCTAATGGTCTGCCATCATACTTGTCTAAAAGCTCCTCAGCAGACTGGGCAAAGAAGCTTTCTTTGCTTTTCAATAGTGCGTTCCAGTTGGCTGCAGTCCCGGACTCCCAGAGAGGGTCCATTCTCTGTCTAACCTACAAAAAGGAGGATTGTACAGTTGTCTCAAGCTATCGTTTAATAGCTCTCTTGGATGTAGAGGCTAAAATGTACACCCATATATTGCTGGACAAAGTGGAGGCAAGGACCCAGGAGCACCAAATCCTGCCCTTTTTTCCTTCTGGCTTCAGACCCGGGGTATCAACAGTGGATAACATCATAGCACTCTCATTCTTGAGACAGCAAGCGGCAAACACAATCATCTTCCGTTATTCTGCTGTTTTGTAGATTACAGTGCAGCACTTGATAGGGTCGACCGAGCAACCTTCATCTTACTTTACTCAGATACATAGGTTTTAGTGACTACCGGTCCTGGGACGACGACCCGGAGAACTGAAACCAACAGGGGCTTAAAGCAGGGGTGTTTCCTGGCCCCACTGTTGTTTACCCTGTATACAGCAGATTTAGGGAAAAGCTTGGAGACTAGGGGACTGGTCCTGCCGAAGATCGGTTCCACGAATCTTCAAATCATCCAATACGCTGATGACATTATGATAATGGACTGTACAAGAATCGGCTTACAGCGGGCACTAAACGCTCTGAATGTATTTAACTTAGCCAATCAGCTTCAAGTAAATCATGAAAAAACAAAGGTCCTCATAGATCACCAAGCGTCTATTCTGAAGTACGACATTAGGGTCAGGAAGGCAAATATGCAATCACTTAAATGGCACTTGATTTTTTTTTTTTTTACTTCAGGTAACCTTTGGAATATACAAGTAAATAACGTGCTGAAGACTTTTGAAATGAGAGACTCTATTCAGCTGGCAAAAAGCATTCCATATAATACCTGGAAAACAACAATGAATAGCCAATTAAAGGAAATTTCAAGGGAACAAGACTCGATCGTCAAATCTTCATCAGCAGTGCCGGCTTTAAATGACTCCTACCTGGTTGGGGCTACACAGCCATATTTCTTAGAGTCCATAAATGTGGAAACCCGATGGCAGATTCTCTATATGCGCATATTGGCTCTGCCAATCAAGGCTTTTAATCCTTCTTGGTCCACTCTTAAAGTTAAAAGAGCCTGTAGGCTCTGTTCTTACCAACATGAAACCTGGCTACACTTTCTTTGTTGCTGCCCCTCTTTAGAATCTTAGAGGAGACAGCTAAATAAACCAGTAGCCCTGGGTGCGCGCTCATGTCTGGAAGCATCTAACATATGCTTTTCACAATCTGCGGCTTGGGCCCTGGCCAGATGTGGAAAATATGTCAACTTACTAAAGTGGCTGCTCTCTCTGTCAGCAGGGCTGGCTAGCAAGGAATATAGAGGGCCATTAACTGATAACTCAGAAGGTGAGGCAGTATCGCCCAAATATCGGCAGAGATAGTTTGGAATTATGGGCATTCACATAACTGACACAATATGTGTTTATGTACAAAGTATTACAGCACCCTGCCCACCTGGCTATGTAATAACTTATGCCTAGAAGCAAAGTACTGTCTGAGGAAAGGGCAGAGTTATTGACATAACTGCAACTGTATGTTTCTTGCACTAGCACTTTAGTTTTCTGCAGAGAGGGCCTTTAATATATAATCCAGAAGGAGGGGCAGTCCAGCTTATATGCGGAAAAAAGGGCTTGGATAGCAAGGGCATTAATACAAGAGATACAGTATGGGCTGATGCACAAAGCAAGATAGTGCCCCTCCCCATCTGGCTATACAACTCAACTGTTTACAGCAACTAGGACTTATTGGAAAAGTGATGTACCATTGATATAATCGTATCTGATGTGTTTGCGCTAGCACTTTAGGCCTTTGTCGCAGTCATTGTTAGTACAGTAGTGTAAACCTCCTGAGATAAAAGTATTTATTCACACTTTCCATATGCACTGTTTTACTGTTAATTAACTTTTTTTTTTAACGATAGGCACTCACAAACTTTTAATCAAGATAACCGTTTATTGGTGAATTTATATTGTAATGGTTTTAATTAACTGAACAATAAAGCTAATGATACCTATACTATTTTAAATACACAGAAATCAAGAAATCCTCTTTATATCTGATCTTTATCAGTTTGAAGACAGTGTTTGGTTCAGTCGATAGATCACTAACATGGGTAACATTAAGAGCAACTGGTGTCCCCAAGAAACTAACATCTGCACTTTGATACCTGTATCAGGGAAATGCCCCCAAAGTACATTAAGGCCCAAGAGGTAAGAGCACACCAGAGTTCAATGATGAGCAAGAAGTATGGCAAGCATGCGTCCTCGAATCCATACATTACACTGGCAAAAGGCTCATCGACATAGATCTAACTGGGAGATGTCAAATTTCCCAGGTTGAGGTTGTCCGGTCTCACACTTAATTATCTATCTATGCAACAATTGCTCCATTGATTTGAAAAATATTGCACTAATAAAAAGTCAACCTTTAACACCAACAAAATAAAATTCATATCTCTTAATACATAGACAAACCTAAAATCCGTTTTTAAAATTGATGGTGCAAACCTGGAGAGAATAAAATACTTTGACTATCTTGATATACACAGAGGATAAGCTGTCCTGGGCCAATCAATTGGTTAAAAGTGAAACATCTATGAGTCAAATCACTAATGTGATTATCCAATTGCAAATACTTTTGAATGAGATCCTTGGAGTCCACCATGTGCACCTACAAAACCAAAGTCATGGCTGTTGGATTCTATGGGCAGAATTATGGGCCTACAGGAAGCCCTAAAATCTACAAACGGTAGAGAAACAGATTTTTGAGACACATCCTATATCTAGTCCCTGGAACATTTCTAGGGTTCCTAAGGGGCAAAATGGGACTCCTTGCATAAAATCTGAGATCTAATCAAGCCAATCTTGTACTGTGCCAGACTTTAGGCTAGTGAACATCAAGGTATTACCAATTAGCGTTCTTGGACATCCTCGAAATTAAAGGATCCACAAAACTGTGCTGGCTCAACCATGTATCAGTAATCCTAAAAACATAGGATGTTTTGACTTCTGACGTAATCCAGGTTCAACAGCCAGAAAAAAATGTAAGGTCACTAAATAGTGCCAAACCGGATGGCCTATACTTTGGCCATCTGGTTTCATAAGGAAGGGCGCCTCCTAAATTGGTATCTAGGCATCAAGTCTACATACAGTCATCTACGAGCCTTAGGTAACCAGTTTATTCCCTGTTGACAAAAAACATGCTCTACCCTAAATTCAGACTTGGAATCTTGCCAGTCTTGGTCTATATGGAAAGATGGGTAAATAACAAAACTACTACAGACTGCTGCAAATTTAAGGCTGGAGGCAAGGAGACATTGTTACATTATATGTTTTTATGCCTTATTTCAGCAGGTGGCACTGTACATTTTTCGAGCCTGGAAATTGACTAGACCTGGTTGACTTTTATATCCTCCAATGTTCTTCCAGGAATTGCAACAACCAAAATAAATTCTTTGTCTACACGATTTAGTTTTGTATCCTTGGGAATACTAATGATCAAATGAAATAGCTAGTTTGTTCTCTATTTTAACATTTTTAGCAATTAGTGTAATTCTGTATGGCCCAAGGGCTGAAACAAATAAAATTATAGTTAAACATAGGACAGGTGCCACAGAGGCAAAAGGAAGGCAGGTTTTCCTCACAGTGCTGGGGAAGAGGCCACAAAAGGTACAAGAAGAAAATACATGGATTTTTTAAAAATAGGAGATAGAGCCTGCCGAGGTGATGGGAAAAGGTGCACTTAACTGCAGAAACTGAAGGAGACAGGAGACTTATCAGACCTTACAATGATATCAGTAGTTGGTGTGTTGAAGTTCAGTTACGTGGCAGGGCAGCATTCACTGACTCAGATTGGACGAAATAGTCATCTTTGCTGTGCAAAGTTGTTTTCAAGCCAACAACCTATTTATTTTTTTCTGAACTATGTTCTCTCTGTAGATGGTAGGCTGTGGATACACAATCCATGAGTATATGTCTGTGTAGGCATAGGGAGATTAGCCACGCTATTACCGAGGCTGGTTTATACAATACACTTTCCTATTTCAAAAAGTCAGGACAAGCCTGGAGAAGGATCAGGGTAACCGGGCTAACATTACCACGTTAGATAAGTTCATTACTGGAGGAGAAAGGACCAATCTGAGATTCTATTAGTGGGAATAGCAAACTGTTCCAAATTTAACATTCAGCTGATTCTCCATCCTGGGAATGGTTCCACCAACATTGCAGAAACGTAGATACTTGAGAGTTATCAGACCTAGCATCTGATCATCAAGTAAACATTATGGTCTTAGATATCAATGCTTCTGTGAATCCCTCCACTTCTGTAACTTTTTCAACAAAGTTGATGAGACATCTTGTGATATACCTTGTTTTACCCAAAAGACTCACAAACTACGGAGGCCTTAAATCCAAGCCACCAGAGTGTGTCGTACATGTTAAAGGTGCTCTGAAATCTTTTTACTGGTAGTCGCAAGGTTCAAATTTAAAATTCTCTGCATCATGCATGAAGCATCAGGGAGAAATCCTGCATTATTACCTATAAACATTAGTATCCCCACTAAAGGTCCAGAAATCAATGATCATCCACCTTGTCATCTAAACCCTCTACTTCTCTTCAAACGACCAAAGCATGGTGTCAGTCACAGGGCACAGAATTCTAAAAAGTCCTAATCTACACTAAAGGGTAAAACTAAACTTTCTACAATTTAAGAAACAATTTTCCAGTCATTCATCTAAAACATTAGCTATCTAGTGGCAGTGCCTGAAGAATGTCACTCAGGGGGCTACTGTCTTGGACTTTAAGGGCCTGATTTAGAGTTTGGAGGACAGGTTACTCTGTCACAAATGTGGCGGAGACCTCTTCCGCCTTATTACAAGTGCCATAGGACATAATTCAGTTGTAATAAGGCAGATGGGTTATCTGCCATGTTTGTGACAGAGTAGCTAGTCTACCTAACACTAAATCAGGCCCTTTCTGCCTTGACTCCAAATCTGTCTTGGAAAAATCATTCAGTGCAACGCACAGAAAACGTCAAAGAAACTTTTGTAAATCCCTAACTTGTATTAAATTAAAATGGCAGTCATTAAAAAACAAACGCAAAACACCTGGTTTCATTAACCCCTTCATTTCTAAAGGTATTAGCACGTCTCTATGGCAAACACTTTTCCCACAGTTTTCACTGTTGTAGTACAAACATATCAGAAATATTTCCCAGCACATTTGAGGCATCTGGGTGCAACGTATATTAGAATCATAAAGGCATATTGGGGCCATCGTTTGTGACATATTTTTATATAAACACAAATAAGTACATGCATCATTAAGGCAGTGAAGGGGCTGGCCATTTTAAATGAAACAGTGACTGTTGTGTAGTTGTATGTGTAGCTATGTTGTAATGTGGCGCTGTATTCGTATGTGCCCTTAGCTGTATGTTTATCATTTATATCTGGTGGGTAAAGGCATAGGTGGTAATTTTAAGTTGGGGTCTAGAGGTAGGCAAGGTGTTGGATGAAGGTGATGTAGACTATAGATACCATAGATTTTTGGGTAAAGGCTGCCAGTGATGTACTTATGTACAGTGAAGGTGATGCAGGGCATAGTTGTTATGGGGTACAGGTGATATAGAGATTAACTACTGCGGAATGTAGAGGTGAAGATGTAGCAGTAAAGCATACTTATTTTACGATAAGAGTAATAGTGTAGACATAGGAAGTAGGTAGCATTGTAGGACTAGAGCAATCCAGCTTTATACCAGGCAGATCGCAGATATACAATCTCAGAACACTCTTTGGAACTATTTCCAGGACCAAACTAGAGGTCTGCACCGCCGCAGTATTGCTGGACGCTGAAAAAGTGTTTGATTCAGTGGAGTGGGGTTTTATGATGGCGGTGCAAGGCGGAATAGGGTTGAGTATGTTTTCCTGCAGCTAGTATGTGTGCCGTATTTGAAGCCATTAGCATGAGTTAGAGTCAATGGGATAGTTATGGATCCTGTGTTCACCACGAGGGGTGCCAGGCAAGGCTGCCTATTGTCTCCACTGTTATATGCTCTTGTTGCCAAGCCACAGGGGTGCACTTTACACAAGTATCATGCCCATCGTGGGATCCATTTCCCCCACTACAAGTTGATAATATCGGCCCATGCTGACGCTGCCCTTCTATGTGTTTGTAATTCAGAACACAACCTGAATCCAGTTCTACAGGAGGTGGTCTTATTTAAGGGGCATTAAGAGTTACATATCAATTAGGACAAGTCCCTAATATTTCTCCCTACTGCGACCAAAACCCCTTTGTGGTGCGCGTCGATGGTGATGTTAGATAAATATGGCAGAGCTATTAGCCAGCTCGAGGACACTATATACAGATGGATTAGGTTACCACTGTTGCTTAGCAGACGCATACCCATCATGAAAATGGTGGTGCTGCCAAGGTTATTATTTTTCTTCAGAATATGCTGCCGAATTTGTGGCTAGAAAAGGATGCTACCTCCCCACTCACGCTTACTAAAAAATAGCTTGACAGGCCTAAACAGAATTACTGTACTATAGACTTGATTAACAATGGTCTGCTTGTGGAGAAGGCAAGCAAACTCTATGCAGGTCAGCTCCTATACTCACCACTGCTACCTATAAATGCACATGGTTCCCCCTGGGGCAGGAGAAAGGAGCGGTGGAGGTGTTGCGCGGTTTGCACTTGCAGTGTATGGGTGATCTCTTCCAGCACAGGGTATCACGCAGCTGGAAAAATGTGTGTGGGCCGGAGGATGCCCCACTGTCTTGGCTATGATTCAATTTTTACAGGTACGGCATGCTATGCACAATTTGCTGGGGGTGGAATTGAGCTCCCAGCCTTGACATACCTCTTACAGAATGAAGCACCCCAACATCTTATTACGAAGCTCTATAGTTACTCGCAAGCAGCGGACCAGCAGGGAACTGATGGAGTGCAGCGGGACTGACAGGAGGAACTTGGGGTGGATATAAGTGATCATTAGTGGACATATTGATGCTTAATTATTAGGATCAAATCAAATCAAACAAATTTCTTAAGCTCACTACTCACCCGGTAGGCGGGGAAGGGGGGATTTCTGCTTGAAAAGCCATGTTTTGAGGTGCTTTCTGAAAGTTAGGAGGTCCTGGGTCTTGCGTAGGTTGGTGGGGAGGGAGTTCGAGGTTTTGGCGGCGAGGTGGGAGAAGGATCTGCCGCCGGAGGTGGTGCGTTGGATGCGGGTGACTGTAGCGAGGGCAAGGTCGGCGGAGCGGAGCTGTCGAGTTGGTTTGTGGAAGTTGTTTCATTTGCTGAGGTAGGCCGGTCCGGTGTCGTGGAGGGCTTTGTGAGCGTGGACAAGAATTTTGAAAATGATCCTTTTGTTGATGGGCAGCCAGTGTATGGATCTGAGGTGGGCAGAGATGTGTTCATGGCAACGGAGGTTGAGGATGAGACATGCGGCTGGTTCTGGATTCGCTGGAGTTTTCTCTGAAGCTTGTCTGTGGTCCCTGCATAGAGGGCGTTGCCGTAGTCCAGTCTGCTGCTTATAAGGGCATGGGTGACCGTTCTTCTTGTTTCTAATGGAATCCATTTGAAAGTCTTGCGTAGCATGCGAAGGGTTTTGAAGCAGGAGGATGATAGGGCGTTGATTTGCTGAGTCATGGAGAGAGATGAGTGCAGTATGATGCTGAGGTTGCATGTGTGGGTGGTGGGTGGTGGGGGTCGTCCAAGGGTGGTGGGCCACCAAGAGTCGTTCCATGCTGTCTTGTTGGGATCGAAGATGATGATCTCGTTTTTTTCTGAGTTCAATTTGAGCTGGCTTGCTGCCATCCAGTTAGCAATGGCGAGGAGTCCGTCGTGTAGGTTATTCTTGGCAGTAGATGGGTTCCTCGTGAGGGAGATGATGAGCTGGGTGTCGTCAGCGTATGAAATGATAGTGAGGCCGTGGGGGCGGATGATGTTGGCGAGAGGAGCCATGTAGATATTGAAAAGGGTGGGGCTGAGGGAGGATCTTTGGGGGACCCCGCAGATGGTCTTGTTGGCTGTAGACCGGAAAGGAGGGAGCAAACTCTTTGGGTTCTTTCGGAGAGGAAGGAGGTGAGCCAGTCCAGGGCTTTGTGGCGAATTCCAGCGTTGAAGAGGCGTGTGCGGAGGGTTTGGTGGCATACGGTGTTGAAAGCTGCGGAGAGGTCTAGGAGGATGAGGGCGACGGTTTCGCCTTTGTCCAATCTGGTCCTCGATGATCTCCTTAAATATCAGACATCAACTGATACATTTCAAGTACTTGAATAGAGCCTACTGCACTCCCGCTCGTCTATACCAATGTGGCCTACGTGAAAACAATGGATGCTTTAAATGCAGAGTGGCAGGGTTTTATCCACGGGACATGGCATTGCCCCAGCATACAACGCTACTGGGATGCAGTTCTAGATACTCTAAGCAAGATAACAGGACAGAAGATTGACCTGGCTCCTCTGTTGACACTGCTGGCCTATGATAAGGATCTCCCTCGGCCATCAGGCACCTAGTGGCATTGGGTATCCTGCTTGCAAAACACAGAATAGCAATGCGTTAGGTGAAAAAGCTGCTTCCAGTGATCAAGGAGTGGCACGTTGATAAGACACAGTGTAATACTCAGTCAGATGCATACCACAGGTTGATGCCAGTTTGCAGCACACTGCATGATATTTGGGGGCCCTGTGGAGGCTAACTGTTTCGGGCTTTGGCCGATGCCAGTACAAACCCAGTGATAGGTGAAGCTGAAGCAAACGTTGTGACCGAGAGGCCAGTGTGGTAGGGAGTGCGGTGGATCCTCCTAGGTATGCGTGGCACATTTTGCGGTTGGCTGTTAGTGGCTGGGGCGTGCTGTGCAACAGAGGTGATTGCACTGTCGAATCCACCTGGAGGAATCCACTAACCCTCCTTTATTTCAGAGTAAGGCAACTGATGGAGCTAGGGGACAACTTAGTAACGATTCACTGAATTAGTCATTGCTTTATTGTGATGTTTCATGATTATGCTGTCGGTGTCGTGATATGCAGAACCAATATCATGGCGTTCTCATGTGCACAGATATCACAACTGTAGTTCTGTGATACTTCATCATGAGTCGAATAAAGCAGCTATCACCATGTTATAAGATAAAGATTAGACATTAGACATTTTTGCGCAATGTAAAAATTTAGGAATGACCCACAACGCAAAGTTATGTTGGCTAAAAAAAACAGAAAGGTGACATTCATCCAAGGCACAGGGCCACTTGGCAGTTATGTGATTGGCTCGTCAGTCCTCTATAACTACCCCAACAGAAAGAAAGAGGGAGACACACACACACAGAATTTCAAATATTTGCAAAGTCTTCTCTTTAGTATGTTTTTCCAAAATTTATGGCATGCAAATAATAACTGATCAGCAAAACCATGTAAATCTGATAACTTTAATAAGGCTATTGAAGCACATCAAAACTACAATACCCATACTGTATAATTATGTTAAATTAATAATCAGGGCGGGACCAACAATTCCTCAATTACATTAGTGTGCAACTCATTATTAATAGCATGAAGCATTACAGAAATTTTAGACTAACAATAATCTTCTTGAGCTCATATCGAGCTCAGACTACTTTGCTCCCATATCATAAATGAGTGGCATGTCAAACAGACTACCGTCAGCTCAAATCTCACTCAAGTGCAAAAAATTACAACTGGCATATAAAACGTAAAAGCACACACAGGTGTGAATGTGTTGCAAATTCTGCATTAATCATGTACTTCTGACACCAGCTTTTAAACCCCAAAGGCAAAACCAGTCTGCTTTTGGCACTTAATTTGACTTCTGCTTCTAACCTTTTCCTGCCCACAGAATATTGTATTCTCAGACATGTTTTAGATTTTCCTCTTACATACATGATCATGTCTCACTCGACATGCACGTGGTGTTGAGTTAAAGAGACGATTTTCCTTGAGTGCCACATACGAGGAAGAAATCAGTGCTTTTAAAGCAGGTGCTGTATGCATAGACAGGCACTAGATAATTCCACCTAACTTGTCTGTGCAACCTGGAACTGCCTGTGGAGTCATGAAAGCTACTGCAGGAGTCTGATATTTCATCACATTGATGTTTGAAATATAACTATATTGTGTACTATTCACAGTAAAGGCACCATGTTTTAAAATGCTAGAGTCTGCACGTCCTTGCAGAGTCAACATTTTGCAAATTACAACTGTAGCAGGGCAAAAGTTACACAAGCTCACAGTTTACACAGGACACCTTTTTGATGTTAATTAATTTTATAATGGTTCAGCACCTTTAGCTAGAAAAATAAACATACGGTACTTGTATATATTTTCAAAGGCCTCGCCTCATGCCCTAAATGCAAAACCTCCGCGTGAACGAGATATACAGGTAAAGGTTAAACCTGGCTGGCTCAGAAAGGTGAACTTATGTCACTGACGACTAGCCACAGGAGCACGTACACTAAATAAGACTGAAAACGTGTGCCTCCCTTTTGTGGTTAGTGCACAGCTTACACACTAGCGAGTAATTCCGCAGATAACAATGGAGGGAACAACTGGACAGACCTGCCAAAGACTGAGCCCACCATGCTAACCGAACTGTGCCTCGTCGGTGTTTGGCCATGCGGGTTTCAGAGGCTGTTGACATCAAGATTCATAGACGGAGGAGTGAGGGCGGCTCAGTCTGGCCGTCTCCATCAGCACAGCAAGGTGCTAGAACTCTCCTGGTTGTACTGTGCCACACGTGCCACTACACCGTGTGCCCAGGTCTGGATCACCGTGATACCCACCTCCCACCAACACCAGGCGACGAAGAACTTCAGCAGCACTAAGCAGCAGACTGTAAACAGAGCCCCATTGCTTAGTGCTGTCTCATTCATATACCCTGGAAGTGCAGGACATTGGAACTGCCTGACATAACCACTCTCTTTGGATATGCTTGGACAAGGATTTGGGTTCGTGTAAGCCATGATGAGTGGCACTTGGCAGAGCTCAGGAGGTTGACTAGTATTTATGGTGCGCAAGTGGCAAGCAGTATGATATGACAGTAGGATAGAATGGAGAGCGGAAGTCTTTGGTAAAAGTTGTGGTGGAAGGCCTAATTGCTGGAGAGTGGTCCAGGAGGAGGGATGGAAGTCTACCTGTTGTAAAGTAGGTGGTGGATGGGTATAGTTGGTGGTATAGTCTTGAGAACTTTTGTAGGTGTATAGGTGCAGGGTAAGGCTGCTGGGTATAGATGTGTCTGGGCATAGAATTATTCAGACAAAACTCAAGCCTTATGGAATCACGAGAAAACAAAGACCCAGTTCCCTTTACAAAAAGCGGCCTAGTGAAACAAGATCACAAACAAAGGAGCACTAGGGAGCATATTTACAATGAATTGGCATAGGGCAGCACCATAAGTCTTTTTGCTAGGCTGCCATATGCCAATATGAAAGGCTGGGAATGCATTGTATTTATGAGATACAGTGCATTCCTGTCTTTTCGGCGAGCACCGGCACAAAATGTAGTGCCTAGCGCCAACGCAGGCACCCTTGCACCATCCTGCTTGATCCTTCTAGAACAGGTGATATCTTTTTCAAGAACGAGATGGAAAGCTCCTATCATCACCGTAACGTGATGGCAACAAAGCCGGCTGACACAGAACGCCAACTGCCAGAGTTAAAGGCCAGATATCATTTACAAAAGCTGAAGATGAGCCCGCCACCAATATTTCCATTTTAGACAAACGCAAATTTTAAAAAATCTGACTCATTCATCAAACCAGTTCTATTGGACAGTTTTCCAAGAAAAAGTGTTGATTTGTTCAATCATCTGTTTACCATCCTCGTAGTTCACAAATGCCATCTTGCAAGAGCAGATGAGAGGAGTTAGGGGATGGAGATATACATTAAAAAAGAGATAAGTCCAAGCAGGGCCTTGTGGGTCACCACAAATAAACTGGACTAGTGTGATAAATTACAACCACCCAGGCCAGAATCATTTTGCCCAGTGTAGAGGCAGTCCTAAAATACCAACTTCCTGTAGCCTAGAACTGAGGTCTGTAGATCTAACAGGATCAGGATAAGAACTCAGCTGCAAAGACGTGATCAAGCGTAAATTTGAGAGCTGAGTATTTGCCCCTGTCGGCTTAAAGCTTCACCAAGAATAATGCAGAAGTCTCTTTCCTTCTATGAAAAGTTAAAGCTATCTATTGTAACCTCACTAGGTCTAGAATGTTCAAAATAGCGTAATGAATGCCCCAGTCCAGCAGATAGTGTAAGGGATCTTTTATTAAAGGTGTGACCACGACCGTGGGGTAATATCTAGGGCGAAAGATACATCATTCAACTGGACCTAAAATAAATCAGTTTACATTTAATGAATAATTTAATAAGCAGATTGATGAGACTGAGTGCAAGAATGGCTGCGTCCATAAAAAAAACATTTCTGCTGTGGGTTTCTAATAAAATGTAGATCTACGATGACAGCAACGTTTTGTGCTTTGTGGGAAAGTGCTGGAGTTGTGTAACTTCTTTGAATGAGTCAACTGGATGTATGCCCAAATGTAATTGATTACCTACTCTCTGTACAACTTCTTTGAATGAATTAATTGGCTGTAGGTCCAAACGCATTGAGTAACCAGTATCTTAACACAGTCAATAGATAGTAATACGCGGGATAATGGAGAATTACATATCCACAACAACGCTGTGGCTTGGGCGTGAAGTCTCAGTCTCCCTGCACACTACAAATGACAGAACTCAACCTTCAGTTTCCAGAAGATGGCAAATCTTAGAAACTGCTGAGGCACTAGAAAAGCCGGTGACAATCATACATGTATACAATGAGGAAAGACCTCGAATTAATTCAGTGAAGAATACGACATACGTTTAAAGTTCATTTGTCTTCCACCGTTGTGACAAAATGAAGGATGGCTTTCTCAGTGTCAGATCAGAATGCTTTCAGGGGCCACGTCAGGAATGCTCCCCTTGCTCATCCACAAAAACGCAACTGAAAAATCTGGTTATAAGCAAGCATATGAATGGCTTACTCATGGCACATAGCATGTCAGTCTAAAAAATCTGTTTCCTTTTAAGACGACACTCTCCCACCCAGAAATAACTTCCTTGGGACCAAGACATAATGATGGCTGTTATTAGTATGTGCAAGAACTATTTAACAGAAAAATAAACAGTACTGTTGTTATTTCATTTTATGTGTTATAATGATACATACTCTGTTACTATACTATAGATCAGTGGTTCCCAACCTGTGGGCCGGGGACCCCTGGGGGTCCACGAAGCCTCCTCAGGGGGTCCGCGGCTGCTTAAAAAAATTAATAATATTAGGTCCCAGCTATCAGTAATGACTCCTTGGGGGTCCCGTGTTCCAATAATGATTCAGTGGGGGTCCCCGGGCTCCAGTATTGATAAAATGGGGGTCCACAGAAGTCAAAAGGTTGGGAACCACTGCTATAGATATTGAAACATAGGGCCGTATTTATACTCTGGTTGCGCCGAATTTGCGTCGTTTTTTTCGACGCAAATTCGACGCTAAACTAACGCCAACTAACGCCATATTTATACTATGGCGTTAGAGGCGTCTAGCGCCAAAGTTCCCGGAATGTGCGTCATTTTTTAGCGTGAACCCCTTCCTTGCGTTAATGATATGCAAGGGAGGCGTTCCCGTCTAAAAAATGACTCCCAGGCCTTTACGTGGTATTTATACTCCCGGGCAAAAATGACGCCCGGGAGTGGGCGTGGCTAAAAACGGCGCATTTGCGCCGCTTTTTAACGCCTGGGTCAGGCATGGCGTTAAGGGACAAGTGGGCTCAAAATGAGCCCACAGTGCCCTCCCCTGCCCCCAGGGACCCCCCCTGCCACCCTTGCCCACCCCAGGAGGACACCCAAGGCTGGAGGGACCCACCCCAGGGACATTCAGGTAAGTATTTTTTAATTTTTTTTTAATATTTTTTTTTGGCATAGGGGGGCCTGATTTGTGCCCCCCTACATGCCACTATGCCCAATGACCATGCCCAGGGGACAGAAGTCCCCTGGGCATGGCCATTGGGCAAGGGGGCATGACTCCTATCTTTACAATGATAGGAGTCATGTTGATGGGGGATGGGCGTCGAAAATAAATGGCGCAAGTCGGGTTACGACGATTTTTTCGACGTAACCTGACTTGCCCCATTTTAAGACGCCCATGCGCCATTTTCCCCCTACGCCGGCGCTGCCTGGTGTACGTGGTTTTTCTCGCGCACACCAGGCAGCGCCGGTCTGCTTGCGCCGGCTAACGCCATTCAATAAATACGGCGCCCGCATGGCGCTTCAGAATGGCGTTAGCCGGCGCAAAACTTTTTGACGCTAAACTGCGTTAGCGCAGTTTAGCGTCAAAAAGTATAAATATGGGCCATAGTTTGTTAAGCTATAAGGATAAACAAAGTATGTTAACACTTAAGCTTTAACATGTTCTGTGAGTGTAAAAATGCAACTGTGATCCTTTGAGAGGCCAGGAAAACATATTACTGGCATATATACTAATTGGATCCGTAACGGATGGAAACAAACAAACAAACATTGTGCAAGTACTTTCATATACTATGATTTAAATGTTGAGTTATCTCATTGGGGGATAGGTTAAAAGATGGAATCACAAACAGGTACCTATTGTCAGCTACATATTAATGTTATTAGTCATAAAGCAAGTCTGCCATCAAGAGTTCCATGGTGCAGGGACAGTCCCAGAGAGAGTAGGATGGCTGGATAGAAGAATAAATAAAAGTTCGTTTGTTTCAATTCCCTGTGGCATGAGCATCACTAATGTGGCAATGGTGAGTGGATCATACAGGGCATATTGAGGCATATTGTAGTCTACCCAAATGTGGAACACTGAAGGGGGGTTTTGGGTTGAGGGTGGATAGAGAGGACTGATGATGAGTTTAGTTTATGAATGAAAGATTGGTCAATACAGTAGCCATATGTTGTGTGTGTTTTTTTTTGCTCCTAGGAAGGAGGACCAAGTATCGCAATAAACATACATTTGGTGGGTTAGTGTATTTATAGTTTGCTCAAATGTTGTTGTGCAGAACATTTTTTATAACCATTTCTTCTGAGGTTGAAACATAAAAGACAAATAATACAGATTTAGCATGATCTTCATCAAGCGTACAAGTCTACCATAAAAGGTCTTGGATAATAAATTCCATATAAGGGAGTCCTGTTACCTGATTTCCACTGCTAGAAGGTTCCTAAAATCTCTGTTTCCTTACGTTAGTGCCATTGTTCAGTCTCTTATCATTGACAGTATGATCGTTTTACAATTTATATCAGTTTGCTGAATGATGTACCTATCTATGTTCTTTAGTTCCCTATTGTACAGTACATTTTGGTTAACCATTTCCCATGGGTCAATATTTCAGGTGCAGTCCAGTGGCAGAAGAAAGATGTCTTAGCTTCGGTTAATGAAGTAGAGTTCCATTCCCTCCAATGGGCAGTGGTACTCAATATATCAAAGAAGTAATGTAAAATTGATAATCTGGCAGTGAGGTAGGAACTAAAACTGTTAGTTGTGTGCTTGGTTTCACAAATGGAAGGCCAATAGCTGTTGATTTTAGGAATATTCCCATGATATGTGAGACTGGCCCAAATCTTGAAAAGAATTGTAAATCTGCACCTGCAAGTTTCCAAACTTCCATGGTTTCAGGTTTAACACTGTGAAAATCACCTAGTCCTACTTGATACTAGATTACTCATTCCCTGAATAGGGTGTGCTTGGTAGGTTAATTATGGTAGGTATATGCATTTGTGCATCTGTTCCTCTCACACAGCTTTATTACACACCATGAATTAGCTCAGCTACTAGTTGGTTGCAACCTGATTGCAGTATAATCTCGGAACCTAAGAAATGAACATTTAAATTATTTTCACTAATATCTTATTAAAGAGACTCACACACACTCTGTGAACTATGCAAAACAAAGTGAGTTACCTCTTACTCAACCACCTAAAATGTACTTAGGCCTCATAAGGAGTGCAAAAGCGCTATATAAATACTTATGCAGTACAATACAAACCCTTTCCTGGTTAGCCAAGGAAACCTGTGCCAGTCATGGTCTTCCAGGCAAAATCTTGAAAATGTTTTGTGAATTCATGTGTGAAAATATAAGTGTATAATTTAGCATTTAAAAAACAGAGAATAAACGGAAAAGCACATTTTTACTTTCTGGGGATTTTGTGGTTCATGCAAAAATATTTCCAAGGGAAGAAAATCCACCCGACACCTCACTATTGGATTGTATAGAGATGTTCTCCTGCTCTTGTCAGGAATAAATATCTGAGGGTATCTAGGGTACGTAGAGGCAATCATAAAGCAAACCATTTCGAATGTATGTCAAACCTGCTTGCAAAAATGGCTTTGTGAGTTAGACTCCTCATGTCTAATAATCGGTTCATAGAGTTCATCTATCTGTAATACTCAAATCTTTGTTTTTAATATGTAATGGCACTATACGTTCTACGAAATAACAAATAGCGAGAATTGTATATAGGAAACAGAATCAATACATTTGTAAAATATTTTTGGAAATTGCAGGTATTGAGTGTTGTCATTAATGTTCAGACTGCATTACCAAAATTTGGGAAAGAAAATTGGGTCCATGCTTGGACCAAAAGACAGCCAGTAGTAGTAACATGTAATATATTAATTCTGCTTTCCAGAGTGCAATACAGGTCATTGTGAGTATATCAATTGACAGGGCATTACTCGCTATTGAGGTTAAACATGCGCTGGCTGGGTGAGCATATATCTGCTTCAAGGCTTGATTTGAAAGCCCATAGACCTTGAGGAACTGGCAACTATGACTGACTGTTACAAGAGATGGAGGTGAAAATATGAGTGACTGAAAACATCTTATTTATTAGTCCCACTAAACAAATAAATCACACAAAAGCCAATATACGCACTACTCAGTCGGTTCTGTCTAAACCTATGTATATCACTTATTAAACAGGCTTTTTACTAAGTAACTGTAGGAACAACTGAAACTAACCAAAATATTCACTTTCCCCAGGTAGCCAGGTGAATGAGGGAAATCAGACTTCACCCTTGGTGAAGTTTCCAGTGCCTGGAATGACAGTAAAGGTGAATTCCCAAGGCGGGACAACCTGCAGCAGGGCAATCTTTTTCAGAATTGCTTTATGTTGTTTCGCTACATAACAGATTCAGTAGAACAAAGGTTTTCAGAACAATTAAAATCAAGTTTGATTCAGCTAAAGTGTGTTGTCCTTATTCTGTATGGGACTTTTTCAGAGCAAAAAAGTAAATAAGTCATGCACACAGTAAAAAGACTCATCCTATAGTCAGTAACCACGTGTGTTATGTGCCCCGTGTAGATACCAACCACAGTGGCTTATTTGGGCTACCTCACATGTAAAGCAGGACACTCGAATATACAATGAACTCTGCCGTTGTATCTACAAGTGATATAATCATAAAATGGTGGCACACAAGAGTTATTGCTCGCACTTCTCCAGCTGTGCCTTAAATTAAAACCAGTCTGCTGGTATCCTATTTATCTAGCATGGGCTGCTGTACAGCATTGAAAGACAGGCGCTAAATCGAGCGTGCAAAAATTCTTGCCCACCAGAGGCCGGAACATTGTCCAAGATTGCTTGCATCACTCGCGATGCAGACCTTTTATGAAAAATCCCCTACGTTTAGCAAACAAGTTGACAGTGTTGGAAACAGTATGAGAATGTTATTCTATCTCAGGACCGGAGGCTTCGGATTATGCTTTCTCTTCCTTTACTGACAACACACAGCAGCCAATAGGAAACAGTAAAAACAGTAAAACAAAACTATATCTCCCAAGAGTCGCACAGCCTCATTATGACCTCCAGTCAGGGCCAGCTATCCGCTATATATAACTCAGTCACTATAGTCCGTCCTCTTTCTTTGCTGCTTCATGCAGAGATAAGTACTAATATTCTTTAGTGATTTATTGCCTTGCGTGTTCCTACGGCATGGCTGTTTGCCTTCAGGTGCCTTTGTGTAGGTTCTGGTTGCTTGAACGATTGAGGTTCCGTGGTTACCGGCCTTATTTCCGCTGTGTTGTGAACTGCCGGTGAGAAGCGTCAGGGGAGGCGCGCTACTATATAGGAGCAGTCCTCTCGCTGCTGCGGTGATCGAGCATGCCCACAACTCGTCTTTTCGAGTTCTGTGGGCACGCAACTTTCACCCTAGGCTCTAGGGCAAGTGGTGCTGGGCTCCTCTACATTACAAAAAAAAATCCAGTATACAGGCAAGGGTCTGTTAGACCTATTTGTCGCCTGGGTTTCCCCCCAATTACTCAGTACAGTGCATTACTGGGACCTCTGCTCATTTAATTGTTTATACTGCAAATATGGTCCAATATAATATAGATGAGCATTTTGGAGAATATGCTGGACATTTTGATCAGCACATGGAAGAACACCTGGTGGAAGCCCTTGACTTTCACATGCAGGACTCAGTAAATAAGGCTTTAGTAAAAGCCTTACGTCCTTTTGTGCAGCCTATATTTAATTTTGGGATCAGGCGCTTTGGCGCAGGCTCGGGGAACCCCACCCCAGTTGGGGTCAATATAAATGAGCCGGGCAAGTCACATTTTGACCCCTTTGAGCAAACCATTAATTCAGTACTTAATGACCATGAGTATGGGGCCTTTTAGAGTCAGAGCTCTAAGCCCTTTTTGCAATCATCTTGGACTTCAACCGATGAGTCCTCAGTTTGAGATTCTGAGGAGAATTCAGCTTCTGAAAAGCACAAAAGCAAGCGTAAACGCAAAACACGTCACACAGAGAAATCAGCCTCTTCTCCCCCTCCGACTAAGAACCTTCTGTTTGATCCAGATAATATACTGCACCCCAGGTCCCCAGAGTGGATTCCCTGTCAAGAGGTGGCAACATATGTGCAATCACGTCACAGAAAGAGTTTTGAGAAGGATATTCATAGTACTCTACGATCAGAATGCCCGTGTTCTGCGCTCGCGGGAAAAGTAGCGGAGACCCCAGAATTAGACCAACACATGGTGACCTTTCTCAAAAAATACGCAAAGGACCCCAAAAAAAGGCATTGACAGGGCCTGGCATGGATGCCAGGACAAACTATTGGACATTTCAGGCCCTCTTACTAAAATTCTTGATTTGGAGGTTCAGGCCAAAGAATTGCAGGAGCCTATTGATCTGAACACTTTGTTGGAATGGGCCCAATGGGCCATTTCTCTTTTGGGGAATGCTAATAGTTCTATCTCCACAGAGCGACGAAAGTCGCTTCTGTTACGCGTTGACCCGAAGTTAGAGGAATTAGCTCCATCGGATGCTGGCACAGCTGTGAAAGGCCTTTTGTTTGGTGACAAGTTCGTCAAAGATCTTACTAAATATATTTCTACCTTTTCGGCTTTGGACAAAGCCCTTACTTCAATTAAAAAAGTATTTAACAGTGGCCTTTTTTACCGGGCTAGGCGCCTCAAGGGTCAAGCGTCTGGCCGATTCGCAACCCAGACCTCTCGTCCATACCAGAGGGGCAGAGAAGACTCAAGTTATCAAACCGGCACCAACTTCTACCCAGTCAGAGGCCACAGCTATAGAGGATGCAATCCCAGAGGACCCCACAATGGGGGATACTACAACCAAAGTTCCTCTCAGACAGGTAACTTATTATTCATTCCAGGGAAGTTATTCTGGGGAAAGAGTGAGTTTATTTGCTCAAAACTGGTCTTTGATTATGCAGGATGCTTGGGTACTGGACACAATAGCAGGTTATCATCCAGAATTTTATTTGACTCCCCATCAGAGAGAGATTCCCCATCCTCTCAGTTTTTCCCAGCAAAAGAGAGTTTTTATAGATCACAAAATAGAGGCCCTTCTTCAAAAAGACGCAATTGTCCCTTCTCAACCCTACTCCAGAGGGTTTATCAGTATGATGTTTCTAGTTCAAAAGGAGGGAGGGGGTTCCCGCTTGGTACTCAATCTGCGACAATTCAACGCATGGATTGTTTACCGACATTTCAAACTGGAAGGCATTCATCTTCTCAGGGATCTCTTGTTAGAAGGGGACTGGATGGTCCGCTTAGATCTCAAAGATGTGTATCTGACCATTCCTATTTTTGCCCCATCACAGATTCCTTCAGTTCTTTTGGAAAAACCAATGTTACGAGTTTTCAGCCCTTCCATTCAGTCTTTCCTCCGCCGCTTGGTGCTTTACCAAGGTCATGCGCCCGGTGATGCAATGGCTCAGTGAAAAGGGTGTACGTCTGATAGTTTATCTCAATGGCATCCTAATCATGGTGCAAGAGGAGCGTCTGGCTCACCTCCATCTTTCTTGGACAACTGAACTCCTCCAGGATCTAGGGTTCATTATCAACACAAAAAAATCCCAGTTAGATCTGGTTCAGAATACAGAGTTCCTGGGCTTCAAGAAAGATTCGTTGTTGAATCAGTTAAAGCTCCCTTTAACCAAGAGTCTGGCTATAAAGAAAGAATTGAAGAGAGCTTTGTCTGCTCCTTCGATTTCCTTGAGGGTACTTGCCGGATTGGTGGGCCTCCTAGCATCATCTATGCATGCCATTTTCCCAGGTCCGTTGCACTATCGAGCTCTACAGAGGTTGAAAATTCTTCACCTTCTCAGAGGTCAGACTTACTCCGAATTGATTATTCTATCACAGGAGGCTTGGACAGAGCTTCAGTGGTGGCTGACTCACATGGATGCTTGGAATGGCAAGGCGATTTTCGCCTTGGTTCCGGAGGTGATCATAGAGTCAGATGCCAACAGATGGGGTTGGGGAGCCAGATGTGGGCAGATAGAAAAGGGGGCTTGGTGGTCCCCGAAAGAACTTCAACTTCACATCAATTGCTTGGAGCTTCTGGCGTGCTCCTTTGCAGTAAAGACTTTGTCCTCATTCAAATCGAAATGTTGTATCCTTTTGGAAATGGACAACATATCAGTGGTAAGGTACATCAACAATTTGGGGGGACACGGTTTCGGATGTTGGCGGAAATTGCGAACGATTTTTGGCATTTCTGTTTAGAACACCAGATTTCCATAACAGCCGAATATATTCCGGGCAAGGTGAACGTAGTGGCGAATTAGAATTTAAGATATTGAAGGGATGCCAGCGATTGGCGTCTTCACCCCAGAGTATTTCGGTTCCTGAATCATATTTGGGGCCTGTGCACGGTAGACCTGTTTGCGTCCCGCCTGAATGCACAACTTCCACGCTTCTTCAGTTGGAGACTAGATCCGAGAGCTCTCTGCTCAGATGCCTTTCTCCAGTGCTGGACGGGAGAATTGAATTATGCCTTTCCCCCATTCTCCATGATTCATCGGGTCCTCTCCCAAGTATTTCGTCAGAGAGCAGAATTGGTTCTGGTGACACCGTGCTGGAAAGGTCAGTCATGGTTTCCGGTGGCGTTGACCCTATGCTGTGCCGCCCAGGTTCAAATCCTCAGTTCGGAGGATCTCTTATTGGACCCGATGGGGCGTCCACATCTGCTGATTTTGGAGGAGCAATTGTCGCTCATGGTTTGGTGATATCAGGGGGTCACAACAAGGCACAGGGATTTCAGAGGACACTAGATTCTTCCTCTCTAGATCCTTGGCACCTAGTACACATAAACGATATGCCTCCACCTGGAAGAGATGGTTGGATTGGTGCAGTCAGAAGGGTGTGGAACCCTTGCGGGCCTCTGTGCAGATGATTGCAAATTCTTTATCCCATTTAGCAGCACAAGGTCTAGCGTACAGAACAGTTAATAATTTTAGGTCAGTATTTCAGCCAAACACCCTCACATAGATGGTAAGCCAGTGGGTGAACACCCATTAATCTGCAAATTACTGTGTGGTGTTCGTATGCTTCAACCTCCTCTACCAATGTCTTAATCTCTTTGGGATGTCACTATAGTTTTAAAAATTTTGGTGGCCTGGCTGGCCAATGAGGGTCTTTCAAGGAAACAACTATCGGCGAAATTGACCATGTTGCTTAGTCTGATGTCATGCCGGAGAGTCTCTGACGTCAAGGCCTTGGACATTGCAAGCAGAGTTTTCACTCCTAAGGGAGTCTCTTTTCGTACTTCTAAATGTACAAAATCAAATTCAAAATGTATTAGTTATTCAGCTTTAAGGGACAATTCTAAATTGTGGGTGGTTAATTGCTTAAAGGTTTATGAAGATGTTACTCGAGAGCTACGTAGAGATCAAGCTGGACAATTACTGATTTCCTTGCAAAAGCCATTTGGTCCTGTTTCATCGGCGACTCTGGCGAGATGGGTCAGATGGTTGTTGCAAGAAGCAGGCATAGATACCTCAATTTTTGGGGCTCATTCGATTCGAGGAGCTTTTAATTCAGGGTCTAGATTGGAAGATATCATGACAGCTGCAGACTGGTCATCAGATTCTACTTTTAAATTGTTCTACCATAAACCAATTGTAGCTGTGGCTTCTGGAGTTATCGCTCAACTTTAAACTAGCATAATCCGAAGCATGACATTGAATCAAAAATGTTCTAGCTTGCGCAACAAGAATTTTCAATTCTATTAAGGACTCGGAGGCGAGGATTATCCTGCGCTAGGTATTACTAATATATGATAATGTTATGTCAATTTCATATGATTGAAATGTATGTTCTTCCACCTGTTATTTTCGGACATGAGGTAATGGTTTAGGTTGTTACCGATTTATTACCTTCTGAAGATGAGTAAACTACTTGATGGACATACAGAAGATGTCTTTTTCGGACATGGAGGAGGATTAGTCGGTTCCTTTTGCACCAGTTTGCATCTTTCCAGCTCCCTGAATTGAAAGGACATGGTTTTGTTCTGGATTTCAGCATTCCTGGCAATTGGTTTGTTATTCAGTTATCCTTGGCATAGATGTGCATAGAAAGAGGACGGACTATATTGACTGAGTTATATATAGTGGATGGCTGGCCCTGATTGGGGGTCATAATGAGTCTGTGAGACTTTTGAGAGATGTAGTTTTGTTTTACTGTTTCCTACTGGCTGCTGTGAGTTGTCAGTTAAGGAAGAGAAAGCATAATCCTCACCTCCCGAGTCCTTAATAGAATTGAAATTTCTTGTCGCACAAGCTAGAAAAATGTTGTTCCTTCTCGAATTACAGACGTCAACTAGAGTTAAATTTTGAAATATCTTGCACCAGAATGATGGAGCAGAGTGGGGGCAGATGAGTGTATCACGCAAAAGTTACCTTATAGTGTTACTCTGAAAAATCAGCCGTATTTTTTTGTATATTCTCTAATGTGCTTCCCATTCTACATAATGGATCCTAGAACAAACAAAAGGGAAGGGAAGGGGGGGTTGATTTGCAGGTGGATGGATAAATTGATCAATGGGTGTATGAATGGATGGAAGAATGGGTTGGAAGAAAATGATACCTCATTAGAAAAAAAAGCCAGCTCAGCTGGTATCGCACTGCCGCTCAGGACTCTGTCTGCCTACAGCAGGCCTTGCACCAAATGATGGTCAGGATACCAGACAATGACCAGCAGCCAGGCTGCCTTGAATAATCATTACGGGGTACTTTTCTTCATCTTAGCATTCTGCCTTCCACTTTCAGGCCAAGGCTCAGATTTACGAACATTTTGTGGTGAGTTTGCACCACAAAAGTGCAGCAAACCTGTGCAAAATGTTTTTTATATACTTTCCCGAGCAAGTTGCCTCAAAGTAATGCAAAGCATATGCTTTGCTTTACTCTGCGTCAAGGGGGAGTTGCATGGGTGGTACAAGAGTGTTCCTATGCAACCACCCATGGTTCTTCATACAAAACCCTATCTACTAACAGTAGTAAAAAGGGTTTAAGACCAAAATATAATGCCCCTTTGAAGCTGATGTTAAAAAGTAGACATTTTTTTTATTTCTCCTAACTTTTCCCACTTTGCATGTGTGCTGCGCTGTACAGCACACATCCGAAGTGGGAAAAGTTTTAAAGAGAGTGTGAACATAGTATTTTCCACTAGAAGGGCACCCTTTAAGTAAGAAGCCTATAATAGGCATTACATAGACACCTTTGCACTACTGTGCAAAGGTGTGTGTGTGGTGCTGGGCAACCTTATTGCGGAGAAACCAGAATAATGCCATATCTTGCTAGATTTTTAGTAGTGCTTTTCTGCTTTCTTCATCACTCACGCAAGGCAGCAACTTTGGTTGCCGAGTTCTGTTGTGTGACACCTTTGTAAATCTGGGTCCAAATATGCTCTTCTCCGTATGCAGACTGTATTGTTGTCTGGTTTTCCGATTTCAGAGTATATTACCTGTATTTCTAGCACTGATGAAAACCACTAACTTCACATTGTATCCACCCTTCCATACTTTTTGACCCCATCCCCCACTCATTTCTGCAGTCTTGCCTCTAAGAAGACATTAGGTGATACTGTAACAATTACAATGACTGCTTTCAGATTGCATAACACACTGTGCTTTGTCTTTTGACACTTTTTAACAGCAATGATATATTTAATGATTTTTTTATTTTATCGATTAGTAATGTTAACCACAGATACAAGGAACGGCTATGTTTTTTGAAGGAGAGTATGGGAAGTGGACAACAAGAGGCACTGGCATTTTCTATGTTGACAAAAAATAAGAATTTATATATTTAAAGTATTCTGAGGAATAGCTATTCTATGCAGGAGCCATTTTGTATGAGCTGTAATTCAGTAGTCATTTTGCGATTGGATACTATTATGTGAGCTATGTCATATGTTGTCAACTAACTATTCCAAACTGCATCAGATATGTCTTCATCATGCCACAAAATTTTAAGTGGAAAACTAGTAAACTTCGACTGTAATAGAATTTTCCAAATCACAGGCATGATTTTTTCTTTTGGCAAGTGTAGAATTGTGGATGCAGTGATTTCTAAGTCATGTCATATTGCAATTATAGGTTAAAGTTTAAGGCCTTCATTATGAGTGTCTCACTCCCAGATGCAATAATTATTGGACTTGATAAAATCCGACCCCCAAAATGGGCATAACATACTCTAAAATGTGTATATCTCTGTACTTACTGCACATTTTCCCACAATAAATTGCGACTGATTTGACCTGCAGATATTTACCTTGGAAAAATTGCAAGGTTGTAACTCATGTATGTATCAAACAAAATATGAAAGCATTTGTTAGTCCTGACATCTTTGGCATGTTTTTCCCCCAAACTTTTTGACTTCACTCCTGTTTTGCTGAATTAATTTTTGCTGGCCTTAGGACTCTGCACACATTGCCACTGTTAACCAGTGCTAAAGTGCTCTCACCTCTACAAATGGTAACAAATGCTTACACCCAACTGGCACATTTATTTACTGTTAAGTCCCTAGTAGAGTTGTACTACATGTACCCAGGGCTGTAAATTAATAAATGCTACTAGTGGGTCTGCAGCGCTTATTGTGCCATCCACCTACTGAAGTAGCCTTTTTAAACATCCCTAAGGTCTGCCATTGCAACATGTGCATAGTTCCAAACTGCCATTTCGACCTGGCAAAATAAACATTTTGCCAGGCCTAAACCTTCCATTAAAATACATCTGTCACCCCTAGAGTGGACCTAAACAGTCCACATAGTAGAGTGCAGTGTATTTAAAAAGTTGGGCATGTGCTTTTCAGTTTTACATGTCCTTTCACTACTGCAACACCTAACTCTCTCATTTGTTAACACTGGTCTATCTTATTACAGTTAATAAGCTATAACGTTTGTTTGGGAACAGACAGAAATGTAATGGTAGGTCTCTAAAGTATTGTGAGTTAATGGTGAAGTTGAATTTTAAGCCACAATTCTGAAAATGCCCCTTTTAGAAAGTTGGCATTTTGTGGTCTTAACCATTTGGTGCCTGCAGCCTGCATTGTGGGTCACATTACTAGGTGTAGTTGGCAGACAGTATCACAAAGGGGGACTGGCTGTTGGCAGGATGGGCCATCCTGACCTGATGGGAGGGGTAGACTTGTCACCTACCTCCCGTGCACATAAAAGGGGCGGCATTAGCACATACAGAAAGCCCTTTACACTAGCCTGTTGTGATTCTAGACATCCTGAGACCAGGGCAGGGGAAAGAAGAAAATTCCAGAACAAGATGTGGGGGACGGGTTCTAGAAGTTTCTTCCATTTGAAATCTGAGACAAGGTATAAATATTGGATTCTCAGGCCAACTCTTCAGTACACTTCTAGACCTGTGGATACTACAGAAGAAGGCCTGCCCTACTGCCAGAGGACTGTCCTGCTGCTTGAGACCTGCCCTTCTGTCTGAGAAGGAAGATTGGACCTGCTTCCTTCATCCATGGCTACCTGACATGACTCCAAGGGTCAGCTGGCTGACCACCTATTCAGAGATAGAGGGACATAACAAGCTCCAGGGGCTTTCTGCAACTGCTCAGCTGACCTGCTGCAACTGGACCTTCCTGGACCTGCCACTGGACCTGGTGGCCTCTGAGTCCATGATCACCAAGAGGCACCTCCCCAGGTCCTTGGCCCTTGTTTGGCATCAAAATCCATTTCTATGACAACAAAGTCGAAATCCTGAACCCATTCATACCAAAATATCTCGACCTGCAACAACCGCCAAAGTGAAGCTACGGTGAACCCGACTTTTCATGCAGTAGTGACCACAAGCCAAGACTGGCAAAGCAAAATCTGCACTTCACGCTACAGCATCAACAGATTGCAGTGACTGCCAATGCAAATCTCCAGCAATGACCATCTGCAACACCCAAAAGGATTTCACACTACAGCAACAACTGTCCACAATGCCCGGCCTGCCCCTTGTGCTACAGCTATGTCCATCTGTGAACTCTCCCTGCTCCTCGCAGCCTCCGCCCCTGTGAACTGTACTCTTCACACCAGACTTTGAGAAGGGGACTCCTGGGCTTTCAGCTGGGCTAACCTAGTTTCTGTATCCGGCACGCACTGCATCCGGCCCGCGCTCCATCGCAGCCAGCCTGAACTTGTGACTTTCTGTCTGTCTTGCACAATCAGATAACCGCAAGCTACGCTTTGTGCTTTTAGGTGGTACTGTTGCATATCTTTGGTTCTACTGATTCGATTTTTGTTGTTTTGGTGTCAAATAATTTATTAAGTTTCACTCTATTCTTCTAAATTGGTGTGAAATGTTTTTGTGTCTTGTTTTCACTTCATTGCTGTTTGAGTATTGCATACTTTTGCAAATTGCCTCTAAGTTACACCTGACTACTTTTGTGCCAGCTACTATAGGGTTAAGAAGAGGTTAATTTAATGGCTTTTGTAGCTCACCCTGACAAGGACTGTGGTTGTTGCTTGAGTATGGTTTCATGCCCCTCAACTAATAACCCAAGTTCTCACAGTATTCACAAATATTAAATGGTTGCACTGAATATGATACATGTACCTGTCTCCTAATTTCCTTTCCCCCCTTTCTCCTATCCGTGCTGCACATAAGATTTTTTCAAGCCACAGATCTACTCTACAAAGGTAAGATTTGCATGTTTAGTGTACTCATTCAAATGTGCAATTAAAATAAAGGACTATCAGTGGTGGGAAGACCAAATATATAAGCAAAGTTCAAGAAAGAGTAAAGGAAGGACCATGGTCTCACCTGGATGAGGAAGTCTGGCAAAGCAACAGGAAGCTGGATAAGAAGACCGATGAAATAGGTAGGCTACTGAAATTGTGTTTTGTTCTTGGCCTCACTAAAATCACAAATGAGGCTGAGAATGATTAGTTGTATCTAAAAAATAAATGTGTTCTTTGAAGCTGAAAAGACGGAAACAACTAACTGGGACAAATAGCATGCCTTGAGCAGGGTTCAGTGTTAAATAAACTTGTCTAATTATACCTACATTTCTAATCTCTCAGTTCAGATAATGTTGCCTTCTAGGTCAGCACTTGCCTCTTGTGGCTGCATGTGTAGCTCTGGTGCTTTCAGCTGTAGAATCATTTAGCCATTAGAAGGATCCTACCTACTTAGAATTAGGGGCTCTCAGCAATACATTTTGTGCCATCGGTAAATCTGCTGCCCAGTTTACCCAGCCAATTCTTCTCTGGGGCTATTATATGTTTACATCTCCTTAATATGTTTCCTCCAGAACCTAGACACCTCTCTTGCTCTTACCTTAAGAAAGCCGTGAAAATATCTTCATAACACCCTTTTACAATTATAGTACGTGTAACGGTCTGGAAAACCAGCATGCTTTCCTTCATTTTTAAGAGGATGGAAATCTGCCTATATGGTTCTATTTTCAATACGTGATTAAAGCATTTTGAAATTTTTGTATCATTTCTGACAGCATGAAACAATAATCTGCTTCCTTGAAATTACGTGGGACATTTCGAGGGCTTTCCAGTGTATCTCTGCTTCCATCTTATTAATTAAGTTGAATATTATATCTTCAACCTTTCACCAAAAGGTAGCAGGAAACAATCTTTTCAACCTACAACATTTTTTAAGCCATTCTCTAACTTCATCAGCTTTTTACCAAGCAGTTCCTTCTAGAACCACTAATTAATTAGAAGCTGAATATGACGTTTCTATTGATGACTGAGGGGACATAAGTTCCAAACTTCGTTGAGCACCTAGACACACAACAGGTAATAATGTGCGCTACAAATGCACCACAATTTAGATTATAATTGCAGTTCCAGTAAATTTATTTGTATTGAAAGTATTCAACCTAGAACATTCTGTGTACAATTATTATTACCCATTCAAAATCGCTGATTATGTTATTTGCCTGTAAACGGAGATTGATGTGCATAAAATAAAGTATACAAATTGTGCCCTGAAATGCAATGTGGAAGGTCAGCATTAACAATTCTGGAACGGTCGCTTTTTAAATAAAAGTATGGGAAGTGTTACAGTAACATTAAAACCACTGCCTCTAAGGATGAAAATCGAAGGCAACCTTAGTAGTATTTTCCCTACTGATTTAACACAGATATCAGAATTGAGCATTTAACCCACTGAGAAATCTTATCAGCTATGACATTGCAAGAGCAGGATTGAAAGGAAAGCAACGACGTTTGAAGAGCACTGGATTTATTGAACATTTAGGATCAAAAAAGAGCAAGAATTGGAGTGAAAGGAAAGGATAATGTTTTACTCCGTGGTATTAATACCCTTGCCCGTCAACATCACATTTCTTACACAAAGATGACGAGCCATGTGGGTGAAACAAACAACCATGCTAGCCCTTTAAATTTAAATACACAAACTGTGCCACTCCTCCTGCTCTCAGAACATAAATAGCGAACTTCTCGGCAGGAAGTTTTACCTGTGCAAAGGTCCCATGTTCTGCGCCACAATCGTGAGCTTTTTAAGTGATGGGGCCATGGTAATACATTCGACTGTAAAACTGGGCAAATTTAGAACCTTTAGCAGTGAGTGGTCCAGATACATTTTTTGACTTTGCCCTACTTTCCAGAAGAACACTTTCCATGCCCAAAGCCCCCGCTGCAGGGTTATCGTCCCTTAGCTGGGTGTCACTCCCATGAAGGACATACTATCCTTCAGCTGGTGTGTGGCATCACAGAGCACACTATGACAGGGGATGTGGCAGGTAGCAGTGGCTGAGAGTGGGGTCTAGAGTCCTCGAGGAGTTGTATGGGGTAATGCACTAAAAAAGGGTCATGAATAAAGGGAAGGGTGCACTGGCAGAGGACGAAAAACACTCCAAGTGCTACGGACATGCCTGATGTGGGGCTCTACTCTATCCAGCAGATGCTGTCATGCTCTTTGTATAATGCTGGAAGGGTGTTTTGTTTGTGTGTGTGTGTGTGTGTGTGTGTATATAAATATACGATATGATATAAGGAGTATACTTCAAGCAAATGCAAAAAGAGAAGATTTTAGAAGTGTACAGTCATCATTGCTTCAAGTGCAATGTATTAATGTTAGTATCCAACAGTGGGCCTTCAGACTGTTCACATTCCTAGAGAAACCCTTCATATTTTCCATCACAGTAAATCATTCTAGGGATATATATATGTAATCTCCAATCGTATATATATATATATATATATATATATCCCTAGAATGATTTAATGTGATGGAAAATATGAAGGGATCCTCTAGGGATGTGAACCGAATTCATCAATCAATCCTGGGCCCCCAACACACATAAGAGCTATGCCTCAGCTTGGTGACGCTGGTGTAGTTGGTGTACTTCACGGGGTTCAGATCCCTTTAATGCTGATTACACCTTGATCTTGAATTTCCTAGCTTCTTTGGCCACCTCAGGGATGGCTCATAATTCTATTAACAATTTTCGCTCAGCCATTTCTGCCGGTCATGTATTCATTGAGGGTAGACCGTTGGTCAATTATCTGTTGTTTGTAAATTAATTCAAGGTATCAGGATGTTAAAACCCCCCTTTATCCAAATATTCAGAGCTTTGGGATGTTACTATTGTTCTACAGTTTTTGGATTCCTGGCCTTCCAATAAATATCTCTCCAGGAAACAGCTTTCTGCTAAGCTTACCATCCTACTTTGTCTCATATCTTGTAAACGGGTGTCTGAAGTTAAAGCTTTAGATTTGGCAGGGAGATGATTCTCTCCTGAAGGTGTTTCCATTGTCATATCCAGAAGAACTAAGGCCCATATTTATACTTTTTTAGTGGCACATTTGCGCCGCTTCTTGATGCAAAAGCGGCTCAAACTTGAAAAATACAATTGTATTTTGTAAGTTTGCGCCTCTTTTGCGTCAAAAAGCGTTGCAAATGCGGTGCTAAAAAAGTATAAATACCGGCCTAAATGCAATACTAGGTTGGCATCTTATCCAGCATTTCCTGATAATAGCAAGCTCTGCATAGTACAATGCTTGACGGATTATGAAGTAGGTACGGCCGAATTTCGGTCCGATATGTCGGGTCAATTGCTTATTTCGCTTCAGAAACCATTTCGACCAGTTTCTTTGGCAACTCTAGTCAGATGGGTGAAATGGATTTTGTCAGAAGCCGGCTCTGATGTATCCAACTTTGGCACGCATTCTGTGAGAGGTTCTATGGCATCAAAATCTTTTGCCCTGGGTTCTCGATTAGAGGATATTTTGAGCGCTGCTGATTGGTCTTCTGATTCCACGTTTAAAAGGTTCTATTATAAACCTTTTTTAGATGTGTCATCAATAGTAATGGCAAGACTTTAAACTAGCATAATCAGAGCCTCCGGTCCTGACATAGAATGAAAAATGTTCTAGCTATTGCGTTTAGAATTTTCAATTCTATTAAAGGCACGGAGGCGAGAATTATCCCTCCCATTGTTTGAAATGTCATTATTAAGTCTTTCATGATTCCTCGTATATATGTATTTTTTGCATAATGATTGCTGTGATTCTTACAATTTTCTTCCCCACCCTGATATTAACATTGTACTATATACATTTAAAAAAATGCGTGCGATTTAACTCTGTTTATTTATACATAAAACAGTGTTTATGGCTATATTTGTCTTCTTCTTGATTTAGGTAAAGAGGACAAATGATTGCCCTTCATCACCTGGATATCTCCTTGGGACTCCTTCTTCTTCCACTTCGTTGATAGAGGTTCTTTGTCCTGGTTCGGAAGTTCCGTTGTTTTTTTCTGGACTTGAGGTTTATTTTTGTGGACACTTTCGACATCAGTGTATTAACTGTGTCTATGTGCAAAGAAAGAGGAAGAGACCTTTATTCATGAAGGTTTTATAGGGCTGGTCTCTATGGTTGTTCATGTGTTATGGTGGGTTCATGGGATTTGTAGTTCTTACAAAAAAGTATTTCCTATTGGCTGCTGAGTTTTATTAAAGCATTGAAAGAGAAGCATAGTTCTCGCCTCCGTGTCCTTAATAGAATTGAAAATTCTAAACGCAATAGCTAGAAATGTTTTCATTCTCAGGCCTGAGGACACACCTCACTTAGGGGGTTATTACAACTTTGGAGGAGGTGTTAATCCGTCCCAAAAGTGACGGTAAAGTGACGGATATACCACCAGCCGTATTACGAGTCCATTATATCCTATGGAACTCGTAATACGGCTGGTGGTATATCCGTCACTTTACCGTCACTTTTGGGACAGATTAACACCTCCTCCAAAGTTGTAATAACCCCCTTAGTGTCTTAACATGTTATGCCATAAACAGACATGTTGCTGACAAGTGACAACACAATGGCAGATTGTAGGGATACATATATTGACTGTCTCTGCTAATTAGGGAAAGGAACGGGTCTTTCGAAATATTCAGTGGCAGGCAAGAACATGGTCTGCTATAACAGTGATTACTGCTGTCTTCAACACTGCTCTAGGGTCCTGGCAGCTCTCCATGTCCACAATTTTGGGGCCACTGACATAAGAATGCTGGGTCAGCTTAGACCTCCTATTGAAAGGTAATGGTCTAGATTAATGGCCACAGCAGAAAACAAGCCTTTCACCCCTTCATGTGAAAGGAGACCACCCCTGTCATTGTCAACCACAAATTACACTAGCCTCTATTTTCCCTGGAAAATACCTAGGGCGTTCCTTATTGTGCAGCTAAGTGCCCAGTGAGCTCGAATGTTACCAGATAACTGGTCATTTTTTAATTAAGAAAAATTATTGAAAAGTATTGCATCACTTCCCTGAAAGATGTCTGCTTGGGATAGCGCTGGGTGGGACAGGCTAACTAACCTCTGCCTTCCAGATGCACTGGAACACATTAATGTTAGAGAATCGGAAGGGCTTTGACGGCGGATATCAAATGTAACCTACTGCGCAACCACCTTATGCATAGCAGCCATCTTTCAAATGGAGCAAGAACTTTGCAAAATCAGAAGTAAATATTCAATAGAGTGATGAAGAACTAGTTAAATGCTTTTTTTTAAATAAATTAAAAATAATGACTGACAATAGTTACTAAAATGTATAATGAGGTATACTTTTAATTAAATTGTATTGGATTTAGGCACTGAGCAGTTAAAAGTATAGTCGCGTTCTACTAATCGACCTTTTAATGCTTTCCCTACTATCTTATCGCACCCACCTCTTAAAATTCACACTCTAACATGGCCGCTAAATTTACGTGCTTCCTTGAGGGGCTTTACGTTGACGTCCGTCGTTTATATCAATTGCCGCTCCCCGCGGGCAACACAGCACCGTGCTCTCATAATATTTGTCTATGAGCTGCTTCCCCGTTTCCTCTCCGGCGGTCACCATGGTTCTCTTGTTGTCGGGAAAGGTCGTCACCATGGAAATCCTGTCCCTGGTTACCGACTAAAGCAGACTTGCAGCCATGTTTTGCTATTTGACAGGGCCCGGGACAAAACTTCGCATTCACGAAGGACAACACTGACGTGTTGGGGAACGCCTTGGTCATCAGTGTGGGGGATCAGCTGCACCTCCCGTCTAGTACATACTGTGACGAGGGGGTGGTAGATGATGGGGGCAAGGGTTAATAGGAGATTTCCCCAGCTCCTAATTAATTGTACTTTTGTACATGGCAAAAGTGTACCAACAAGTAAAATAATACTTCTGTGTGCTGCACAACATGGATGTGGTGCTCAGTACAGGTCGCTCTACGGTGCCTCGTTACAATTTTTATTTAATTAGTAAACCATTTGAGCCCTACTTACTTAAAAAGTCGTAAATTTCCCCGTGCAGTTTTACACCGAAATGTGAATGTAAATTTAGAGCTTTATGGAATTCACTTTGGTGCGACCAGTCGCAAAGATAAATCCAGTATAAATTCATACTAACATCGCTGTTTGTTGGCATTCGCAAATCCCCCTGTTTTCCCTTGCCATCCTGGAAAGGTTCCGAGATTTCCTCCAGCCAAGGGTTGGCGCAACTCCATTCTTAGGGACGGAAGGAGAGTGGAGCACTGCCAGATTGGCTGAGATGTTAGGAGAAAGCAATTATCCTGGGGAAAAAATATTTTCGCAGTGAGAATTATATTCCCCCTCAGCAGGGTTATTCGCTAAAGAGAACTATGTACAGCAGGAACAGTATCCTGCTTGGAACGCCCCATGACCTTCCCAGGAATAAACATGGAAATTTGTGGTTGGCACAGCTGTCCTTGCGTATTCATGGGAATATTTGTGAATTCCAGAAGATAATAAACTGCACTTCCAGATATGTTTTAATCTGTGCGTGCAGACTCACACATGTCTTTGTAAATAGGGCCGTCCAAACAGTCCCATGCATATTCATGGAAAGCTAGACCAGGCAAAGTTTTCGTATTCCTGAGAAGATCATGTGTCATTCCAACAGTATCCTATTCCTGCTGTTGCAGAGTACCCCATAAAAGAAAACTGCACCCGCGGAGAAAAACATCCCCTGTGCACATATTTTTTTTACTTTTTCTTTCTCCATAGGAAGCGAATCTGAGGGTGTTCTGTCCCTATTCGCACCTTGGAAAAGGAGTTTAAAAAACAATTGGAAAGAGTAAATCAGGGTGAAAAAGGTCAGAGATTTACTGTGAATGCTGACAAACAGCCACGTTTGCGAGCACTCACGAACTTCCAACGCTAACCACAGCTTGGAGCACTCACGTCTCCCCTTTAAGTAAGATATAGGGGTGTGGAGAGCTGCCCATGCATAAACGGGCTTACACCTGTCAGGAAATCCTATTGTGAATTTCTGGCAGGCGTAAGTAAGGTAAACCGGGTCGTAAACGTACGTTTATGACTAAATACACCTTTGTGAACAGGTGTTTTATATGGTGCTTTGTACCGCACTTTTGCTGTAAATAAAACATGTAACTGCCCAGTTTTATCAGTACTCAATTTAGTAGAAATTAAAACAATAATGTCTAACTTTCAAGGCACTTCAGAGCAGTAATGCTATCTGGAGCATTTCATTGTCAACTAGTCATTATTAGATAGATCATAATCTATTGCCGCACCTTTTGTAGTCAGACTACAACTAGAACATTGAACTACAGTAACTCTCCACATATTGGGAGCAGTGAAAACCAGCTCTAGCTATACTGTGACCTGGATTTAAGACACCCCTCGCCGCTCCATCCCATTACACTGCTATCTACAGTGAGCCTTCAAAACATTGACTTCAGGAAATGTGAATGACTAATCAGGTGTGCGCGGTTCTAATGTCAAGTATCTAACAAATTCTCAGGAGATGTTAGCTCAGCTGCGCAATTGCAGAACCATTTCGAAGACATCTTGGACATGTACGTGTTTGAACGTGTGAAATGAGCGACGATTTAATATTTTATATTGCTGTAGATTTTGAATATTGCAAATATGAAAGGTGCACAGCGAAGTTTTTTTAATTAAAAGCTATTTTAAAGGGAAACGCTCCTGAGCTGTGTATTGTAGTACGCACTGAAAGTTAATATAAAACTTATTTATTTCAAAATGGTGTTCGTCCAGCTTGCAGTTGCGCATTCGTTTCAAAAACGTCCTCAGGTATTTTAACAACAACCACCAAACAGGTTCGTACCCTCGGCGGAAAACTGTTTCGGATATTAAATATCTCTTCTACCTATTTGGTACCACATACAATTGCCCACAATGCTTTTGCCACAAAAAAATGTACTTGCTTCTACGCATTTGATGTTGGCTTAATCTTCCGCTGCAATGTTTGGGTTCAGGTGCTCGCATAGGCGTTTAAAGATAGAAACATCGTCACATTCTCGTTTATGGACTTTTATAACTGAGAAGCAGTGGCGTAACAAAGCCCCCCGCAGCCCCCGCGGTGTGGTGGGAGGGGGACGAGCTCCAAGACCCCCCTCGGCACAGTATCCTGGCCAGAGAGAGAGCTCCTGCATGAGTCCGAAGAGGTGGCCTCTCCATGTACTGTGCAGGGGTGAGAGGGGGAGGCTCAGAAAGGAACCCGAAGGGGGGGTTATACGGAGGAGAGGTCTACAGCCGCAATAAAAAATGCTGTAGCAGACTATTATAATTTCATTAAACGATTCTGTTCTTGTCCGTCCGTGCTAACCAAGCCGGGGGCTGGCGAGGCACTTTTGCAGAGTGAACTTTAAAGACTTGCAGCCAAAACGACTCTGCAAAGTTGTGGCGGAGTTAGTTAAAACAAACTCGTCAACCAATTTCCATTTATCTGCCGCTAGAAAAGCGATCGTAACAACAGCCGGTATGAGAAGAGCTTGGAGCGTTTGCAGTTTTATTGACCCTTTTACTTCATATTAAACTCATACCGAACATCTCTCTCGTTGGACGCGTTTAATGTGCATGTTGGAAATCACGAAATACTTCAACCTAAATAAGTGCGTTGCCTACGCGTTTAAAGTTTGAAGCAGAGGGAGAGGGGCGAGCACGTGTGATGCAAGTAGAATGATATGGTGACTGTCATAAAAGCTATGTATTGATTCTTAGTGATGTAGGGAGAGCACACAGGCCGAGAAAGATATGTACATGAGAGAAAGATATATAGAAAGAGAGCGGATAACAGAGTTGAACAAGAGTGATGATATACGTAGGCAGTCACGTAGAATGTCTACATTTTTAGTGAAGTAGCGGAGGCCAGACTGAGGCTGTTAGATGGTGTGACATAAGTAGGCAGATTCGTGTAGGGTACAGCTATATGTGAATATATATAGATTTCTAGAGATATCAGAGAGTCCACGGTGAGGTCGTGAGACGAGACAGAAAGAGAGGGACGGAGGGAGTGAGTCTGGCGGGAGACGGCGGGTGCAGGCGCCGGCGGATGGAGACATCTTCTGCCGCCGTTATCGCCGTGTCCGCCCCAAGGGAGCACAGAGTCCGCCGGGCTTTAGAAGTGCGCGGTATGAGCACCACTGCAGCTGGTGTTAGGCCCCGAGCTGAGTCCGGGGAGTGAACAGGCCCCTGCCCCTGTACGTAAGGACGCGAGCACGTACCCTGACTGCTTCCGGGTACACGTGCCCGGTGCCCTGAGGAGTCTGAAGCTACCCTGAATGTGAGAGTTACCAGAGGTCCCTGATGCTCGCCCACGGCTCGATAATGTGCCAGAGTGGCCCTCAACGAAGACATATCACTCTCTGGCTCTAGTTCATGTAGCCAGAGGGTAGTTATACCCCAGCTTAGGTGCCAGTGAGCGGGGAGTGTTGGTACTAATAGTTGTTTAATGAACAACTAGGACTATAGTGCTTTATAGCGTGTGCTTGTAGAAGGCTTCAATGCTAACCTGAGCATTTAATCAGATCACACCCCCACCTCCAAAGAGACACAGAGAGGGGTGCCGCTGGGTACATGGGCACTGCCATGCAGCAGTCTGGGCTCGACTGCTGCATTTCAGTGTTGGGGGCGGCCTGGAGGACACTGAAACGGAGTGGTACAGACAAACAAAAGGCGGTGACGGACACGTGGCTAGACACGAATATACAGGTATGTAGATAGCAAACGATAAATGCAGAAGGATATAAAGGTAACGGGCAGACAGAAAAATGAGCTCCCCGCTGACATAAACGGGAAGGTGACATGGCGAAGAGAAAGCACGACAAACACACGGAGGTGGAAAGCAGAGTTAGAAAGAAACAAAGACATGTGATTACGAAAATATAAAAGTACAGCAAGAGCTGCGCCTGGTGCACAAAGCAGGCAGGCGCATGGGTGTGAAATTGAGCCAGGCAGGCGCATGGGTGTGAAACTGAGCTAGGCAGTTCGGTCTCTGACAGTGCTCCTCGCCCTCCGATCCGTCTTCAGGGGAGTGGAGAAGATGGGACGTGTGTTCCACGCGCTGCTGCTCAAATACATCTCCACTGACGGAAACCAACGGGAGAGGCACTTTTCTAACAGATTCTCCGAGCACAAAGAAAGTGCCACACATCATCAAAGCTCTGCGCCCTATGAGGCTAATCCCCTACTCTAAGCAGAGCCTTTCAGAGCCGCTGAGCTCTGAGCACCTGTTACGGATCCCAGCCCGGGAGGCAGAGAGCACACTGCGTCTTAAGCATCCCTAACCAATAACTGACAGAGAGCACAAACAAATGGAAAACAGCAGGCAGCACCTCGTTCAGCCACAAACTACAACTGACAAAGAGCACTGGCGGTGTGTAAGCATCTCCAGCTGACAAAGTCCACAGAGTGCCTCGGACAACCCTAACCAACAACTGCAAAAGAGCACACCACGTCAAAGACCCACAACCAACCAGTGATAAACGGCGTTTCAACCACCCCCAGAACTAGAATCCAAGAGCACACACCTCTTTAATAATCCAGACTGTCTATTGGCAAGAGCACACAGAACATCAAACAGTTCCATCAAATACCAAAAAGCACTTTGCACCTCGAACATCCCCAACCAGCAACTTCAAACAGAACGCACATCACCAGCAAATAACCCCAACCAACAACTGTAAAGACAACTCCTACTGCCTCAAACAGCATCTGCCAACTGGAATTAGAACACACATCACCGGCATTCTTCCCCAACCAACACGGTAAAGAGCACACAACACCTGAAAACAATCCAAATATAAATTGGAAAAGAGTACATGGAACCCCCAAACAGCAGCTATTAAGAAGTACACAGCGCCCCAACATTCCAGCCAATAACTAGCAGTAGGTGTCCAGCTTCTCAAACAATCCGGGCCACAATAGGAAAAGGACAGACGGCATCTCAAGCAATCCATCCAGCATCCGAAAGCTTGTGCACAGTTCCTTAAATAAACCAGCTAACAAATTCCAAATAGCACCAAGCCCCTGGCAAAGGGCACCTAGTTTCTCAAACAAAGCCATCCAACAACCGGCAAAGGAACGTACAGCATCTCAAACAATACATCTAAAAATCCATGTCCAGACAACGACTGGTAAGGAGCAAACACTGTCTTAAAAATCCAACCAGCAACTTTCCAATGATACACGGTGTTTCAGTCACAACATACAACTAACAAGGATCCCCCAGGGCATCAGAAAACGAAACCCTCTGATAATAAGGAATACATAATATATCCACTATCTCCAAAGGACATAATGTGTTTGAAGATCGCTATAAACACCTAATTCAAAACATCCTCGACAAGCAACAAACAGCATTCTCTACACAGATCACCTGATAATTATTAGAGGGCTGTCAAGTGAAGGAGAGGGCGTTCTTGGCGATACCAGGTTTAAAAGACAGTAAGCACTTCAAGGTATAGGAAATGATTTCCAAGGGGTTGGAATCTGTGCTACTTTTCATTCAAAATGAGGAAAACCCTAACGGTGTAAAACCGAGCCCTTAGTGCTGTCCTCTGTTAATCGGATGAGGTGCATCTGCAAGATTCAACGACAGCGCAGAGAAGTCACGACCGTGTCTGTGATTTCCCCTAAATCCATTTCTTTAAATATTGCAGTGAAGAGATGAACTGAAATCAACGGGTATAAAGCGCACTTCATAAGGTGTGATGCGTCAGTTGAAGTCTGCGCAGATCCCCAGGGCCACATCCCCCTGCAGGGGGCCGCATGGGTCCTGCAGAAGAAGAGATAAATCGTGCAGAAAGTGCACGCCAGCGGTAAATGCTCGGGCTTATTTGTGTAGAAATGCGTACTGTCGCGCGCAAGGTTTGTTTTCTTTCGTGTGCCGAGGGCAAGTCACACTGTTCACCCACACCAAGGAACCTTTACGCGAAAACAGATGCAACATTTAATTGTGCAAAAGGTTCTGTAACTGAGAACCGCAGTTCCAGGTCATTTGTGTGTAGCCGCAACTTGGACACTGGAAAATACGGAGATTTTGGCGTGACCCGCAGAGCAGTGCACAGCGTCACCAGGTAGACGCTGTGCAGCTCACCTCGTGAAATAACACCTGGGTGCAGTCAGCTGGATCTGGGATTCCTAATCACAATTGTAACGCGCTGGGCGGACACATAGGCACCCCTCAGTGCTTCCAAATGCGTAAAAAAGCAAACGAAGAGAACCTCGTGAACGGTGGGCTTCTTAGTGCGTGTGCTGGCTGACTGCGCTGCACCAGCCTTCCCCGGCTGCCATGTTTAGGGAATGGCGCGTCACGAGGAACATCTAAATATTGCTGCTATCAGAGGGTGAACAGCAGGTCATTTGCAGAAATGAGACTGGGCTGTTAGCAGAGGGCCGGGAAGGTCGAAATTACTTTAAAGGCGCTACAAACACCGCTGTCAGCCCTGCAGTCTCGGTATTGTGACGCTGCGCCGCTCTCGGCAGATGGGCACACCGCGAGTTGTACCAACAGAGCTCCGAGATGTATTTCCCCAGAGTTGCAGAGAGCGCCCGCCTAATCCACCCAGTGCCATAATTATATCGCCGCCCCCCGTGAACTGAGACCATAATCCGTTTAACCATTTCCTCGTTTGCTAGTGAAACCCCCAGTCTTCCATGTGATATATTCCAAATACTTTGAAAAGTTTCACTGCTTTACTGCATTTCAAGGGTCTGTTCCGTACCAATGACAAAATGCAATGCTTTTCATACTTCCGTTAACGGCACTCTCATCCCAAAAACTCCAATAAATTGATTATTGGCACTTACAAGCATCTTTCATTAGCCTAGGGTTAAACAAGTGTTAACCCATTCTACATTATTGAAATATTTAGTTTTGCTCACAACACTTGCCCACAACCCTCCAAAGACACAGATGTTTCGGGTAAGCCTCGCCTCTGCTTTGAACTGCCCCCCTACAGAGTGCATTACTGCCCCCTCTATCCATGGAACAGGTGGCTGCAGGCTACCTACCCCCATTCACACCCTCCCCCAAACTTTCTATTAGACTAACCTGTGGAGTCCATGTCAGGTTCCTCCAACAATCCACAATGCATGTTCTTCCCATGGACCAGGGCTCGAACCCCAAAAAATCTGCCGGATCACACAAAATAAAGCAAAAAGATTTTTTAAAGAATGATACCGGAGAGACCGGTGAAAAAATTGAGAGTGTAGCAATCCAGCAGGACCCGTCAAAAGTGTTTGCGGATGTTTCCTGGGAAAAAAAACGGACTTTATAGGAGCCCCGATGGAGCCATGTCATTGATAGGCCGGGCAGGCTGATGAATGGCTGCTAGTCAGATGGGATGTGGCGAAGGAGGCTCATGTGAAGCCCATTGTGGGGCTGCTTTGAATAAGAAAAGATTTTCTTCCAGAAAGGGGGGCTTAGATCTGCGCCATCCCAGCACTTCGCCTTCCCCTTTCTCGCACTAAAGGAGTTTTTTTCCCATTTAAAGTTCCAGGGGCCTTCGCCTGGCCCTCATTACGGCCTTAGATCGAAATTGGCTTAGGGTCTCAAGACAATCTGCCGGTAATGGCGTGTATGGACCAGCAGGTTTCGGGTCCAGAGTTTCTGTTTTCAGGGACAGCCTTGCAGAAAATGCAGGTTTTGTGTCGCCATTCAATGCAGATTTGAAATTAGTTGGAGAGAGGAGACAAGTGTGTTGTGGCTGCCATCCCTCTTCCCACCCCCTCCATCCCTCAGACATGCCGAGACTGGAGGTGAAAGTTGTGCCACTAGGCCCGCTGGCACGTCGCACGTTGTGTACGTTTTGTGCGCGCCGTTTTGCAGAGAATGTGCCATCCACACATGGATAAAATTCGTTCAGAGAAAATACTGGACCAGAAAAAGAAAACGGTAGTCCAAGTTTCAAAGTTACTTGCCCTGTTTGAAAAATACTACACGTGTGAGGGAGAGTATGTTTGTATGCGGGAGAGAGCGCGAGAGAGGTGGATGTGACTGAATTTTGTTTGTTAGTGCGTAGGAGAGTAACAAGTGTGCGAGATAGAGAAAGAGGGCGACAGTGGTGTGCAGGCATGTGTTGTGTGGAGAGATAGACGAGGAATCAGCGCGAGTGTGTGAGAGTACGAGCGACGGTGAAATGTGTGTGCGTGTGAGAAAGAAATGCGTGAGTGTTTCAGAGATTGGCAAGTGCGCGAGAGATAAAACGGAGATCTAGTGTGACTGTTGCAGATTGTGTGAGATAGAGCAGTGAATGAACAATGTATTTAATAAATTAGATCTGACAATATTTTATTACGAAAACAATGCCCTAATATTTGTTTATATATCCTGGAAACGAACAGTGTGTATGTGTGTGTGTATACACACACACATCCATACATACATCCTGGACTTGCAGATCAGGGTGTTGGATGGTGGGGAGGGGGGTGTGGGCCGGCTGATAAAGTAGTTGGCTTTTTTAGGGAAAGGGAAAACTGTGATTAGAATATGAATGGGGCTCCGAGAGAGGGGGAGAATGGCGGATTACATCTGAATTGCTTTGACCGTGGGCACTGGCAGTTGTTTTGTCGCCCTCCTCCTAAGCAGCAAAAAATTAACCACTGCAGCGCAACAGGGCCCCGGGCGTTTGAAAGCCCTTCATACTTTTCTAGACTGACTTTTAAGAGAAGTGTGTCTCTTTAGACTCGCTTGCAATACGAAGACTCCACAAAGAGGGGTGTGAAAATTGTAGATCTGTGACATGTTCAATGAGACGGTGATACCTTGAGAACATGACCTGTCAAATGAGAGGCCGTCAACTGACACTTATTCTCAGAGTCCCAACCATCGCTGGAGCGTCCTCCCATGTTGAGCCCCTCTGCCTCACTACCTGAACCAGGCTCTCGTGATGTGATGTTTTCCTGCACTGCAAGGGCCAGCCTCCCAGTGTGATCCCTTCTGCCACTGACTGAACCAACTTCTCACGAGGTGACCCTTCCTGGCACTGCCTGAACCATCCTCCCATGGTGTTCTTCCTGGCCCTGCAAGGACTAGCCTTCCTTAGTGGGATTCTTCCTGGCACTGCAAGGACCAGCCTTGGGATTCTTCCTGGCACTGCTAGGACCAGCCTTCCATGGTGCGCTTTTTCCTGGCATTGCAAGGACCAGCTTTCCATAGTGGGTTTCTTCCTGGCACTGCAAGGACCAGCCTTCCATGGTGCGATTCCTACTGACCCTGCAAGGACCAGCCTCCCAGGTATGCTTCTTCCTGGCTCTGCAAGGGCCAGCCTCCTGCGGTGTGATTTCCCCCTGGCACTGCAAGGGCCAGCCTTACATGGTGTGATTCCTCCTGGCACTGCAAGGACCACCCTCCCACAGTGCGATTTTATCTGACACTACAAGGACCAGCCTTCCATGGTGGGATTCTTCCTGGCACTGCAAGGAACAGCCTTCCATGTTGTGATTCATACTGGCACTGCAAGGACAGCCTTCCATGTTACGGCCCTCCACGGCAATGCCTGGACCAGTCGCCAGTACTGTCTCAAGCTTATGTGAGGCCGGGTAAAATGTTTTGGAGGGACCCGAACATAGGAATTCGCGTCGACCTTGGGAGGATGAAAAACTGAATGGATTTGCCCGGGCTCAAATGTGTGATTTACATGTTCCACACATAACCGTAGAACACAAATGATAACCCATTAACCTACATGAATTGCACACACGAAAACAGTGTGCCTAGAACCAAGTGGAACAAAAGCCCAAAGCAGCACATACAGTATCTCCTTGCTTTCATTTGTGGTAGCATAAACGTGGCCTAGTGGCAAATATCATTAGACACTACAAATATATAATGTATACAGCAGTGGCATTACCCCTTTCCAACCAAAAAGACACTGCACACTCAATCTCTGTCCTGCTTCTGCCGCAGTCACCACTCCATATGTGTGCCAATAAAAGCAACAGTGAATACTGAACTATTTTTTTATACAGAACACAATTGGCTTAATCAGTGTGCATTGACCTGGGGGGTGGAGGCATATAGTGCCACCCTCAGGACAGTGTACAATCTCCAGAGCCATCCCTCCTCCGCCCACCCACCAACATGGGTCTGACTGGCTTTTGAAAAGCAACTCTGCTGCTGAGGCAGATTCCACACGGTGACGTTTAGACCTGGCCTTTCCTTTACTGTGAAATATTAATTACAAATATTGTCATCTCTAGTGCAGGTCTGTACCTAGAGCTGGGCTTAGGTCGATCAGCCCCGGCTTCACCCGCACTCTTGTGACAGTCGTACCAACATCTCATGCTGTTGTCCCTTCCTGGCACTGCCCGGACCAGCCTCTTATACTGGAACCCTATTTGGAAATGCCTGCATAGGGCTCTCATGCTGTGACCCTCCGTGGCACTGCCTGGACCACACTTCTTGACGTGACCCTCCATGGCACTGCCGGGTCACCCCCTTATGGCAGTGGTTCCCAACCTTTTCTCATCTGTGGACCCCCACTTTATCATTACTGGAACCCGGGGACCCCCACTGAATCATTATTGGAATCCGGGGACCCCATACTGAGCCATTACTGAAAGCTGGGGACCTAATCTGTTAATTGTAATTTATTTTCTGAGCAGTCGCGGACCCCCTGAAGAGGCTTCGTGGACCCCCAGGGGTCCCCGGACCACAGGTTGGGAACCACTGCCTTATGGTGTAACCCTCCGTGGCACTGCCGGGCCAGCCCCTTATGTGGGTACCCTCCGTGGCACTGCCTGGCCCAGCCCCTCATGTTGTGACCCTCCCTGTCACTGCCTGCCCTCATCGTGAAACCCTCCATGGCACTGCCCGGACCGGGCCTCATTATGTGACTCTCCGTGGCACCGCCGAGCCAGCCTTTCATGCGTCCACCCTCCTCAACTTGGAGTGGTTTGATTCGAGTTCCAAACATATTCTACCAAGGGTAGTACCAATGATTAAAAGAGAGTCTGTGTGCACATGTCAAACTTGCCTTTTTGTGCTGAGATGGGGAGTTACCGAAACACTTAAAACAAATCAAATCTGTGTTGCATTTTAATCAAACCATGTCAAGTACAATATAAAGCAGGTTTTCCGTTAAGCATTTTTCTTTTATATTCATTTTGGGGTAGGTAGGTTGAAGGTGTTTTCCAAATAGGGAAATGTTTATTTAAAACAGTACGTGAACTATTGAATTATACTGTTTTGTCCTCTGTAGACAACACACGAGTCAAATAAATAGGGATGAACGAATGTAAATTTTTAGTAAAAAACATTTATTTCACTAAAAAGAAAAAAATATTCAGTTGAAGGAAAGGATCGTTGAAGCAGTTATCTGCAAGGTGCCGCTACCTATAGGCACTAATAGGATTTACAAGGTTCAGGTTTTAGTTATGTTTAATTAATAGAATGTTGATTAAGCAATCGACAAAAAGCTGTGCAGAACGTTTTGGGGCTGTCATTATGGTGATGAAACCCATATTTCACATGGACCAATGAAATATTTTCCTGATTTCTCAGTGGCCTATGTAATATTTCCTATATTTCTCTGGCCCCCGTGAAACGGAGTATTTTTTTCAATATTACTGAATTGTGTACAATAAAATAATTCGACTTTATATTTACGTACACATCATTATACATAAATATAACTTAGGTGCGTAGAGTATAAGTTGTTATTTAGTACACTTTTTGCCTACTGGGAGAAGTCAGTCTCAAAACGACAATAAATGGAAGGCCCGGTGGGTTATACAGTCAAGTTCTATTCTCTGCAATGGTAGAAAAATACCATACTACTCACATCAGCTGTCCATTTATGTAAATGCGTTATAAATAAATGTCTATCTAGAGGACTCGGGTTAAGCAGCGAGGTAAAGTCCATTATAACAATGTGGAATTTTCTGACACTCTAGATAAATCAGCTCTATCAAAAGACATCGTTGTCGAAATAAAAATATTAAACTGAACAGCGCAACTGATATTGGTATCGTTATCGCTTACTAAGACTTATCTTGCTGTTTCTTTGTCACTGTGACATTTGCTGTAGTAGATTGTAAGAAAGAGGCTGATATTCAGTTTTTCCATTAGTGGGAAAGTTATCCTCACCTTTCCTGTCTCCGCATGAAACGAGCGTCACACGCACACTAGGGCTTTACGGGTATGAGCGGCCTATTGAAAGCGGATATGAAAAATCCTGGCTAGATTGTTGTGCTGTTTTATCAAAATCGAAATAATCGCGCAGAAGCCCACAGGTACCTGAAAAGCGCACCAGGACTCGGCTGCGGAATGACACAATGACCAAGTTGCTGGCAGTTCTTTTGTACAGCAACGCCTTTAAAAATGTTTCCCGTTTGTCCCAATGACCCTGTTGATCACTCATGGTGTCGTTTCGCAGCATTAGTTATGTTTGAAATTAATATTTTGGCGTGATTTTCACCACATCTACAGGAGTATTTCGCTTCGGTACCTCACTAGCTTTATCGTTTTAGAAAATGTTGTCACGCCCCTGGCGTGTTTTGCGGCAGATCCGCACGCTCCCCCGTGCCCTGGACTCCCCAGCCCCTCCCCCTGGTCAGACCCTAGGCCCCAGGAGCAACCGCCACCCGGGGCTGGAGGCTGCCGACGGTTTGTGGATTGCGCAGGGTGGCGCCTCCGCGTGCCGTCACTTTCCCGCTAATGAGCCGCTGCTGTTGGAGCGCGCGACCCCATGCCATCAGGATCTCATTAGAAGCGACAGGTACCTCAAACTGGCCACGCTCCCTCGGGCAGGTGTCAGCAGCGCGCGCCGTTACTGCGCGCGCGGCTGCGCAGGACTTTCAGGTGTTCCGCGTGAACAGCAGTGAAGTCAGGGCCAAGTGCAGCCCTCATCGGTACAAGTTAACTATATTACGTTGGGTCCTTTAATGTGTCATATGTAATACCGTGTTTCACGCTTACGGTTAGCGCTGGCCGCTTAAACTGCTGTAGGTTGCAGACTACTAGTTGGAAGCCAGACTAAGCCATTCGAGTCTGAGCTACCAATGTTGGAAAACGGGGTTCCCTTAAACTAGGTAATAGCGCCACGTTGAGACGAGTTTTCTTCATTAGCGAAGTCACGCAGAAGAGTTAGCAGGAGTGAAGAGTTTATTTATAGAACAAACATCAGATGCTCACGACCCACAATTTGCGTTGTCCGGTTGGCCAACGGAAAATAAACAACTTTTCTGTTGAACACTCCAGCACCGCGAAAGCCAGAACCTGGAATACAAATCAAGGAAGCACATTCTACAAGCATTCTCGTGACAAAAGAATATCTCGTGCTGCTGAGCTACTTACATCACATACCACATCATCTTCCCCTTAACAACAATATATATAAGTATGTATATATATATATATATATATATATATATATATATATATATATATATATATATATATATCTCCACATTAAAAGATTCTATACAAAAAACATTGACAAAAACATTACTGTAAATAATAATCCTTAAATCTAGTCAGAATAGATACATTACGAGAAACTCTAGTAGTAATACCAGAAGTAGAGCCTTCTACATCATTATTTAATAACTTAACTAAATTCTTTTTACTCCACCATCCTTTACCAACTATAAAAACAGCACTTTTGGAAACCTTCTTAACTATTACTGGCATAGTAAATTCAGATTAACTTTTTTTTTTTTTTTTAAACCTTGTTGGGGTTTTTAATAATGACCCAATCACCTACGCTAAAATCAATTTGTCTAATTTGATGCCTACTGTTAAATAGTTTTCTATTGCACATTGTTTCTTACTCACCCCCTTTAAATTAACATGCCAATCATCAACTTTATGCTGTTGCAGGCACTCAGGTTTCAACAGTGTTCTAGGTGACCTATTAAGTAATAATTTAAAAGGTGAAACTCCTATCACACTATGTGGTTTAATTAAATAATTCAATGTCTTTTTTCTCTAAAAAATCATAATATCCATCCTGGTGGAAATAAATGTTCGTATTCCTTATTTAAGAAACTTGTTGACATGTTCCACCAAACTATTAGCAATTGGGGAGTACAAAGCTACCTGCTTGTGCATAATATTGTGACTATTAATAGAAGTTTTCATTTTCTGGGATGTAAAATGAGTGCCATTATCTGTTATAAGTTATTTAGGGGGTCCCTCTATGTCAATTATTTTTGTTTAAAATACAATAACTGTTTCAGTGTCCGGTGAAGCCACAAAATCAAAATAATGCTACTTGGAAAAGTAATCTACAAGAACAATAGGGCACCTTTTGGAAGCTGGCAACAACTCAAACAGACCCTTAAAATCCATGTAAACTATAGACCAAGGCCCTTCAGGTAAAGGAACCATATGTAAAAAAAAGTTTCGGACATTCTCCAATGTTTGTCTGAAGCTAAACATCTCGCACAATCATTTACCCAAGCATTCACATTCCTGACCATCCCAGGCCACCAATAAAATTGCTGACACTCCCAGATGCCCTTCATGAGCAATATCAAACAAAACTTTACGCAAAGATACTGGAGGAACCAAAAACTCTCAATAAAAATCCATCAACAATCGACAATTCACTAGCCACTTGGGCATATGTTTTCAAACTAAACTCCAAATTCTTTTCCTTTGGCCACCCATTTTGAACAAATTTGAAAGCAGCTTTCAATGTCAAATCATTCTCAATTGCTTGTAACCATTTTTCTTTTGAAACTGCAGAATATTTGGTATTGCAGGTGTCCTCAATGCTACTGCACATTCAACATCATCATCTAAGAATAAGATTCTTCAAACAAAGGTGCACACGAAAGATAGTCAGCTCTAGAATTTTTACCACCTGGTAAGTACTTGATAGCAAAATTATACTCTTGTAGTTTGGAGAGAATTCTTATTAGTCTATCTGAAGCCATGCCAACACCATTACCATCAACCAAATAAATTAAAGGTTTATGATCAGTGCATACTTCAAACCTAGTGCCCCCACACATATGTTCAGAATTTCTCAATGGCTCATGCATAGGCTAACACTTCTCTTTCTATAGTATTATAATTGGCTTCAGCTTTTTTTAAAGCACCAGAAGCAAAAGCTATAGTTCTTTCCCGATTTTCCACCCAATGAGAAAGAATTGCCCCTAAACCAAATTGGCTGTCATCCATACTCACAACACAAGGATTGCCTGCCTAAAATGCTGACAATATATGTGCTGATGTTATAAGTCCCTTTACTTTTTTACATGTTTCATCACACATCTCATTCCATACAAACTTATGCCCCTTTTTAAGTAATGACTTTAAAGGTTGGACAATCATAGTACAACCCTGAATGAAACGCAAATAATATTCGCAAAGCCCCAGAAACAATCTGAGATTGTCCTTATCTTCAGGGGGGTTTGAATCCAAAATTGCATTAACAAGAGATGTCGTAGGTTTGATTCCTTGATCAGAAATACAATGACCTAAGTAATCCACTTGTGAAACAAGTATCTTACATTTTTCTTTCCTTAGTGTGACACCAACTTCTTTAAATTTGCATAGGGCTTTCTCTAAAATGCAGTTGTGTTCCCTAATGTTTTTTGCAAAGATGAGCACATCAGCTTGGAAAGCTTGAACTCCAGAAATACCCATTAAAATAGTTTCCATGAATCTTTGAAACATGCTTGCTGTAGAAGCTAAGCCAGACGGCATACGCAAAACCCTATAAGCACCAAATGGTGTGGCAAAAGTAGTAAGGTCTCTACTTTCTGCAGCAAGTGGGATTTGGTGATAGGCAGAATAAACTTTGTGTTGTATTGTACTATTTCTTTAAGGAAGAGAATGTTATTGTTGGAATGTGTTGTGGGGTTCTGCGGAGCATTCTCTGACCGAGTCAGTTACTCTGTCAGGCTGGTGAGGGGATGCTGCGTGGAGCCGTTGCTTCAGGAAAAGTAAACTTCAAGACAAAAGAAGTCTCTTTGCACCGGTGTCTTCTTTGAACTCAACACTTAATTTTGGCGACGAGTGTTCACCAGCGGGAGCGACGGCTGGCGCAGTACACCCACACTTTGATCTGCTGAAATTGACGATCGGTGATCACACTGCTACCTTCAACTTGTACATGTGAGCTTCCCACACGCATGTACTGTTTACCTATTGAACTTTATTTTTGCGCCATCATGTTATCGCTGCTGTGTGGGTTTAAGCAACGCGCGGATGGTCGCTGCTGTGAGGGTTTAGGCAACGCGCACACGTCACGCACTTAAACAGTTGCCAACGCGCGCACAGACTATTTTAATCCAGCAGTCATCGCGTGCGCTGTACCCATATGCACGTTTACAAGGCATAACAACGCAACCCTACCTGTCTTGGCTTTAGCAGCGCTAGGTTGGTGCTGCTACAGTTAGCGCCGGACAGAAGCGATTACCAAAGTACATTGTCCCTCGGCACGGAGTCAAGCATCATGGAAACAAACAAAGGACTACAGAATACTCTATGTCGATGACATAGAGAGAGGACTACAGTGTTTCTTTTTTCTTCTCAATATTGCATACCTTAAAATATATAAAAAAATTAAATAAAAAAAACAACATATTGCAGGACTACATCCATCCAATTTACTAAAGGTAATTGACTGGTCATTTATAACAATTGCAATGAACAGTGCAGCCATAATTACACCTCCTTTGTTCTTACAGGATGTTGGCTCACCAGACATTGAGTGGGAGGAATGGATAGACATCTTTGAAAATTATTTAGAAGCACTGGATGGTCAGAATTTTAGATCTGCAAGAAAGAAAGCTATTTTGATTAGTGTGTTAGGAAAAGAGGGCCAACATGTTTTTAAATATTTACCAGCAATTACTAATGAAGATGGCACACCAATAGATGATGTGTATTTGGAAGCGAAAATGCGACTCAGGAAAAGATTTTCAAAGGATACAAATGTGGTAATATGTAGATACAAATTTTATACACAACCTCAAAAGGTGGATGAATCCATTGATGATTTCGTTTCGAGGTTGAGACAGCTTTCCACTAAGTGTCAATTTGGAGGAATGACCGACGAGTTGATAAGGGACCAACTGATAGTACAGTGTAGTACAGTGTAGAAGCAAAAAAAATACAAGAACGGTTATGGGCCACTAAGAATCCTTCACTTAAGGATACTATTGAAATTGCTAAGGTTGTGGAACAATCAGAATTCTATATGAAAGAAATGGCAAAAAAAGATACGTGTAACAGTGATATTTCGTTTGTGAGACAAGAGGACGCATCCACTACAGTTCGGAGTAAACAAATATGCAAATTTAAACCTAATGTGAAGTCATGTTTGCGATGTGGTAGCAATTCACACAATGCAGATTATAAAGTATGCATTGCCTGGGGAAAGGAATGTAGGAAATGTGGTCTTAAAGATCACTTTGCGAAGGTTTGCAGATCTTCGTCTCGTACAAAAGTAGCATCAGTACAGGACTTTGCTACGGTGGGTGATGTGGAAGAGTGTGAGCAAGATAGGATTCTATGCATAAGAGATTGGTCCACTGACCCGGGAAGAATCTCAAGACCCAAGGCTGAGTTTGTTATTAATAAGAAAACTGTACAGCTCATGATTGATTCAGGATCCCTGTATACAATACTGCCCAAAGTGATGGTAAGGCGTGAGTGGCCTAATGTCAGGCTATTACCCAAGAATATCAACCAAGGTGGTTACCAAGGAGAACTGATAGACATTATTGGTTACATGGTGGCACACATCACATTTCAGGATAGATCAGTCGAGGGGAAAGTTTACGTAGCAGAATCGGGACCTCCTATTTTGTGATGGCAGCACCAATATGATTTACATATCATCATTAACCTGAGGACTCCTAGTCGGGTCATGGTCGTGGAGAACTGGCCTACTCAGGGTATTATTGAAAATGCAAAGGAGGTGTTTTCAGAGAGTTTTGGAGAACTGAAGGGTTACGTGCACAGAATAGTGTTGAAAAGAGGGGCGGTACCGGTGCAGCATGCACTGAGAAAGGTGCCAATAGCAATAAGAGCGGATGTGAAGAAATTAATTGATGAAATGGTTGCCAAGTGCATCATTGAGCCGGTAGAGAGCTCCGAATGGATTTCAACTGTAGTTATCACAAGGAAACCGGATGGCTCATTAAGATTTTGTGTGGATTTGCGCAGTGTGAATAACAACATTGTTCCTGATACTTTTCCACTGCCAAACATAAATGAGATGATATCATTACTCAAGGGAGGATGCTTCTTCATCAAATTGGATCTAAAAAGCGCATACCATCAAATCAAACTTCATCCCGAGTCAAAGAAACTCACAGCTTTTGTGACCTCCGAGGGTATCTTCCAATTCAATAGAATGCCCTTTGGATTATCGTCAGCTGCGAGTGTATTTCAGAGGATGATGGCTAACTAGTTTAAGGATGTGAACAATGTCATGTACTTTCAAGCTGATATTTTAGTTTTTGGGTCAACTATTGATAGTCACAACATTCACTGAAACAGGTGCTAGACAGACTTAAGGAAGCTGGGCTGACCCTTAGGAAGGAGAAGTGCAAGTTTTTAGTGAAGGAAGTTGACTACCTTGGACATACGTTATCTGAGGAGGGTGTTAGGCCAAAGGTCAACTTGTTAAAGGCTATCACTGATGCACCTCCACGGTGTAACAAGGATCAGCTAAGGTCATTCATGGGCCTTATAGAATACTACTCGAAGTTTATCCAGAACTTTGCAGACAAGACTGAAGACTTGAGAAAATTGCTAAAAAAAAATATCACTTTTGTTTAGGGGGAGGCACAGGAGTGCAGTTTTCAAAATATCAAGAAAGATTTGTGTGATGCGGGTGTGCTAGTACCATTTGATGTAAACCTTAAAACTGCAGTAACAGTGGATGCAAGCGCAGTTGGTGTCGGAGCTGTACTGTCCCAGTATCATGTTGGAGGAGAGAGAACAGTTGCTTTTGCGTCAAGATCCCTCACTACTAGTGAATGGAATTACTCTGCTATTGAGAGGGAAGCGGTAGCGGGCGTGTGGGCGTTAGAACATTTTCGCACCTACATATGGGGCATGACAGTTGTGCTACGTACAGATCACAAGCCTCTAGTCAAGGTTTTGGAACCAAGAGGTGCAGGAAAGGGGTCGGCTAGGCTAGCTAGGCTGGCCTCATGGTTAACTGAGTTTATGTATGTCTTAGAACACATTCCAGGCTGGCGTAATACCCAGGCGGATTGTTTGTCGCGTATGCCGGTTGAATTGCAGCAGGGGGATGAGGAAAATCTAGAAAGGAGAATTAAGGAAGATGTAGTTGCAAGTGTTGAAGATGTTAATGACTGTCTATGGGGTGCGATTTCAGAAAAGAAGTGGAATACAAAGGTGAATGAGGATGATACTTTGAGGGAAGTAATTGATATGGTGAGGTGTGGTGCAAGGAGGGAGAGTTGTGTAAGTCCTTCTGTACGTCTTTATGCAAAGCTGTTGGATGAGTTGTCAGTGGTACAGGATGAAGTATTGATGAGGGGAGAAACATTTATTCCCCATGCATGTTTGCGTTGGAATTCGTTTAAACTATATCATGAGGGGCATTTGGGACAAACTTTAACAAAAAAAAGGTTGCGTGAAAATTTTGGGTGGCCTGGAATGGATGGTGATGTGGAGGAGTGGGTGGAAAGGTGCACCATGTGTTTTAATAGTAAAAAAAAGGTTAAAGGTAGGTAACCAGACCTGCAGGGGTGTTATTGAAGATCCAGGCAAAGTTTGGAATAGTGTGTGTCTGGATTTCATTGGCCCATTAGCACATTTGAGCTCTGCGTTGAGGTTTGCCATTGTATTGGTTGATGTGCATTCCAAGTGGTTGGTGGTGAAGTTTGTGAGAGATATTACCACTTCATCCACTATAAAGGTGTTGGAAACTGTGTTCAAGGAGGAAGGTTATCCTTGTAAATTGATCACAGACAACGGTACGCGATTAGTCTCAGCGGAAATGAGGAATTTTTTGGAGAAGGCGGGTATCAAACATTCTCGCACAAGTTTGTATAATCCTCGGGCCAATGGTATTGTGGAGAGAGCCAACAGAATGGTTAAAGGGGCTATTCAGATGGCTGTCACAAATGGAAAAGGAATTGAGTCCACAGTAATATATTTAGTTTGGGCATATCGTACTACTAGAAATAGTGTAACAGGGAAGGTTCCTTTTGAGTTGATGAGAGGAAGGAAAGCAAGTACGATGTGTTTTCCGTGTGGATGAGGACGTTGTTGGAGAACGACCCTATCTATGATGCAGGTAAAAGTAGGGACAGTGATGGTAATCGTGAAGAAAGGACTGAGAGAAGTTATTCGGGTAGGAGCAGTGAGTGGAGAGGCAACAAGATACAGAAAGGTGACTGGGTCAAAAATAAGCTCAAATCAGGGATGTGGTGTAAATTCCGTGGTCCATTTAAAGTGAAGGATGTGCAGCGTTTTTATGTAGTCCTGGAGAATGGCGAAAAGTGGAATTTGCATAGAGTGGCATGGAATGGAAGTGCTGGTATGGTGGATCCTGAACTAATGGATCATGATAGCGAAGTGAATGGGGGGTGCAGTACCTATATGATGATGGATGATGAGTCTTTCATGCAAGAGGAAGAGTGTAATGTACCCCTAAAAGAGGTGAATGGGAATGCAAGATGTGAATGTGGTGATGTGAGGAGAACACAAAGGAGCCATAAGACTCCTGAGTATCTCAAGGATTATGTTTGCTGAGGAAAGAAAAAATATATACAAACTTTTATCTAATGTTTGTGGGCGTAGTATTTAGTAGTAAGATATAGGGTTAGCTTGTTTTTTAGCCTGTTTATAGGGTCACATCATTTGTAACTTTTTGTTGTTAAACGGAGGACATGTGTTGTATTGTACTATTCCTTTAAGGAAGAGAATGTTATTGTTGGAATGTGTTGTGGGGTTCTGCGGAGCATTCCCTGACCGAGTCAGTTACTCTGTCAGGCTGGTGAGGGGATGCTGTGTGGAGCCGTTGCTCCAGAGAAAGTAAACTTCAAGACAAAAGAAGTCTCTTTGTCCCGGTGTCTTCTTTGAACTCCACACTTCACTTTGGACCCTCCCAAATTCGCTAAAAGATCTTGCACTTTTGGTAAGGGATGGCAATCCACAATTATATTTTTGATTAATGTGCATAAATCCACAAATAGACGAATCTCACCAGATTTGTTTTAACGATTACTACTGGACTAACCCACTTAGAGGATTCAGTAGGTTGTATGATACCTTCAGAACACATTTATTTTAAGAGTGCCTTTTAATCCTTCCTAACAGCTAAAGGTACAGACCTTACTTTGTGTGCAACTAGTGCAGCGGATTTTTAAAATATAATACAATGTTCAAATCCAAAAATGTTTCCAACCATTTCTGTGAATATGTCGGCATATTTTGCAAGTACCTCGCTGATAGGACATGTCTGATCAGATTCAATAGAAGAGTTATGTTTGTCTGTGAGGAAAATTGGATCATCTGCACCAGGAATCAGCATGATACCCAAATTCGCTAAATCTTGCCACCCAATGATATTGCAACCTTTGATAGCAACATAAACTTTAGTGATGTTTTGTCTGCCTGCACACATAAGAGTATCATTAAAATACCCTAATATATCAATGTCCTGCTCTCCAAATGCTTTGGTGTTTATATCTGTCTTAAGCAAGGAAATATTAGTAAACTTGTCATGAAAAAGAATATCAGAAATAATAGTAATTGGAAACCCTGAATCTGCCATCATATTTATGGATATGTATCCAACGTGTGCTAGACACCAAGGTCCTTTTACATAAAGTTTAGGATTACTTACTGTACTGATGGTTAATAGAGCTTTGGACAGCTCCTGTTGCTCAGTATCAATTTCTACCCTCTTAAACTGCCTCTACAATTTCTACAGACAGATTGAAAGTGACCCATTTTATCACATTTATCACATCTTTTGTTAATTGCAGGACAATTGTCATTATTTGCTAATTGAGATTTTGAACCACATCTATGACACACGTTTAAACTTTTCCTTTGTGTATTTTTAGCAATTTTTTGTTTCATAGTGACTGCAGAAATAGTGTTAGAGTTAGTGCACATATCCATATTAGAGACAGAATTGAAGATTCTGAAACTATAACATTGCTGGAAATAATAGATCTCTTAATTCCCTTAGCAATTTCAATTACTTCAAATAACATAGGATCTCTTGAACTTAATAACCATTCCTGGATTTTATGTGAAGCACAACTCAAAACAAATTGATCACGAATACATGTATCAAGAGAATTTCCAAAATTGCATAAAGCTGCAAGGTTTCTCTAAGCGGGGATATATTCTTCTAGTGTCTCTTCTATGGATTGTTTACGTCTGAAGAAATTAAGGGCCACGTGTACGTACATTTTGCGACTCACAAATCGGTTGCAGCGCTATTTGCGACCGTGCAAAACACGAAATGGTATGTACAAATGCCATTTTGGAGTCCCAAATAGCGATGCGACCAATTACCGAATCACAAAAATTTGGGACTTTTTGGGACTCGCAAATAAGAAATTGCAATTTGCGACTCGCAAACCGAATGTACAATGCAGTCACAAATTGCGATTAGTCGCAAATAGGCTATTTTGCACACCCAGATTAGCACTGATTCCAAACAGGTGGTAATCAGAACCAAAGTATAAAAGCAGACCCAGAAGGCATCTGGGTTTTTCAAAATGGCTGCACTCTATGTGATTGCAGGAAGGAGGCAAGTCCAGGCTGCCCAACAGAGGAGGAGGAGGCGGAGACAGGAGAGGATATACAGAACCAGGCAGACCATATTTCAACAGACTGAGGAGGAAATATATGAGAAATATAGACTGAGCAGCACAGTCATCTTAGAGATCATTGAACTGATGAAACCTCAGCTAGAAATCCAAACCCTACGCAGCTGCTCCATCCCCACACATGTGAAAGTGATGTGCTCACTGCACCTCTTGGCCTCGGGTAGCTACCGGGGGTGATTGTTGTTACTGTTGGGGTGTCCCAAAGTGCCCTGTCATGATTCTTTAAACGGTTCTTAGATGCCATACTCGCACACATGTCCAGATACATTTACCTTCCCAGGAATGCGGAGGAAGTACACAACACCAAAGTGGACTTCTACAGAATTGCAAACTTTCCCCATGTAATAGGGTGTGTGGACGGGACACATACACCCATATGTCCTCCTGCAAATCTTGAGTATGTGTTCCGCAATAGGAAATGTACTCACTCACTCAATATCCAGGTGGTATGTGATGCCCATAATGTCATAACTGATATAGAGGCAACATTTTCAGGGAGCACACATGATGCGTACATATTCAGGCACAGTGGGATACACCAACGCCTAGAACGTGGGGAGTTCTATGATGGATATTTATTAGGTACTGTGTAGTACACACCAATGTCAGAAATACATGTCAATGCATAACCATGTTAAGCCATGCTCATATCTGCTGTTTTGTTACACAGGTGACAGTGCAAATGCTCTGAGACCATGGATACTCACCCCATACCTAACACCTGCCAATCAGAATGAGAGGCGCTACAAAATTGGACATCAGTGCACCAGAACCATCTTTGAGAGGACCTTTGGCATGTTGAAGTCACGTTTCAGATGCCTGCACAAAAGTGGAGGTACACTCCAGAGAGTGTCAAAATCTGGTGAGATTCGTCTATTTGTGGATTTATGCACATTAATCAAAGATATCATTGTGGATTGCCATCCCTTACCAAAAGTGCAAGATCTTTTAGCGAATTTGGGAGGGTCCAAAGTGAAGTGTTGAGTTCAAAGAAGACACCGGGACAAAGAGACTTCTTTTGTCTTGAAGTTTACTTTCTCTGGAGCAACGGCTCCACACAGCATCCCCTCACCAGCCTGACAGAGACTGCATGCAAGATTGTGGCAACATGTGCCATCATACACAACATAGAAACCAGATGTGGGCTACACTAGATGACACAGATTCGGAGGATGAGGAGCAGGAGCCACCACAACGACAGCCTGGGGATGGTAGCATCGCAATGGAGGGCAGATGGAGACGGGATCACATAGCAACTCGTTACTTTGGCAGGTAAGTGCCAACTGAAACAGCACTCACAAATGTAAGACACACATAGCCAGGTTGTGCAAAACAAAAATATCCTTTAATGTCAGCAGTGCATAATGTAAATGGTGACGTTTAGCCAGCAGTAAACAAGTCTTATGTAACAAAACCTAACACATTCCACTCATGTGCCTTAGGTTAAACCTAGGGAGACAACATCACACCCTCCTATGGGTACGACCACCATGGCCTGTGCCTGGTTGGTACACAGATGTCTGGCGGGCACTGCTACTGCGCAGGATGCGGGCATCTGAGGCAGAAACGCTGCTGACACTGGATATGTCCTCACTGTCCTGAGGGGTGTCACCCGTACCTCTTGCTGCCTGGGAGGTATGAATGAGGTAAACTGCAGCAGTAATGCACCCTAGTCCCCTTGCCACATCTCCAGCAAAATGCCCTAGTTCTACCTGGAGCGTGACAGTGTGCCTTGACAGACAGGTAGTTGTGGTGGCTAGGCGGCCAATGAACTGACTGAGCCGGTCCAAACGTGCAGCTCAATGGAGCGGTGACTGACTCCAATGGCATTTATCTTGCTTTGTATGCCCGGCCATATCTTCCTTTTTGTGTGTCAGGGACACTCATTGCTGCCTTTCCAAAGAGGACCTGTAGGAAGTTGCCTCTGTATGTGCTATTTCAAAGTAAGGAATAGCATGCACAGAGTCCAAGGGTTCCCCTTAGAGGTAAAATAGTGGTAAAAATAGATAATACTAATGCTCTATTTTGTGGTAGTGTGGTCGAGCAGTAGGCTTATCCAAGGAGTAGTGTTAAGCATTTGTTGTACACACACATAGACAATAAATGAGGTACACACACTCAGAGACAAATCCAGCCAATAGGTTTTGTTATAGAAAAATATATTTTCTTAGTTTATTTTAAGAACCACAGGTTCAAATTTAACATGTAATATCTTGTTTGAAAGGTATTGCAGGTAAGTACATTAGGAACTTTAAATCATAAAAATTGCATGTATACTTTTCAAGTTATTGACAAATAGCTGTTTTAAAAGTGGACACAGTGCAATTTTCACAAGTCCTAGGGGAGGTAAGTTTTGGTTAGTTTTACCAGGTAAGTAAGACACTTACAGGGTTCAGTTTTTGGTCCAAGGTAGCCCACCGTTGGGGGTTCAGAGCAACCCCAAAGTCACCACACCAGCAGCTCAGGGCCGGTCAGGTGCAGAGTTCAAAGTGGTGCCCAAAACACATAGGCTAGAATGGAGAGAAGGGGGTGCCCCGGTTCCGGTCTGCTTGCAGGTAAGTACCCGCGTCTTCGGAGGGCAGACCAGGGGGGTTTTGTAGGGCACCGGGGGGGACACAAGCCCACACAGAAATTTCACCCTCAGCAGCGCGGGGGCGGCCGGGTGCAGTGTAGAAACAGGCGTCGGGTTCGCAATGTTAGTCTATGAGAGATCTCGGGATCTCTTCAGCGCTGCAGGCAGGCAAGGGGGGGATTCCTCGGGGAAACCTCCACTTGGGCAAGGGAGAGGGACTCCTGGGGGTCACTTCTCCAGTGAAAGTCCGGTCCTTCAGGTCCTGGGGGCTGCGGGTGCAGGGTCTCTCCCAGGCGTCGGGACTTTGGATTCAAAGAGTCGCGGTCAGGGGAAGCCTCGGGATTCCCTCTCTAGGCGGCGCTGTGGGGTCTCAGGGGGGACAGGTTTTGGTACTCACAGTATCAGAGTAGTCCTGGGGTCCCTCCTGAGGTGTTGGATCTCCACCAGCCGAGTCGGGGTCGCCGGGTGCAGGGTTGCAAGTCTCACGCTTCTTGCGGGGAGCTTGCAGGGTTCTTTCAAAGCTGCTGGAAACAAAGTTGCAGCCTTTCTTGGAGCAGGTCCGCTGTCCTCAGGAGTTTCTTGTCTTTTCGAAGCAGGGGCAGTCCTCAGAGGATGTCGAGGTCGCTGGTCCCTTTGGAAGGCGTCGCTGGAGCAGGATCTTTGGAAGGCAGGAGACAGGCCGGTGAGTTTCTGGAGCTAAGGCAGTTGTCGTCTTCTGGTCTTCCTCTGCAGGGGTTTTCAGCTAGGCAGTCCTTCTTCTTGTAGTTGCAGGAATCTAATTTTCTAGGGTTCAGGGTAGCCCTTAAATACTAAATTTAAGGGCGTGTTTAGGTCTGGGGGGTTAGTAGCCAATGGCTACTAGCCCTGAGGGTGGGTACACCCTCTTTGTGCCTCCTCCCAAGGGGAGGGGGTCACAATCCTAACCCTATTGGGGGAATCCTCCATCTGCAAGATGGAGGATTTCTAAAAGTTAGAGTCACTTCAGCTCAGGACACCTTAGGGGCTGTCCTGACTGGCCAGTGACTCCTCCTTGTTGCTTTCTTTGTTCCCTCCAGCCTTGCCGCCAAAAGTGGGGGCCGTGGCCGGAGGGGGCGGGCAACTCCACTAAGCTGGAGTGCCCTGCTGGGCTGTGACAAAGGGGTGAGCCTTTGAGGCTCACCGCCAGGTGTTACAGCTCCTGCCTGGGGGAGGTGTTAGCATCTCCACCCAGTGCAGGCTTTGTTACTGGCCTCAGAGTGACAAAGGCACTCTCCCCATGGGGCCAGCAACATGTCTCTGGTGTGGCAGGCTGCTGGAACTAGTCAGCCTACACAGACAGTCGGTTAAGTTTCAGGGGGCACCTCTAAGGTGCCCTCTGTGGTGTATTTTACAATAAAATGTACCCTGGCATCAGTGTGCATTTATTGTGCTGAGAAGTTTGATACCAAACTTCCCAGTTTTCAGTGTAGCCATTATGGTGCTGTGGAGTTCGTGTTTGACAGACTCCCAGACCATATACTCTTATGGCTACCCTGCACTTACAATGTCTAAGGTTTTGTTTAGACACTGTAGGGGTACCATGCTCATGCACTGGTACCCTCACCTATGGTATAGTGCACCCTGCCTTAGGGCTGTAAGGCCTGCTAGAGGGGTGTCTTACCTATACTGCATAGGCAGTGAGAGGCTGGCATGGCACCCTGAGGGGAGTGCCATGTCGACTTACTCGTTTTGTCCTCACTAGCACACACAAGCTGGCAAGCAGTGTGTCTGTGCTGAGTGAGAGGTCTCCAGGGTGGCATAAGACATGCTGCAGCCCTTAGAGACCTTCCTTGGCATCAGGGCCCTTGGTACTAGAAGTACCAGTCACAAGGGACTTATCTGGATGCCAGGGTCTGCCAATTGTGGATACAAAAGTACAGGTTAGGGAAAGAACACTGGTGCTGGGGCCTGGTTAGCAGGCCTCAGCACACTTTCAATTGTAAACATAGCATCAGCAAAGGCAAAAAGTCAGGGGGCAACCATGCCAAGGAGGCATTTCCTTACAGGACCTCATGGTGTAGGCAGCACTTCTCAGTCAGGACCTCCAACTCGTCGTCAGTGAATTTGAGCTTTCTCTTCCTACCTGCAGTGTTTGCCTCCTTAGTTTGGCTTTCCATTGCTGCAGTTGCTCCTCTCAGCTGAGTGTGCCTCTGCTGTCTGTCCTGGCTAGACTCCTCTCACTTCCATGGGAGGTACTTCCTGGTTCTGAGGTAATCATCCAGCACCAGGAAGTGTAATTTTGTTTTTCTTTTGCACCTGTTAGCTCAATCGCAATTTGCGATTCGGATAAACCCCCATGTGCAATTTAGGAAATTGCAATTTGCGATTTTGCAAATTGCGATGCGACTTGGCACTGAATTGCAAAATGGATTTGCGATTTTTTGTACATTCCGTTTTGCAAGTCAGAAATTGCGATTTGCATGGAGTCACTATTTCCGACTCACAAATGTATTTATTTTTTTGCTTCGTACATGTGCCCTCAAATCTCTCTAATAGCACACTAGGCTGCTCTGAAAACTTGTTGGTTAACCTAGCTACTGCTTCTGTGTAAACATTCCATGATCCCTCAACATCCTTAGAGGGAGTTGCCGCAGGTAAATTGTCAAATGTTAGTTGCCTTTCATGACCAAGATGGCTAAATAAAATTATTAATTTTCTTTGAGGTTCAAATTTTGTGACATAAATAGCAACCAAATAGTTTTGGAAATTTCATAACCAATGTTTCCAAGCAATAGGTGGTTTACCTGGTTTTGATAAAAATGGTGTTAATTGAACAAATTGTATTGAATTGCTTGCCATAGTTATGTAGACAGATTGAGAAAATAATAGTACCCCAAGAATCAATAAATAAAAATAATGGATTTTAAACAACTTTAAAAATAAGTAAAACAATAAATGAAAACAAAAAAAATATAAATATAGTTATTTTAAATAGGTGTGTCTATCACCAATGAAGACACAAGATGAAGGAGTAACTTGCTGGTAATAGACTTAGGGTGTGCCGGTCACAGTCAGATGAGACTCCTCTTGAAAGCTGTAATAGAGAAAACAAAATATATATATATATATATATATATATATATATATATATATATATTTTTTTTTTTTTTTTAATGTAAAAGGTACCACCAGCTTAGCTGGTGAAGTGAAGATGTTGCTGTAGTAGAGATAAAAACATTGTGCTGACCAAAACTAGGATTATTAAGATGACAGTGCCAGCGTTTTGGAGAGACCAGCACAGAATTATCTTCGAAACACACTGACGTCCAGAGAAACACGTGCTGACGTTGGGTCTTTTGCAATCGCGTGAGAAGATAAATCAAAACACAAGCAGGTTTAGAGGCATGTAATGCTTCGTGCTCTCATTCGTTGTGGCCAAAAGAAATCGAGGCATGAATTGCCCCCGGAGACACAAAAGTGCAGCCAGTGGAAGATTACAGCCTGATGGGAAACAAGCTCCACTTGTAGAATTACAGAGTGGAAAGCGTCTGGGCTGGGGCGCACAGCAAGGCATAGCACTCCCCCAGGGCAGGTGTGGGCTGGATTGGACCGGTCCCAGGCAGCGGCCCAACGGTGGGCACCGAGAAATTTTTAAAAAAACGTGCTCACCCCTGTGGGGTGAGCTGATTTGTGGATGGGGGTGTAGGAGGCTGGCCTGGCTTATAGTAGGTACCCTGTGGTACTTACACCCTGTGCCAGGTCCAGTTATCCCTTATTAGTAGAATAGAGGTGTTTCTAGCAGCTTAGGCTGATAGAAGGTAGCTATGGCAAAGCAGCTTAGGCTGAACTAGGAGACATGCAAAGCTCCTACTATACCACTTATATGCACAATATCATAAGAAAACACACTGCTCAGGGTTACTAAAAATAAAGGTACCTTATGTTTATGACAATATGCCACAAGTATCTCAGTGAGTACCCTCAGTAAGAAGATAAGTAATATACACAAGATATATGTACACAATCCCAAAACAGGTAAGTAAGAGTCAAAAAAGTAATGCAAACAGTGTAGAATTAGAATAGGTTGCATTAGGCAGATATAGGTCTAGGGGCAACACAAACCACATACTCCAAAAGTGGAATGCGAATCACGAATGGACCCCAGCAGGGGGAAGATTCCGTCGACCCACGGGAATTTTCTTCTGTGCTTCTGGTTCAGGGTGAAGTCAGGCAACCCCCAGAGCATGCACCACCAGGAAACAGTTGAGAAAGCCGGCATGATTAGGTGCTACAATGTTGCTGGTAGTCGTCTTGCTACTTTGTTGCAGTTTTGCAGGCGTCCTGGAGCAGTCAGCGGTTGATCCCTGGTAGAAGTCGAAGAGGGAGATGCAGAGGAACTCTGGTGAGCTCTTGCATTCGTTATCTGCAGAATTCCCCAGAGGTGAAACCCCAAATAGCCTGAAAAGGAGGTTTGTCTACCAAGAAAGTAGGATTGGCAACCAAGAAAGGTAAGAGCCTTTCAGAGAGGGTCTCTGGCGTCACCTGCTGGCACTGGCCACTCAGAGCAGTCCAGTGTGCCTCCAACACCTCTGTTTCCAAGATGGCAGAGGTCTGGGACACACTGGAGGAGCTCTGGGAACCTCCCCTGGGAGGTACTGGTCAGGGGAGTGGTCACTCCCCTTTCCTTTGTCCAGTTTCACGCCAGAGCAGGGCTGGGGGATCCCTGAACCGGTGTAGACTGGCTTATGCAGAGATGGGCAGCATCTGTGCCCATCAAAGCATTTCCAGAGGCTGGGAGAGGCTACTCCTCCCCAGCCATCACACCTATTTCCAAAGGGAGAGGGTGTTACACCCTCTCTCAGAGGAAATCCTTTGTTCTGCCTTCCTGGGCCAGGGCTGCCTGGACCCCAGGAGGGCAGAAACCTGTCTGAGGGGTTGGCAGCAGCAGCAGCTGCAGTGGAGACCCCGGAAAGGCAGTTTGGCAGTACCCAAGTTCTGTGCTAGAGACCCGGGGGATCATGAAATAGTCACCCCAATGCCAGAATGGCATTGGGGTGACAATTCCATGATCTTAGACATGTTACATGGCCATGTTCGGAGTTACCATTGTGACGCTATACATAGGTAGTGACCTATGTATAGTGCACGCGTGTAATGGTGTCCCCACACTCACAAAGTCCGGGGAATTTGCCCTGAACAATGTGGGGGCACCTTGGCTAGTGCCAGGGCACCCACACACTAAGTAACTTTGCACCCAACCTTCACCAGGTGAAGGTTAGACATATAGGTGACTTATAAGTTACTTAAGTGCAGTGGTAAATGGCTGTGAAATAACGTGGACGTTATTACACTCAGGCTGCACTGGCAGGCCTGTGTAAGAATTGTCAGATCTCCCTATGGGTGGCAAAAGAAATGCTGCAGCCCATAGGGATCTCCTGGAACCCCAATACCCTGGGTACCTCAGTACCATCTACTAGGGAATTATATGGGTGTTGCAGTATGCCAATGTGAATTGGTGAAATTGGTCTCTAGCCTGTTAGTGACAATTTGGAAAGCAGAGAGAGCATAACCACTGAGGTTCTGGTTAGCAGAGCCTCAGTGAGACAGTTAGTCATCACACATGGAACACATACAGGGCACATACTTATGAGCACTGGGGCCCTGCCTGGCAGTGTCCCAGTGACACATAGACTAAAACAACATATATACAGTGAAATATGGGGGTAACATGCCAGGCAAGATGGTACTTTCCTACACCTCTTACGGATGGCTGCCAATCCAGTTGCGGCTCTTCTCACTTAACAACCTATCACAGCGTGGCACACTCTGACATCATACTCACACACAGCGGCTGACAAAGTCTTGCGGCTCGTCCTCCTTAACTCGATTCACACAACTAATGCAAAATTATTGCGAGCTTTACCAAAACCCAATATATAAAACAAACCTGCTGGTTTACTATAGGTAGGGACACAATCACTTCAGAGACCTTACGGATTTTCACTATTGGCTCATATATCTATTCCTCTTTCTCAGTCCCCCACATTCGCAAGCAACATTCGACCCGCAAAGTTTACTCTCAACTGATCAATGGGTCTGTTCTGGTGCACACAGAACTCGCCAGATCTCAGACTAATTTTTCTTTTATTCAATTGTCATACATACGATTTTGTTGACCACACCCGATCAACCTATTAAACCAGGGCGATTACAACATATAACCAAGTGTCTTCTACACTTGTTAATATACTCCGGAGTCTTAGACCGGGCAGGGTCCGTACATCACCAACAACCACGTGGATAATTTTTGAGCACCCAGCGCCACATACATATGAAGTTTGACGACTCCCCTACTCTCACACTGCAGAGTAAGCACACCTACTAACTTTGGCTGGAGTACGCAGACTCCCTACTTTACCTCACATACATCACAATTCACCTGCAATTTGTTTAAGCCTGTGCAAGCGCTACATACCACTTTCATACTACCTCAAAATACGCAGAGAACATACCCAACTTTACTAGCAGGATCCCGGATCTTGGAAAGTCATTTCTGGGCTTAAGGGGACATCATTTTTGCTACAATTGCCATTTCAGAAAAATTAAATTCAAACCTCACAAAATACGAACAACTAATCCTTACTCAAACTGTTACCATAACCAAATATCACCACATAACTAGTTCTCCAAGGAAACAGACCATCAAGTTGCTACCAAAAACTGCTAGCGCGCCTGGTCGTTAGAAGGGGATGCGTATAGGTCAATGAACCTTTTGAATTGCATGGAGTATCCTAGTCATGCAGTGATTACTAATTCAATAATCAACATTTATAATCAATGTCATCATTCAAATAACCCAGGATGGAAACACTAATTAACAAAAATAACCATCCCTCACTGGAAAAGGTTAATAGTTTTAATCCCGAATGATTACAATTCTAGTAAAAAATCTTTATTTACCTTTTATTATTCAAAGCTTTATTAATCATCAAGAAAATATTATTCACCGAAAGAATCACAAACAAAGAAAATCATAAGTCAGCAATTATCAACATTAATTGAGTAATTCAGCAATCCAAATTCGTCAGTCAATTGTCACCGTCAACGTCGCCCCCTGTCAGCCTACCTAACCAAGATTAGCATCAGCATGTGGGTCTTCATGCGAAAACAATTTTGGAAAAAACATTAATTCGGTAAAAATCTATCTAAGAGAGAAAATCGATTCAGAACAGTGCAGTTGGCACCTAGAAGAAAAGGCACAACATTTTGTCAGTCACATTTTCATAGCTACCTATCCAGGATGGATCAGCAACGAGTCAGTCTTCGTCCCCAGGTCATCAATAGCCAGCAAAGTATCAGGCTCACAGAGTGTAAGCCCAATTATCAGCACTTCAGACAGCGTCTCCTGACATCATCGACTTTCTCCTCTCCACTCTGATTTTGCTTCCCTTGTCATTACTTTTTATTACGGTCTTTCAGTCCGTCCCACTAATTGCTAATTGGTCAAACTTGTCAGAAGTTGTGACTCTAACCTATAATTTTTGTTTACCGAATCTAAATTTCTGCTTAGGCTTCAAGTTCCATTAATTTGATTGGCCCTTCTGGTGATGAGACCATCATCCGGCTCTTCAGGTAACGGAATTGTTGCATACAAGTCTTTAGTCAGTGCCTCTATTGTTCAAGTTCTGGGAAAGTACATTTAGCCTACACTACACATAATTGTATCAAATTGTCTTCATCATCTCCTGTCCGCTGGTACATTCGCAGAATGTTCTAGCAGAGCCATCTGAACTCTGCACAGTTCAAGGTCCTTTACCCCGGTTTCCAGTCCTCGCAAGCCTCGTCGAGTCTTCATGTTATAAGCAGGCAAGGCCCAGTGAAACCAGGCCTTTGGTTTGGCTAAGTTATGAATGCGAATTAACACAAAACATAGGTTATAACATTCAGTTATGATATATTAATACATTTTACATGAATTTTTCTCATTAATTAGCATCTTGTTAGTACACATGGTGACCACTCCCCGTGCCTATGCACGTTATTTTCTAATATCAGTTTCTCTATTGAATTTTCTCATTAATAAACATGCATTAATCAAATAAAAATTTCCCAAATTAGCATATCTGCTCCATCATGGACAACCTTGGCCTCAAGAATACTAGTGTAGGCGAACTCAAGACAGAATCAGAAGCCTTTTTGGCTCAAACCAGGGTGTCAGTGCTGTGGGTGTAGAAAAGGGGCTCAGGACGACTGCTACCATGAATGTCCATAGCTCCCCCACACGGTACTCCATCACATGGCCCTGGGGACTTGGGGGGATGGAGATTGCGCCAGGGGACCAAGGTATGGCCCTGTTGCCTAGGACCATCCCCATCGGGTGCCAGGGGGGATCCCTTTCTTAGGGTTGGCTCTGGCATGGTTTGTTTTGGGGGACAGTTTTCATGCTGACCCGCGTCCCCTCTATCTTGAGGGGGCAGGTGAGTCTCGCCTTGTGAAGTTTAATTTGTTTGGGGGGAACACGGCCCCCAGTCTACAGTCGATGCCACAGGTGCCTGGGGGGGTGGTCAACATGACTCCCTTTTAAAGAATCGAAATTATGTCCAAGAGTTTGCCCCATTAAAATGACTTGAGCTGCATGTTGTAAATAAGTATTTGAAATTAAGGATGAAAAAGAAAAATACGGTAAAAATGTAATAGTGTTCTTTTATGTCGCGTTTATTTGGTTGTGAATAAATACGGCCTAATAATTGTTATATTCTCTGTCGCAGGAAGGTTTCAGTCTGCTTTGTCTCCTGGAGGGTTTGGGGGTGGGGACAGAAAATAAGTACTTTCCTTCAGGGGAGAGGATTACAGATTGGGAACCAGTGTGAACTATTTGGCTATTTGGTTGAGGTCTCTGTACGGCCCCCCCACCTGTCAAGCAGGAACAAATCCGGATAACAGCAACATCTCAAGTGCAAAACACGATCCGAGACCTTCAAGACGAATGCAACTTCTTACGAAGAATGAAAAGTTGAACGGTAAGTCGAGCTTGTTTATTCCCCAGCTCGTCGCCAAATGTTGAGATGAGTTTTCTTCAATAACAAAGTAACGCAGAAGAGTTAGCAGGAACTAAGAGTTTATTTATAGAAGAAATGTCAGGAGCTTATGAACGACTATCCACGTTGTCTGGTTGTCTAACACAAAGTGAACAACTTTATGTGAACGCTCCCGCTCCCAAGCCAGAAAGTGGAATACAAATCAAGGAAACACATTCTACAACACAGATTCTCGTTACAGTGGCAAAAGAATATCTTGTGCCACTGAGCTACTTACATTACATTCCACATGCCACTTGCAATTTACAGATCTTAGAGCCGACCGATGTGCGGGTCGAGGTGCTGCGCCTAGTGCTTAATTTGAGCCTGTGGTTTCTGGTGCTGGGCACCAGCGCTTATTTTTAAGGGCCGGTACTTATTTTTCTGCCTCAAGCATTTACTGCGAGCAAAGGACACATATGGGAAAGACGACGGAAGAGAGAAACGAAAAAGCTTAAGAAAGGGAGAAAGCTGCAAAAGTGAGCTGAAGGGGCAGGGAGTGGCTATAAATAGATCGAAGAGGCCAGAAATTGCTTTAGGATTACGCTGCCTCCATATTCCATGCTCGTACATTTAGTTGCAGTAGACGCCTGTTCCAGGGGAGAGCTTTGGGCACCAGCACCTTTTTATTCACAAATTAAGCACTGGCTGTGTCCCTACAATTAGCTTTTACCTTTCGGAAGAAAAGCAACAAAATGCATCCATTCCCTGAAATGTGAATGCAAATTTATGTACAGATTAAATAATTGCTTTTTGTGGGAGGCATACTATAATTCGTATTGATGATTTTAATAGGGCACTCAGGAGCGATGGAAACCAAAGCAAAACACTGCCCTTTAATTTAAAACAATTCTGTTGATTATTCTTTATATATTTGAGCCTAGAATAATATGACACTGGTGTTTTTGCTTAAATCCACCTTGCCAGGTCTCTGCATAAATTGGATATAATGTTTAAAATATTATATAAGTATGTGGCAAGAAGCAGGCTCAGCTAGTATGGCAATCTCTCCTACAAAGCATTACAAACAAGTGCCAGGCTCTTGTGTGATATCCTAACACATGCTGGGTGTTGTAGTCATGTTTTGCTTCAACTGAATTAATTACATTAACACATGAGCTCAGTAATTGGTTGGTGAAGCACTCAGGACAGGATCCGTAATGACCCAAAGTGAGGAGGTCACCTTAGCTTCAGCGCCCATCTTCACAAGTCAAAACATTTTGGGTTGATACTTAATAAAACAAAAAACTCAGTAAATCATAGATAACAATGAATCCAGAAAGTTATCAATGAAGTACAGGGTTAAACTTCCAGATTAAAAACATAATTCAACATTACATATGTTGGAAGCTGCTTATCAGGCACAACCAGGACCAATTAGCCAAGCATCATATGCAGTGAATAATTAAATATGAAAATTGCATCCCTACCCTCAAGACACCAGTCTTTTCAGGGGAGAACCTTGGGCCACCATAGAACTTAGATTCTACAGCCAATAGCCATTTCAATCAATCAAGTAAAGGATTTGTTGGATGCACTTATCACCCGTGAGGGTATCCAGGCGTTGTGTATGCTGCATGGGTTCAGCCGAGGACTAGCAGAGCCATGTCTTGAGCTATTTTCTGAACTCAAGGATGGAAGTGGAGGACCTCACGTGGAAGGGGAGAGTGTTCCTTGCTTTCAGTGCTAGGTGGGAGAAGGCGCATCCTTCCTGGTTGCTCTTGCGGATGTGGGAGGTGTGGGCTAGGTAGAGGGCAGCAGATGGAAGGTCTCTGGTGGGGTGGTGAAAGTTTAGGTGGTGGTTGAGGCAGGAAGGTCCTTGGTTGTGTAGGAGAGTGTCAGAAGCTTGAATTGGCATTGCATCTGTGAGTGCATCTTGGAAGGTCGAGTATGAGCCATGCTGCTGCGTTCGGGATGATTTGGAGTTTTTTAGTGAGTAGTGTTGTAAGTCCAGCATAAAGAGCATTACCATAGTCCAGCTGGCTGGTGACTAGGTCTTGTGTGACAATATGTCTTGTGTCAGTGGGGAGCCACTTGAAAATCTTGCATAGGAGGCAGAGGGTGTGGAAGAAGGTGGGGGAAACTGTGCTGACCTGATTATTCGTGTTTAGTTTGTTGCAATGGTGACCCCTAGGTTGCAGGCGTGTTCTGTCAGGGGGGGGTGGAGGCCCTAGGTCTGATGCCCACCAGGAGTTGTCCTAGGCAGAGGTGGAGTTTCCGAGTAGCAGTACTTTGGTTTTCTCAGTTTAAGCGTGAGGCAGCTGTTCTTCAACTAGTTGGCTATGCTGCTCATGCAGAGTTGAAAGTTGGTCTTGGACTTGGTGTGGTCTTTGGATAGCGAAGGGATAAGTTACGTGTCGTCTGCGTAGGAGACGATGTTCAGTCTGCGGTTTCTTATGATGTTGGCCAGTGGTTTCATATAGGTATTAAATTAGATAGGGCTGAGGGAGGATCCTTGGGGAACTCTGCAGACAATGGGCCTGGGTTGAGAGGTGAGGAGGGAGTTGGATAGTCTGTGTCTGACTGGAGAGAAAGGACGCAGTCCATTTTAGGGCATCTCCTTAGATGCCAATATAGTGGAGTCTCTTTAGCAGAGTGTGGTGGGAGACTATGTCAGATGCCGCTGAGAGGTCAAGGAGGATGAGGGCGGCCGATTGTCCTTGGTCTAGGAGGATTCTGATATCATCTGTGGCAGTGATCAGGGTGGTTTCACTGCTGTAATTGGGACAGAATACAGACTGTAATGAACCCAGCAGCTTGTTGTCTTCTAGGTAGGTCGCAAGTTGCTGGTTTCTCTAGTACTTTCACTGGGAGAGGGAGCGAGGAGATTGGTCAGTAATTCAAGAGGTTGCTGGAGTTGGCAGAGGGCTTCTTGAGGAGGGGTTTGATTCTCACGTGCTTCAGTCATCAGGGTAGGTGGCTGTGTTGATGGATAAGTTGAGGTTGTCTGTGAGTCTGCTGCCGAGGTTGAACATGTGATGAGGGTAAGGGTCTGTGGGGGATCCTGAGTAGATGGATTTCATGATGTCGGTGGTCATTTGGGTGGTAATCTGATTCCACTTCTAGAGTCTATGCATGGAAGAGGTGTCTGGGAGGTTGAGGAGGCTGATGGTGTCTGCTGCTGTGAGTTGGGGTGCAAAAATCCTGTATATAGTACTCATTTTGTCATGAAAGTAGACGGGGAGAGAGTCACAGTTTCTCCACGGGGTGTATGGTGTTCTCTAGTGATGCGGGGTTCTCAAATTCTTTCAAGATAGTGAAGAGTTTTTTGCTGTTGTTGGCACAGTCTTGAATGTGGGTGGCCAAAGTGTGCTTTCCTGCATTTTTTTTATGAGCTTGTGTTAGTGGTTCAGAGCATCCTTGATTGAAGTTCGGTCACTGGGAGTTTGGAACAGCACCATTTCCTTTTTAGTTGTTTGCAAGTGCATTTTGTGGTGCGGAGATCTGGTGTGTATCAGCTTGTTTGTTTGGAGGTTTTGTTGAGTTTGGTGGGGACGACGTTGTCTGTGCAGTGTGATATCTAGGGGGAGAAATGTTTGGCATCTCTGTCAACATCCGGAATAGGGTCAGGCGACTGGCGAGCAATGTCCAGCGGGTAGGAGTTGAGGGCGTTGGTCCATTGGTACTTGCTTATCTTGCTCCAACTTCGATGAGAGGTGGGGGGAGGTCTGGACTTTCTATTCCATGTGACGAGGTAGTTGAAATGGATGATAGCATGGTCAGTCCAGGTGAGCTCGGTGATGTGACTGTGCTTGATTCTGTTGCTAAAAGTGACAATGGGGTCAAGGGTGTGTCCAGCGGTGAACGTGGGGTCTGTGACTATCTGTCGGAGGCCAATGATTCTCATGCTGTCTAGGAGATTGGCAGAGTGGGTGTCATTGGTGTCCTCTAGGTGGAAGTTAAGGTCTCTGAGGAAGATGTAGCTTGTTGGGCAATGATCTCGGGGATTTCATTACAGAAGCCAGGGCAGGGTCCAGGGGTCTGTAGGCGAGGGTGCATTTGATGGTGGTGGTGTTGTTGATGCTGAGCTGGAAGTTGAAGTGTTCAATGATAGGTGTGCTAATATCTTCCCTGGTCGCGGTTAGCATCTTTGTAGATTATGTCAATACTTTTTCTGATCTTGTTGGTGCATTCACAGTGGATGATCTTAAAGCCCTCGGGTAGGGCTGCAGCAATGTTGGGTGCTGAGGTAGCATTGAGCCAGGTTTGTGTGAGGAAGACTAGGTCTGGTGCGAGGGTGGTGATGGTATCCCATAACTCAGTTGTGTGTGTGGCTAGTGAGCAGACATTGAGTAGCATGCAGTTCAGTTTGTGAGTGGACGTGGTGGCAATGCCTCCTTCGCTCTTGTTGATACGGTCGCAGTGGATGATCTTTTAGCCCTCGGGTAGGGCTGCAGTAATGTTGGTTGCTGAGGTAACGCTAAGCCAGGTTTCTGTGAGAAAGACTAGGTCGGGTGCGAGGGTGTTCATGGTGTCCCATAACTCAGTTGTGTGTCTTGCTAGTGAGCAGACATTTAGTAGTATGCATTTCAGTTGGTGTGTGGAAGTGGTGGCTGGATGAGGTCGTTCGGTGGGGTGAGCTGATAGGTTTGAGGAGCAGGAGAAGCAGCACTGACAGCAGGTGAAGGGGCCAATTGTGGTGCATGGGGAGGCAAGGCAGCACATCACGTTGGGTAGTCGGTCATTGAGGGAGATTAGTTCTGCTCTGGAGTATCAGTGAATGATGGGAGAGCCAGGGATCCTGGTGCTGGGCGTAATCCAGGCATGGACAGATGCAGACTGGCTTATCTTTGGTGTGCCAGTGGAGCAGCCACTGCGTGCGGCCATACAGGGGCCTCCATAAGTAGTCCTGGGAGGGACTATCAGTGAGGCAAGAGGGCTGGAGTGGAAAAAGGCAGGAGCGTCAGGAACTGGCACTGACAGAGACAGGCAGAATACAAAAAGCGAGGAACATAGTGCAGTTACAGACTAAAACGAAAAAGAGATACAAATCACAATTACAGACTAAGACAAAAACAAGGCCCAAATTAAAATTACAGAGATACGAAAAAAATGCAAAAGTCAAGGACAAAACTGCAAATGAGGAGACGGGGCATTGCATGCAGTATATGTGAGTCACTGCACTAGCAGGCCTTTCAGCCCTAAAGGCAGGGTGCATTATATGACATGTAAGGGCATATCTGCATGACCAGATATGCCCCTGCCATGTCTTTGACGATTCTCAGACATAGTAAGTGAACAGTGAAGCCATTTTAAGTACATGTGCTGGACACTGCTCACTATGAGTTCCCCAGCTACTTGATGGCTTCACTGACAAAAGGGATGTTCGGTATCAAACATCTGGTATTAATAAACCCTCACTGAATCCAGTGATGGATTTATTAATGCATGCACTCAAGGGGCACCATAGAGGTGTTCCCTGAAAAACCTACCAACTCTTAGTGTGGGCAATGACTGGTCAAAATCAGTACAGCCACCTTAAGACAGAGTTCTGCCCCCCTGACGTGAGAGCCAATGTTCTCGAGGGCTCAGAACAAAGTCCTGCTCTGGGCACAGGGATGACCTCCTCTCCCAGGTAGGATGGACATTCCCGGGCTTGCCGCCTTTGAAATACGACCCAGGCCTCTCCAAATGGTACAGCAGGCTGACCCCCAGTTCCTAAACCCACTTCTGGTGGCAGGAATGGCAGGAAAACTAAGTAAATTAGGAGGTGTGCCTATTTCATGCCAGTCCCACACCTGGGGTGGATGAACTGAATTGGACACTAATTTTTAAATTCCTCCATCTTGCATGGAAGGAATTAGGCCAATAGGGTTAGGACTAAGCCACTTCCCAAAGGAAGTGGTCATAGGAAGGGTGATTATGTAAAGGTGATTAGCTCATTAGCCTACCGGGTGCTCCCTGTAACACTCCTAAATTCTGTATTTAGAGGGCACACCTGAACCCTAGAATCAGATTCCTGCAACCTAAGAAGAGCCGGACCCATTGCCAGCAGAGAAGACTGAAGACACCAGTTGACTTGGCCTCATCCCTAACGGTCTGTCTGCAGCCTTCAAAGAAACCTGCACCCAGAAGATGACTGTCCTGCAGCCAAGTGACATCCAAAGCCTTGGGAAGACTGCCTGCCTTCAATAAAGAACAAGAACTCCCATGAACAGCAGACCTGTCCAGAAGAAACCATCTTTAAAGAAGAGGAAACCTCCCTGAGGTGCTGGCCGCGGTACAGGTGGCGGGGCTGTCGGTTCTGATGGTGGCCACCAGGCCCTCATCTGGATCCTCTGAGGCCTGAAGTGCCTTGGCTTGGCGTTTCTGCCCCTTCCTCACCTTGGCAGATACTGCTGGGACCTTGGCTCTGGCAGCTGGAGTTTTGGAGGAGGCCTTGCTGGGTGGATCATGCGTCTTGCCCTTGCTGCATGCCGTCCCCTTCTTCACCTTGGCAGGTGGTGGAATGGTTTGGTCCTTTGCAGGGGTCGGTGGCACACTGGCTGGCCTGACGGGTGCCCCCTTTGATCCTCTGGGAGTTGCAGGTACCACAGCGGATGCCAACTTGGTGGCTGAGGTGCTGGCCTGGGTTCTGGACACCCTGGCCCGAGGGGAAGGACAGGGGGTGGAGAGTGGGGAGGGGTTAGAGAACCGGTCAATGTTTGCCAGGAATTTTTTTTTAGACACACTGGGACGGGAAGATGGTGAGGGTTTCGGAGCGGAGGATGAGGGAGTGGTTGTAGGAGGTGTCTGTCTGCTGAGTTTGGGTGAAGGTGCATGGGCTGGATGCTGTGGTGAGGTGGATGGCTGCTTGCGTTTGTGTACTTTGGGAGGAGGGGTCACAGACACACTGGGAGAGGACACAGGGGACGTGTGCATGGTTGTGGGGGTGGTGACTGCTCGTGAGGGGTGTGTAGTGATGGGCGTGTTGGTGATGGAGGTAGTGGATGAATATGTAGTGCATGCAGGTGTAAGTGTAGACGCTACTGGGAGGGAGATGGACAAAGAGGAGGAGGGGGACACAGTGGAGGCAGTGGATGTTGGTGTGTTTGCATGGATATGGTGCTTGTGTGAGTGCCTGTGAGATCAAGTGTGGTGCTTATGTTTGCCTGAGCCACTTTTGTGTGGTGATTTAGGTGAATGCTGGTCTGAAGGTGTGCTTGGGATAGGCTGGGGTTGAGTGGATTGGGTCTGGGTAGAGGAAGTTGGAGGGGGGAGGCTAGACACAGGGACAAGAGCTGCCATCAGTGCTGAGGCCAGAGCCTGAAATGCTCTCTGTTGGGCCGCCACGCCAGAGTGAATGCCTTCCAGGTATGCATTTGTTTGTTGCAAATGCCTCTTGACACCCTGGATGGCATTCAGTATGGTTGACTGCTCAACAGTGAGGGATCTCAGGAGGTAAATAACCTCCTCACTGAGGGCAGCAGGGCTGACTGGGGCAGGGCCTGAGGTACCTGGGGCGAAGGAGATGCCCACCCTCCTAGGTGAGCGGGCACGGGAAACATCCTGAGGGGCTGCTGGGAGGTGGGTGCTGGTAGGGGGGGTGGCGCCTGTACCTGTTGTTGGGGTGGGCACAGAGGTGTCCACCAGTGAGCTTCCATCAGAGGAGGAGTCGCTGTCTGTGGTCTCCCCTCCTGTCCCCGTCGTGGTGCTCCCCTCGCCCTCCGTCCCACTGGTGCCCTCACCCTCGGTGGATTCAGCCTCCAGGCCGATGTGGGATGCAGCTCCCTCTGTCGCCGGTGCCTCTGCTCCTCAGCCAGATGATGCTAATGCATATAAGGACAAGGTGACAAAACAAAAAGGGGGGGAAGAGACAGAGGAAACACTTGGTCAATGCCAGCAACACCACTACTGTTGGTGTACACAACACACAGAGAGAAGCCCTATGCACTAGGCCATGCCCAACCATTTACTAAGACAGTCAACAGCCCATGGGGTACAATGCCTAACGCCATCATCTGCACACCAGAAACCCACAGGACCCTGCCCAGTAGTAGATGCCCACTTACACTATTAGGGTAGGAGTGCTTCAGAGCCTGCCCAACAGGGGACCTACCCTGCCATGTTGGCCTTGGCCTAGGGGCATCCACAGCCCACATACGCCACCCAGGTACCTCCTAACACTCGCAAGGTCAGGTTTCAGAATATGTACTCACCCCCTCGTGGCTGCTGTGATGCCTTCAAGCGCCCATCCAACTCCGGATAGGCCACCGCAAGGATGCAGTACATCAGGTGGGTCATGGTGCGACGGGCACCCCTTCCTCGTTGGGAGGCTAGCCCCAGCTGGGCTTCTGCCGTCTTCTTTGCCCAGCAGCGCAGGTCCACCCATCTCTTGCGGCAGTGGGTGCTCCGCCTGTCAAAGACTCCCAGGGTCCGCACCTCCTTGGCGATGGCACGCCAAATACCCTTTTTCTGGTGGGCGCTGACCTGGAGGGAAAAGACAGCAGAAAAGGGAATTATTCACCCATCCGGACCGTCAGACTAATTGCCCACCAGATCCCACCCATCCCTTGACGCACATACATTGACCACCTTAGATGCTGCACTCAAGCCAGGACGCCTTTGACCCCCCCCCCACATGTGGCTTACACACACAGCAATCCCTACATTCATGGCCCAAGCATAATGCTCACAGTGTACTCACCTGTTTGTCTGGAGGACTGTAGAGTAACGTGTACTGGGGTAGGACCCCATTCACCAGTTTCTCCAACTCCTCCGCAGTGAAGGCAGGGGCCCTTTCCCCGGACACATGACCCATGGTCGGTTCCAGACGCAGATCACAGCAGCACTTGCAGTGTAGGTCCTCTCCTGTTGAAGGTCAGGTAGCAAGTGAGTGAATATAGAAAATGGTGGTGCGTACCGTCACCGCCGGCGTACACGCCATTGGTTCCTGGAACCCATAGGGCCCAATGATAACCAATGCGATTTTGCGCGGCGGTCATTGACCGCCTACCACGACGGCGCACAACGCGATCGCAATTACCTCATTTCCACTTGTCCCTCCTCACAGGTCAGGCAGCTGCCATTTCAGGGGGGCACAGGGCATGGCACCTAACTGCGTCACAGCAGACATTGGCACATCAACTGACTCTTGAGTTCACATACTGTTTCTGTAAAGTAAACAAAGCATCACTATTGCAATAGATATGTGAATAGGACCCTCTGCTCACCGTTCTCTTCCATAGGCTTCAACCGCTGAGGCTGAATATGAGATGGGGCCATCTTCCGGTGTACAGACCCCTGGTGGACCTTGGGACTATGGAGGACAGACACATTATCATTACCTACAGATTTGATCGTGCCACAATCCAAGAGCTGTGTGCCCAATTGGAGCCAGACCTGATGTCAGTTATCTGCCAGCCCACAGGAATCCCCCCTCTAGTGCAGGTCCTGTCAGTGCTCCATTTCCTGGCAAGTGGCTCCTTCCAAACAACAGTGGCCATGGCATCAGGCATGTCTCAGCCAGTGTTCTCTGACGTGTTGACCAGAGTGTTGTCTGCCCTGCTGAAACACATGTGCAGCTACATTGGGTTCCCCCAGGTGGAGGATTTGGCCACAGTGAAGGCTGACTTTTATGCCCTGGGACATATCCCCAACATCATTGGTGCCATTGATGGTACACATGTGGCATTTGTCCTCCAGGAGAAATGAACAGGTTTACAGGAATAGAAAAAGCTATCACTCTCTGAATGTGCAGATGGTGTGTTTGGCGGACCAGTACATCTCCCATGTGAATGCCAAATATCCTTGCTCTGTGCATGATACCTTTATCTTGAGGAATAGCAGCATCCAATATATGATGGGCCAACTCCAGAGGCACCAAGTGTGGCTAATAGGTGAGCCAAAGGTCCCCACCCAGTATGAATTGGGGTATGGGGTTGTCCCTAAGGGTAAGTGTGTGGTTAACAGGTATTCCTCGAATATTTGAAGGTGACTCTGGTTACCTCATCCTCGCATGGCTACTGACCTCAGTGAGGAATGCCAGGACAAGGGCAGAGCAATGTTACAATGAGGCACATGGGCGTACAAGGAGGATTATAGAAAGGACCTTCGGCTTCCTGAAGTCCAGGTTCCGGTGCCTCCACCTGACAGGTGGATCCCTGTACTACTCACCCAAGAAGGTGTGCTTGATCATCGTTGCATGTTGCATGTTGCACAACCTGGCCTTGAGGCGCCAGGTGCCTTTTCTGCAGGAGTATGTGCCTGGAGATGGTCTTGTGGCAGCGGTGGAGCCTGTGGACAATGAGGAAGAGGAGGCAGAGGAAGAAGATGTGGACAACAGAACCAATATAATTCAGCAGTAGTTCCAGTGACACACAGGTAAGACACTGTAAATCCACTTTACATTTCAGTTACCTGTTGGACATTGTACAAGGCAGCCTCTTTCCCTATGTCTATGGCCACTGACTGTTCCCTTTTGAATCTCTATTTTCAGATCTCTGTGCCCCACTCTGGCTCATGCTATGTGCACTGCTGCCCACCAAAGGTCATCTTAAAGTATATTTCACTGTACATTTGAGTTGCAATGTTTTGTTAATGTTGTACTAATACATTTGTGAATCATTTCACAGACTCCAAATTGGTATTTCTTCCAAGGGTATTTATTTAGGTGCTCATAAGTAGAGGGGGATGTGCAAGGGGCTGGGGTAATGGTGGAGGAAAGTCCAGGGTAGAGTCCAGTCTCTTGGTATCACAGGTGCATTGTCCACTGGGGCATCGGAAGGGGAGTAATGGCAGTTCAAGGTGGACAGGGTGACAGAGTGGGACAGAAGGGTGACAATCAGGAGAGTCTTATTTCCTGGTGGGGGTACTTGGCAATGTTCTCTGGCTTCTGTCTGGATCGCAGGGACCGTTTGCGGGGTGGTTCTCCTTCTGCAGGGGGTGGGGTGCTGGTGGCCTATTGGTCCTGTGGTGGGGCCTCCTGTCCACTAGCACTGGCGGAGGTGGAAGGCTGTTCCTCGGTTTGGCTAGTGTCAGGCGCCCCTTGTTGTGCCACTGCCTCCCTTATGGTCTTGCCCATGTCAGCCAGCATCCCTGCAATGGTGACCAGGATGGTGTATATTTTTGTTAGGTCATCCCTGATCCCCAGGTGCTGTCCCTCCTGCAGCTGCTGGGTCTCCTGCAACTTGGGCAGTATCTGGCCCATCGTCTCCTGGGAATGGTGGTATGCTCCCAGCATGTTGGAGAGTGGGTTCCCTGGGCCTGTCCTTCCCCTGTCGCACAGCAGTCCTCCCATCTTCCCGGTTGTCCTGTGCCTCGGTCCCCTGAACCGTGTGCCCACTGCCACTGACCCCAGGCCCCTGATCATCCTGTGTTTGTGGGGTTGCCTGGGGTCCCTGTAGTGGTGGACACACTGCTGATTGACGTGTCCTGGGGACAGTGGCATGGGCTCGCTGGGTGGTTGATGTGCTGGTGTTTCCTGATGGGGAGGCTCTGTGGTGGGTTGGGACTGTGGCAGGGGAACCGACTGTCCGGAGGTTCCGGATGGGCCAGGTTGGTCATCCTGATCCAGGCGTGCAGAGCTGCTGTCGTCACAGTGGGCCTCTTCAGGTGGGGGACCGGATGTGGCTGGCACCTCCTCTCCGGTGACGTGGAGTATGGGTCCTGTGAGAAGGCAAATGCGTTGTAAATGTGTCTGCGTGTGCCATCTTGTGCATGGATGTGTTTCCCTGTAGGATTGTGATTTCCCGGACAGCTTTGCCTTATGTGAGTGGTGATTTTGTGGGCTGGGTGAGTCTCTCTACTGGGCATGCTGTGGTGATGGGTGCCCATGCAGGTCTGTGATGGGTGTCTATGCATTGTTGTTGCATGCAGGGCTTGGTATTGGGATGGGTGGGTTGTGTTAGTGGGGTATATGTGAGGTGGTGGAGTGATGGGGGTGAGGGCAGGGGTAGGAGTTTGTGATAGCATGCAGGTAGGGTGGGGGGGATGAAGTAGTTAAGATTTGACTTACCAGAATCCAGTCCTTCTGCTACTCCCGCGAGGCCCTCAGGATGCATGATCGCCAAGACTTGCTCCTCCCATGTTGTTAGTTGTGGGGGAGGAGGTGGGGGTCCACGGCCAGTCCTCTGTACAGCTATCTGGTGTCTTACTACCACGGAACGCACCTTCCCCCGTAGGTCATTCCACCTCTTCCTGATGTCATCCCTTGTTCTGGGGTGCTGTCTCACAGCGTTGACCCTGTCCACGATTCTCCGCCATAGCTCCATCTTCCTTGCAATGAACGTCTGCTGCACCTGTGATCCGAATAGCTGTGACTCTACCTGGATGATTTCCTTTACCATGACCCTTAGCTACTCCTCTGAAAACCTGGGGTGTATTTGGGGTGCCATGGATGTGGTGTGAGTGGTATGTGTGAGGATGTGTGGGGTGATGTGTGGGGTGTTTTGTGTTCTGAGGTGCATGGATGCTGTATGGGTGATGATGTACTGTGCCTCTGATTTAGTGGGTGCTCCTGGCTTGTCTCTCTCTGCTTGCTATCTTTTTTTCCACTGTAAGGGGTTGTGGGTAATGTGGGTGTGTGTTTTATAGTGGTGTGAGTGGGGTGTGTGTATGTGTGTCAGGTGTGTATGCTTTGAATTGTCCAATGTGGTGTAGTTTTGTAAGTGTGTGTGTATTTTGAGCCCGGCAGTGTGTACCGCCAATGGTTTACCGCAGTTGAAAGACCGCCGCAGTGATTCGTGGGTTGTGATAGTGTGGGCGTATTACTGTTGGCGTAACGGTGTGCGTTTTGCTATCGCCAGTTTATCACTGACCTTTGGTCTGGCGGACTTGTGTGGGTGTCTGTATAGTGGCAGAATTCTCAGTGTGGGTCATAATACCCGTGGCGGAATACCGCCGCAGGCATGGTATGTTGGTGGCTGTCAGCACGGCGATAGGCGGCATTTACCGCCACAGTTGTAATGAGGGCCTAAACTCCAATTTCAGCAAGTGGTCATTTGTGTAGATCACTCATGGTGTTCCCAAAGAAACTAATAGTTGAAATCACAAATAATGTTAAAAAAAAAAAAAAAGAAAAAAAAGAAAAAGAAAAAAGTGAAAAAACTGTACCTTAATTTTGTGGGATTGCCTGCTGTCCTTGACAGGAAAGACCCCTAAAATTCTATGTTGATGGATCATGTTTATCGCCTTTAAATGTTTTGGAAGAAGTGTGGGAATGCAGGGTGGGAGAAATTTTGTGGATCCCTGAAGATTGCGGAACGTTGTCTAACAGATAAATCAGTGGGGGATTTTGGAGTAAACCCAAATGTGCATCCCAAGGAGGGAGGCAGAAACACTGTTGGTTGGGCTCATTACTATGTAGGAGCATGGCCTTATGCCTGGGCTGGCTGCCGCCACCCCTCCTTTTTTGACCATGTTTATCTTCTGTGTAGTAGCCATTTTGCCCCAAGGGTGAACAGGCAGACTGCTGGGGCACTTAAGGGGAAAGGTTATGGTCTGATGCCTATGCAGGCTGTCCCACCCCTTATCTTTTTTAAATAATTTTCCCTGGTTTCTAGTGGGCTTTCTGTCCATAGGGGCACATTTGAGGTGGGATAAACCTTCCCCACAGGAACTGAAGATTACTGTGGCCAGTATAGGGTGGCCTGTGGCACAATTCCAGAGTGGGCTGCTCAGACCCCTTTATTTCCTTTAACATATTACATGGCATCTAGTTGGCTTTCTGCCCCTCGTGGTGGGGCGGGGTTGGTGTAAACATATCAGTCTTCCCCATCTGAGGGGAACAGAGGACAAAACTCCTCAACAAAAGCCCCATTTAAAAAGAAAAAGGTGGCTGTGATTTCAACTAAAAATGCCAGCCATGCTGAGGAAGTTGTAGAAGAACGGGATATGGGCAGTGACTCTGCTAGACAGCGCAGCAGAGGTCACAATACATCTCCAGAATCTTATAGATCAGTTGGATGTGACCGCAACTAACAACTTTCTCGTCATCAAGAGAGAGGGACAGGCATGTTTCCCTGCCCAACAGTGTTTACGAATTAAATATACAAATTGAGGGGGGACATAAGGTGCCACTGAAGTAATATTCTGTGAATCACTGAACTGTGAAAGAATGGCCACCTGAATGTGTCTGCAAGCTCCCACATGGGGAAGATGTCATTTTGCCTTCTTTCTCAGTCCTTGTTCCAGACATGGTAATGGAAGCTGTTGCCGCTGATAGGGCTCTGGCACAGGCTCCCGCGCTGTACTGCAACCATGTAGGGTGGGATAAAGATTACTCCTCCCATGTAATACCCATTAGGTCCGTACCACAGCCTCAAACCCAATATCCTATAAACATGAGGCTAAAGCTCCAATGAGAAAGAGTGTCACACAACTTGAGTACCAGGGAGTAATTGAGCCCCGTGTCTCTGCAAAGAATAACCCGTTATTCCCATTGCAATACCAGACCATTCATATAGAATAGTCTTAGACTACAGACACTTGAACAGTCATACACACACCTATGCAATACATAATGCACACAGCATACCACTAATTAACAACATAGTGCGCGAAAAATACAAAACAACATTGGATATTTCCAATGTATTTTTTCTGCCAAAATCACCTGAAAGTCAGGATCTAATGGCCTTTAGCTCATGAGGCTTGTAGCAGCGCTTTTGCCATTTGCCACAAGGGTATAAGAACAGTCCAGATTGTTTTCAGCCCAAATAACATCAGTACTACATGAGATTCATCCTGAGGCGTTGTCCTAAGTGGATGATATTTATCTCACAGATGATGGCCTCAACATACTAACTTACCCAAACATTTTGGAGAACTGGTGACCAGAATCTTTAATGCATCCAATACTGTGAGGACTGCGCACTTTTTTTAAGGCTGTCGGTTCTGGATTTGTCATCATCTTTCAGACTGTGTTTGGAGTCATACCTTCAGCCATACATTCATTCTTTTTGAGTCTTTGGAGGATTCCTGATAACTTTGGCATTAATTGGCGGATTTTGATATCCAGTGGCTGTCCTTTTGGCTCACTAGGCTTGCAGCGGTGCTTTTGTCGTTTGCCACAAAGGTATAAGAACAGCCTAGGGTTGTTTTCAGCTGAAATAACAGCGATACTACCCGAGATTGATCCTTAGGCGTTGTCCTATGTGGATGATATTTATCTCACAGATGATGACGTCAACATACACCTGGCCAGGGTGGATTGAATCGTGTTAGTATTTGCAGCCCAGGGCTACAAATTCTTTTCTAGAAAAGTAAAATGGCTTTCTTCAGTGTCCTATTTCTAGGACATGAACTATCAGGTGAGAGCAGGAGCCTGACCCCACACTTTCTAGAAAAATGTGCTCAACTTCAAACTCCAAATACCATTAAGAAACTGCAGCCATTGCTGGGTTTCTTTAATTTTGGAAGAACATACATTCTAGATCATTCACAATGCATAAAACCACTTTATGATTTAATTCATCCAGATTTGTTTTTTCAAGCAAACACTGGGCAGCAGAACACACAGGCATTTTTTTTTTTTTTTTTTTAGAAACACAATGTTATTGTTTTTAACATGGAAGTGCAAGACAGCTGACACAGATAGCTCAATGAGCTCCAATTCCAAAGCATCATTAACAAAAGACATTCCAGGAGCCAAACGTGATTCAATTATTGACACCACATTAAGAGTCATAACCCCGTCCCAGCCTACCGCAGCATTTCCAGCCATCGTCCCCAAACCTTCTCATGTTTCTGAGGACAACCCCTGGATTCGTACACCAGCTTTTCTTGGCTTGCGCACCAGTCCCACACAGGCATTCTTAGAGAACTGCAGCAGGACATACTAAAAACAAAACACTTACACACGTGCTAACAAGACAAACCTGGTCATCAGAATAATTGCTGGTGCCATCGGCTTTACCTATGTCACATTCAATGAAGGTGACACGGTACCCATAGCATACAAATAACAATTTTACTCCAATGCAGAACGTTTGCACCAACAGAAAAAATACTAACTGCTGTTCAGGTGGCTGTCATCAAGGAGAGGCCACTTGCCCAAGGGTTACACATTATTGTTGTTACCCCGGTGCCAGCCTATGAGGTCGTCACCAAAGCAAGCGTTCCAAATGCCAAAGCATTACATCTACGTTTGTTTCAATGGGCAACATCCCTGGCTTCACTGATGTTGATTACATCTTTGTCCCAAAACTTCAGACACATGAATTCCTCCAATAACAATAGGAGTACCCTGCACCTGCTAACATATTACCACTTGACCAATATACTCAGCCACTTGTGCAGTTGTAAACAAGGTGATGAGGGATGGTACCTTCCACCCTCAAAACACCTACGCGCAGACCCTAGCGGACGGGACTGCACTGCAATTGGCAGAGCTTAAGGCTCTTCTCTTGGCACTGGAACATACGGTCCTAATTTGCAACAAACCACTACAATGCGTGCACCTGGACCATTTTGGTGCCTTACAACCTGATGGTGCATACAACTACATCTTAGTCGCTGTTGATTCCTGTTCTAGATTCCTGTGTGTATGGCAAAGGTCGACTTATGCTCGGACTGTTATTAAAGATTTGCAAATCTTTATCAGTACAAATGCAATTCCACTGGGACCAGGGCCCTGCTTTTGCCTTTAGGGCATTCAGGGACACTATGGGAACAATTGGTGTTCAACTTCATTATTCCTCATCCTATCATCCCATGGGGAAATAGAGTTGTGGAGAGGAACACAGACTTAAAGCAGTCCTTAACAGCGAGAGCTTTAGGTTCAGGCTGTAGTTGGCTTCATTACTGTAGTATTCTTTGTATCATAAAAATAAGATCATCAGAAATCCTGTAGAAATAACTCACTTATTTATTTACAGGAATAGTATCCAGGAACTCCAGCCACTCCTGGCACAGCCACCTCTCTACTCCAACTGCTCTCTCAAGAATCCCTTCACATTCCAAGATATAACATTGTGCCAGGGCAGGGGAGGATGGAACATACCATTACCAGTACACTTAATAAATAAACACTATCTTAAGAAACAAATACTACACTATCTCCCTTCTAACAAATAAAACAAAAGGAATAAATACATTTATACATTATGATATTTTGACAATTCTACTTACATTCCAAATACGACCATCATCTAGCTTTACAGCTTTTCTGAAAACCTTAATCACTTTGAATACATTACTGTAATGAGATTGTCCACTATGAAACTTACCAGGTAATCTCACTTTGACAGAATCACCCACTTTTACAGCTATATGTTTGACAGAATTGCGAGCATCAAACACTCTTTTTCTTCTCTTTTGAAGATACGCATTCTTCTTCAGAGCAACATCTTTCTGCTCTTCATAATTGAACTGTTCTGCAACATATTCTTTGACCCAAGGAGGGTAAATCATTGTGTGAGGTATCCGTTTTTTTAACAATACAAACGGTGATAGACCCGTGCTAGAATGAGGCGTAAGCCTATAGTCTACAACTTTAGACAACACTGACTTCTCCCAATTTGTACCCAAATGTTTAGCTAACTGAATGGTTTCCTTTAGAGTTCTGTTGAAACGTTCAACCATTCCATTAGACTCAGGATGACATAATGCTGTTTTTTTATGCACAATCCCTCTAGATTTCAAAAATTCTTTCATCAACTTAGAGGTAAATTGGACCCCATTGTCTGACGGAATAAATTTAGGATTTCCTTCCCTTGCAAATACTTTAGAAAGAAATTTAATGACAACCAAAGATGTTATTTCTGAAGTTATTAACACTTCTGGCCAACGTGACAAACCATCCATCAGTACCACAACATATTTAGCAACACTTCCGCAACTAATAGGCCCCATTATATCAATGCAAACCTCTTCCCAAACTTCCTTAGGAATCTCTTTCAACTCCATGGGTTGTGTCCTGACCTTCAAGGACTTGTCTGTAATTTTACACTCAACACAGTCTCTGACCTTTCTCTCCAACACTAGATCCATACCAGGCCACCAATATACACCACGCATTCTTTCTTTAGTCTTACATATTCCATGGTGACCAGAATGAGCCAGGTCAACTAAACGTTGTCGAAGCTTAAGAGGAGGAATCAACTTGGAACCTCTCAAAACTACTCCATTCTGAACAGAAAGTTAATCCCAAATTTTCTTAAATGACATATTTTTACTTTCTGAATCTATCCAACTCATCCCAGACAACAACAAATCCCTGATCTCTAATAATTCTTTATCCTCGTTCAATTCATGCAACCATTCATCTTCAGATATACAACCATCCGTCACACTACATACCCTGACCTCATCATCAATCCACCAAGAATCATCTTTCTCTCCAACATCCAAATTCTCAACTCCCAATCTGGATAGACAATCAGCAGTTTTGTTTTCACATCCAGGGACATACTTAATTGAGAAGTGAAAATCTTGTAATCCTACAACCCACTTACAGATTCTAGAAGAAACATTGTCTAAACCTTTTTTCTCAAAAATTTCTCGCAAGGGTTTATGATCAGTTTGACATGTGAAACTTCTTCCCCAAAGAAACTGTTTAAATTTCTTAATAGCCCAATATATTGCCAAAGCTTCTTTCTCTATGGTAGAGTACCTATGTTCAGCATCTCGCAATCCACGTGAAGCAAAAGCAATTATACTCTCTTTTCCATCAACCACCTGTTTAAGAACACAACCTAAGCCTTTGTCTGAAGCATCAGTTATAATGCAACACGGCAAACTCGGAAGAAAACTACTTAAAGATTGAGCAGAAGATAAACCCTGTTTAAGATCCAAAAATTCATTTTGACAGTCTTCAGACCAATCAAACATCACACCTTTTCTAAGTAACCTTCTAATGGAGTCAGATCTCCTAGCAAAGTTGGGAATAAATCTTGCATAATACTCAGCCATCCCAAGAAAGACTTGAACATCTTCTCTCTTCTTAGGTGTAGACAAATTGATTATAGTCTTCACCAAATCATCCTTAGGTTTCACACCACTACCAGAAATTATATGACCTAGATACGTAATATCAGACCTAAAAAATTTACATTTATCACTTTTAAGAGTTATTCCTTTAGTTTCAAAAATCTTCAAAACTGCTCTCACTCTCTCATTGTGTTGTTCCAATGTGTCCGTATAGATTAGCACATCATCCTGGAAAAACTTCACATTAGCCGTATTTCCCAATATATCAGACATGATTCTTTGAAAAACAGATGCTGCTGAGCAAAGACCAAAAGGCATCCGGTTAAACTTATACACCCCAAAAGGGGTTATAAAAGATGTTAACAATTTGGATTGCTCACATAACTGCACCTGATGATAGGCAGAACTTAAATCTAGAGTAGTAAAATACTTTGCCTTACCTAAAGACCCTACCATTTCTGTGATGTTAGGTAATGGAAATCTATCCTCAATAACCGCTTTGTTCAAATTGCGCAAATCCACACACAACCTGATATCACCATTTTTTTTTAAAGCTACGACTATAGGCGCAATCCATTGGGCAGCTTCCACATCTTCAATTATTCCTTGAGACTTCAAATTCTGAATCTCACTCTTAACTTTATCTCTCAAACTAAAAGGAATGTTCCTAGCTTTACATGCAACAGGTAAAGCTCCATCTCTTAACACTATGCGATGCTTATAACCTTTAATACATCCCACATTAGAACTAAAAACATTTGGAAATTCATTCATCAACACTTCCCCAAAATCACACACTTTTTGTACTTGAACTTGAGGTACCCCATTTGGATTAAGAGTGATACCTAATAATTTCTGATGCGGCCAACTTAAGATAGTGTCTCCTACAACTGGAACATAAACCTTCCCATCAATTTTGTTTCCTTTAAACACTATTGAAGCATTAAAATATCCCTTTAAATCAATAGGTTTTCCACCGTAACCATAAGGCGTAACATCAGGACTTTCTAGAGACACATTTCCTTGAAATAAATTTTCAAAATCTGTGACAGAAACTAAAGTTAGTTTTGCTCTCGAGTCCATCATCATTTGTATCCTCACACCATTCACATCCACAAAATCAGATGGATAATCACAAAACCCCTTAGAAACACAATTGACATCATTGATCACCTGTAAAATGAAGTCATGGTTATTATCATCACATTCAACTTCACTAACTTTCATTTTAAGTTTAGTCCCAGACCTACAATACTTAGCAAAGTGTCCCTTCTTCTTGCATTTGTTGCATATCACACCAACAGCTGGACATTCTTTGCAGTTGGCCAAATGAGAAACAGACCCACACCTAAAACAATTTAACTTGGATTTCTTAAGTTCTTTAGTCTTATAAGTCAGAGATTGAACAGTAGTTAACATCCCCTTAGATTTCTTTAGATCATCCATGCACATTTCTGAGTGCTCAACCTGTTTTGCAATTGCCAAAACTTCCTCCAAAGTAGGATCATTTTTCGACCATAATGCTTCCCTAATCTTGTCACTCTTGCATTCCAGCATTAGTTGATCACGAATACGTTCTTCAAGTGTTCCAGCAAAATTGCACTGAGCTGCTAACTTTCGTAAATTCGTCACAAATTCTTCAACAGTTTCATCGTCATTCTGCTTGCACTTTCCAAAGTAATATCTCTGTAGAACAATAGAAACCTTAGGTAAAAATGTTTATCCAATTTAAGCAAGCAGATCTCCAATTCATTACCAGTAGAATCTCCTTCTGCGCCATCAGAAGAAGAGATTGAAGGTAAAGTTTCTAAAATCTCTTGCCCTTCCGCTCCAAGAAAGTGTTGAAGAAGAGATGCTTTCCTCTCCGCTGATAAATTGCTGCCACAAACACGGAGGTAGGTTAAAAACACTTTTTTCCATTTGTTCCATGGAATTGGTGGTTCTCCAGGGACCGATAGAAAAAACGGAGGAGGAGAAATATTTTGCATAACTGAAGAAATCTGTCCTTAAAATTTTCTTTATTAATTGAATAGCAAATTTAACTTTCTATTGTGCCCCAAAAATGGTTCAATAAAGTGCCAACAATGAAAATCTTGATGAAAAACAATTTCTAATGCTTGATGCACTTGAAATGTACAGCACGAACCAAATGATATTCCATGGCACTGTAGTACTTGAAATGTAAAAAAACAATTTCTAGGGCAACAGTATTCCTTGGAGTGAGATTCTCAAAACGCTCTATAATTGCTAAATAAGAAGCGTGAGGAAAAGAAAAAAACCAGCACCAAGACAAGTAGATTAGCGTAAAACGCTTTACTTTCCAAGCAAGAAACGCGAGCCAAGCTGGGCCAAGATCAAAGAAATAATGTTACAACGAAACGCTATGACATTCCACGTGAAACACGAGAAAATCAAAAGCGCGAGGCAGCTCAAGGCTTCAATGGCACAGTACGTTACTTGGCAATACAACAGCTGAGTCCGATTTCCAAGTGTAAACACAAGGAAATCACAGACGCGAGGCAGCTCGAGGTTCTTATACGTTGCTAGCCAACAGAACAACTGAGTCCGTGTCCGTCTCCGAAGAGGTATTTTTAATCCAAACAAAACATATACGAAGTGTTTAACTTCGCGAACAAGATGAGAGAGACGGAACAAGGAATAAACCAAAAGTAACAGTACCTTTCTTATAAAAAAACGAACCGTTTTAAAATCAAACGATGTGTTGAAGTTCCTGGGCAACAAAGAGTCCAAAGATCCCACCCTCGTCGCCAAATTGTAGTATTCTTTGTATCATAAAAATAAGAAGATCAGAAATCCTGTAGAAATAACTCACTTATTTATTTACAGGAATAGTATCCAGGAACTCCAGCCACACCTGGCACAGCCACCTCTCTACTCCAACTGCTCTCTCAAGAATCCCTTCACATTCCAAGATATAACATTGTGCCAGGGCAGGGGAGGATGGAACATACCATTACCAGTACACTTAATAAATAAACACTATCTTAAGAAACAAATACTACAATTACCTATATGGGGTCCAGAGAGCGCTAAACATTCTGCCCAGAAGGTCCCTGGGAGGTCGGACCCCATATGAGGTCCTCTTTGGGATACTTATGTATGTCCCTTATCTTGATGGTCCTGGTGCAGTGGCGGCAGACACACTGTTTGACATAAATAAATGTGTCACTGTTTTACAGGAGCTACAACAATTTCATGATAAGAATTCATCTGCCTGTGCCACCACCTTGGGAATAAGGGATTTGCCAACACCAACTACAGGCTGGATTTCTAAAGTCAAGGATCTAGTGTGTGTAAAGATGGCTGTGAAAAAAGGAGTTTGGCCAGTCCTACAGAGCACTGGTTCTAGTCCTGGGAATACACTATACCAGAACTGTCGTCTTACCACTGCTGCCTGGTTACAAAGAGAACAGATTTGTTTCCACTGAGAGCGTCAAATTGCACCATGTGGTCGATCCTGAACAGTAGACCAAGAAGTCCTTTGGGTAGTACCCGCTCCCCTCACACTACCCACCAGGATATATCTTTACAAGTAATAAACAACTTTTCTGCAAGTACCAACACTACAATTGCCTCCTTGAGCATGGGAAGGGTGTAGACTGAGCTACTGCTGATTCCGGTTACCACTTCATCGACAAGAAACGTCTGAGATGCAGAACTTTACTATTCCAATTCAACACAGATTGATGACATTGCCTGCTAAGAACAACCACAAATGGGCCCATCACCAACTCTGCACCGGCCCTGTGTTTGCATTGACTGCTTTTGGTTATTTCTAACTCATCTGCTTCTGCAACTGAAACTGTATTAAATACACATAAGCTGTACATCTGTCTTAAAAACAATTACTTAATGTATCCACTGTATTATCTGTGGATACCATTCACATTGCTTGCCTTTCTGCTTTGGATTATGATAAATGGTCATTATCTTCCTGAACCCTCTGCTGTTGAGCTGGTGGATGAGGTTTTGATACCTTACCTATCTTACCATAAGGTCCGAAGAGTTTGTCCCTAGATGGCATTGTTTGGGATAAAGCACCTTTTTATACATATACTTTCCTTCGGTGGTCATTCAAATTCCATAAGTGCTTGAAATTTCAATGACTGATGTTATTACACCTGGCATTGTTTCTGATGACTGGGAAGTTAGAACAGTTTATTCCATGCTTTCTGAGCTAGAATATTATACTGTATTTGAAAGTGAAGACGTGTATATAAACAAAGCAAATTATGGAGATATGTTCTGTTATCACCATTATGGACATTACTTTCTGCACCAAGCTAGTACTCCAAGATTAGTTAATAATTACACCCAATGGGAACATTGTTCAACTCCACCTGTGGGGAGTTTCAGAATGTTTGTAGATAAGTTTGCGTATTTTACTGGGCATGACACTAGAAATGCTGAATTGTACTATTTCAAATTGCCGCATTCTAGAAGGAGGAAAATACTGCTAACTGACCCAAAATTGATCTATTGAGATTCCTTTATTTCCCGGCTTGCTGTTGAAGAGAATGAGTATTGGAAAAACACTGTTGACTTGAAGAGTGTATGGGGAACAAAAGGTTGGCAGATACAGAGTAGGGAAGCTTTGATTAGAGTATGCCTTATTCTTTTACAAATTATGGGGCATATTTATACTCTGTCTGCGCCGAATTTGCGTCAAAATGTTCGACGCAATTTCGCTGCAAACCTAACACCATATTTATACTTTGACGCACGACCCGTGAACATCAAAATTCAGCAGTGTGCGTCATTTTCTGGATGCGTGAAACAGCATTTAAGGCATGTGAGCCTTATTTATACTCCCTCCTCATTTTGACACACAGGAGGGAGCAGGCCTTAAAAAATGGTGCATAGGCTGATTTTTCGCCGTTTTTAACGCATGGGTGAGGGCAGGCGTTAAGGAGCCTGTGAGCTCATTTCCATGGTCTCTGACCACAGAAGCAGTGCCCTTCCCTGATCCACCCATGGATGGGGGGGACCCATCCCAGTTAAGTACAGGTAAGTGGAGGTATTTAAAAAAAAAAAAAAAAAAATGTTAAGTGTCAGAGGGGGGCCTAACTTGTGCCCCCCTACATGCCACTGTGCCCAGTGACCATGCCCAGAGGACATGAGTTCCCTGGGCATGGCCACTGGGCAGGGGGGCATGACTCCTGTCTTCCCTAAGACAGGAGTCATTTCAATTGGGTTGTGCGTCATAAAATGGAGCAAGTCTAGTTAGATCCATGATTTTTTTACTCTAACCTGACTTGCACCATTTTTTGATGCACAAACCCCATTCTTCCCTACGCCTGCGTTGCCTGGTTAGAGTCATTATTTTTTACTCTCACCAGAATGCAGCGCTGGATAACGTCAATCCATAAATAAGGCGCCCGCCTGGTGCGTTGGAATGGCGTTAGCCGGTGGTACATTTTTGGACGCAAACCAGCGCGGGTGCTGGTTTGGGTCAAAAAGTATAAATATGGGCCTATATTCTTAAATGACACCGTCCAACAACCAACCTGTTTGGGGTTAGAAAAGTAAAAGAAATGAATGAATGCGCCCAGTATCCTCACATGAGCTAAATTTCATAATTGACAAACATTTCTAAATGTCATTGAAGAACAACTCACTGCTTGTGTTCAGAATGGCAACTTTAATTCCTCACTTTTGAGTCCCGGCGGCTGGTTATTGTGACCAACGGACACAAATGAGTACGTTGCACGTTTTGTTACTTCCTCTGGGGGTTTCAGAGCATGCCATCCAGACCCTTACTTGGTCTCGGCTCAACATTGAGGTATCATCACAACATACAGTGTGGGTAAACTGTGCCAACAATGGTTACGTTGTTCCACTTTAACAGCTGTCAAAGACACCTTAGTCTCCAGTTTGAGTAAGTCAATTTACAAGATTTCCTGTTAGGACCCGGGAAGTCACGCTCAAAACGCTTTCTGTATACCATATATAACAATATCTGGAAACTTTCCCAGATGGAAGCTGCTGCGCGTTTAAGGCAGATTGATAAGGAAAACATGAAAAAGGCTTTAGCTGTTGCCAATAATGGCATGTACATAATGTCCAACAGAATTTACACCATAAAAAAATATAGTGTCATCTGCAATCGATATTATTAAGAATGATGTCCTTTTTACAACATGGACAAAGTCAGCTGTGTTCCATCATGCAGTTAGGTTGGACACTGCAGGTTCTCAGAAGTGGTCGCCTACCTTGGAAGCACGTTAACTGTACTCAATTGTTTGCCGCTTTTAATTTGTTCAGACGGCAACAGATAATGGCTAAAAAAGAAGCTAGGTACATCATGCTTAACACTGAGAAGCTGGAAAAGTTGCCTTTTACTGTAGCAGAAATCCCCTTGCCAGTGTTGTTAATACATGGAGTAATACATCTATCCATTTCCACCTTTCGTTTCACAAAATGCTTAAAGCATTTTGCAGTAGGCAGGTTTGAGCAGCTATGAGACAGTCACATACACAAGGTGTGGGAGTTGCCTTTCGATTACAAGTATATGAATGGCAAAACTGGTCTTTCTTAGCGGAAGTGAATGTGAGACTACTGTTGGCCATTCTAAGATCTGTAAGCAGGTGCCTTGCACGGCCTATGCATCGCAGAGGTCATGAATTTGGCACACTATCAACAGGGTCTCTTTGATTCATCCAGTATTTCAGATACTTTCTAATGGAAGCTATGAGGTCCTGAATGATCAAAGCTGCTGTGGCATGAAGACAGGAATCACGGACCGGAGGGATTCCGCCCTAGTCAATCATTATGACATAATATACGGTGGAGTGGACATGGTAGATCCTGTATCCTACAACAGAGCAGCACATCTGGTAGTAGTTGACTATATATATATATATATATATATATATATATATATATATATGCCTGCAACAGACCCATCATACAGAATAAAATCATTGGAAAACCTCCCCATACACTATCTCTATGGAGGTAAACTCCCCCAAAAGACCTAGCCACAATCCAGAGGGTGATCCACTCTTGCATCACTCATGCAAATACATTAGGCTAATCTAGTCCCTCAGGTAGCCACTTTAAAAGATTTTAAAGGACAGGATCATCTCAGCATTTTGACAATGGGAGATTTTGTTACTTCTAACACAATAAAATTCTTTGAATAACTATTTGAGTACTTGAAACTTTACAGAAATTCCAGTTCTTATGATATTTACAATTGTGACATGCACTGACTTTATACTTATCAACTTTCTCATGGGTCCCTAATTTTAGCCTTCAAAGTCAAACTCGCTTTGTCTCAACTACCCCTGATGAGTCTAATATCAGAGCGGTATAGATCCCTAATTATAAATAGCCCTGGCACTTTCGAAAAACTGAGAGTGGCATGGTACACTCACATGGGCCCAAAAGAGGCTTCTAAATAAACAATATCCACTAAATGTTGATGAACAAGTTATTTACCTTCGATAACGCCTTATCTGGTACAAACTATCTAGCTGCAGATTCCTAACATTAGAATTATCCCCAGGCATCAGACTGGATCCATACAGTTTTTGAGCAGTACCTCCGCGTCCTTGCCAGAAGTGGCATGCATGGTGGCTCTATTGGCGCCACCCTAGTGTACGGACATCAGTTACTTTTTGCGACCTTTCTATGGCAGAAGCACGCAGCCGTTAAGGTTGCTGATGTACCGGTGTGCATACACTGAGGCCCTCATAAAGGTTACCGTACATGGAGAAATCTGTTTGCAGAGTAGAGCGGGTGTGAAGGTGGGTATGGCATCTGTGGCTAGACAGAGTCTCTGCCAAATAGGACAATATCGAAGGTAAGTAACTTGTTCATCTAATTGAGACTTCAAGGTTCCTTGCCTAAGAATAGATACACCATTGGAGGTGGATCTGCAGACAGGTTTAGACCAAGAAGTCATGGAGGATGGAATTGGTAAAGTGCCCGTCATGATGGACCCGACTATCCTGGCAATAGTGTTTGTTGAAGGTGTATAGAGATGCCCACATTGCAGCCTGACAGATGTCTAGGAGAGGGACTCTGCAAGCTAATGCAGTGGTTACAGCCTTGGCCCTGGTGGAATGAGCATGCAAGCCCTTAATGGGTAAATTCTTGGCCAATGCATTGTAGATCTTAGTTTAGAGCACTATCCCTAGTGCAATGACCTGTTTGAGCACGACCTTCCCTTTCTTGGCACCAACAAATCCAATAAAATGTTGATTGCTAACCTGGAACTCCCTGGTACAATTAATATAGAACAGTAACAATCTTTTTGGGTAAAGTCCGTGGAGTCTCTTCTCTTCTGTGGAAAGGTGAGGCAGAGCAAAGTAGGCAAGATGGTCTGGCCCACATGAAAAGGTGTCACTACTTTCAGTAGGAAAGAGGCACGTGTTCTCAGCACCAGTTTGTCTAGAAAGAAAGATGTGTAAGAAGGGTGCACAGAAACTACTTGCATCTCGCTAACCCTCTTGGATGATGTAACGGACACTAGAAAAGCAGTTTTATAAAGATAAATAAGCAAAGAGGGCAATAGTGCCAAGGCTTGAGTGTCACACACATAAGGGAGGTTAAAACTAGGTTCAGGTCCCACTGGGGCATGATGAAGGGTTTTGAAGGGAACATATGCTGTAGTCCCTTGAGAAATGAGCGACTACCGGTGATTTGAACAGGGAGGGCTGATCCAGCAACTGCAAGAATGCAGATATAGGTGAAAGGTCCCCCATTCAACAGTGCCCAGAGCAAAGCCAGAAAAGGGATCAACCTGTTTGGATGTACACCAAGCCACAAATTTATCCCAACGGCAGGCGTACACTGTCTTGGTTGAGGGACGCCTGGCTGCAGAATGACACTACAAACTTCAGAAGGGAGGTAAAAACTGTCAATTGTCACAGCTCAATCTCCATGCAAGAAAGCAGAGCATCAGCAGGTTCGGTGCAGGACCCTGCCCTGTTGCTGTGAATCTTCCAAAGGGCCATCCTGACCAGAGGACAGATGCTCATGCTCAGGATATTTGGGTATCATACTCTCCGTGCCAAATCTGTAGTCACAAGAACAACTTGGGCCCAGTCGTTTAGGATTTTCTTGAGAACTCAGGGCAGAAGTGGTATTGGTAGAAAGGTATACAGGACGCCTGAGCTCCACTTGAAATGATAACCGTCCCAGAGCAAGGCTCGGCTTGGGAATTCCAGTGCACAGAAGTGCTGAAATTTCACCATCACTGAGAACACAAAGATCTAACCAAGGTTCTCCCTAATCTCTGAAGAGACCTTCTTCCACTTCCGGATGGAGCTGCCATTCATGATCTGCTAGGCATCCAAGGCTGAGTTTGTCCGCTCCGATGCTCCGAGAGCCCTATAGATGTTGAACCACCTGGGAAACGCCCTGACAATCCAGACATGTTGAGAGATGCAGGGCCTCTTGATAAAGGGTCCGTGACCCCACCCTGCACTGACTCCTGAACTTGATACCTCAGGCCCTTTCTCCTCATCCAGATGTACAAATGCCTGTCATTTGATGGCCATAGTAGCTTCACTAGGCCTGAGTGATGTGTGGTGGATATGGCATCCTAGACAACAACAATTCACTCATACTTCTGCAGCCCATCATACTTATTCGCATATAGACTTCATACTCATGCCTGCCCAAGACTGCAGCTGCCTTACCCAAATCCAAATTTTACCAATAGGCAACTTAGATCACACATGGTAACTGCAAGATAAACCTTATGCCCAGGCCCTGGATAGGGAGCTCAAACATTATTTTAAGAACAATGAGGGCTCGGTCTTCTCTGCGGGCACCCTTTGGGCTGCCACAAGGCAGCACTGCGTGGCTTTGCTAGGGGCCATTTTAAAGAGCAGGAAAAAGTCAGTTTGCCACAAATTACCCACTTGGAGACCCGGGCTCTTCGGAAGGAGACCAATGTTGAGTGTGGTCAGGGGGCAAGTGTGGAGTGGACATTGGGTTTGATATGGGAGGAGATACGTCGGCTCTCTCTTGAGGCAGCCAAACACGTATGGAGAGCTACGCAGGCAACCATATATGGTTGGAGAAACAAGAATGGTAAACTGTTATACTGGCTAGTCTCCCATCAGCAAGTATCTAGGATCATATCGAAACTCGTAGATGAAGCGGGTAACAAAGTACAGACACTAACTGAAATACTACAAACTTTTGCTCACTATTACCGTAAACTCTACACTGCCCCACCCTCCTCACCATGACCCAGACTACTCTCAGCTGTTCCTTGAGGAACTGTCCCTTCCCCATGTCTCTTGCTCAGAGACCCAGATGTTGGATGAGCCCATTGCAGATAACAAAATTACCACAGCTCTTGCCGAGATGGCTTTGAGGAAAACCCCTGGACCAGATGGCCTCCCAACAGAATACCATACTACATTTCATGTCATTTTAGTCCCCAAATCGCTAGCTCTTTCTTAAAAGGCAGAGCACACAGGCACCTTTTCACCTGACCTAGACAGCAACAAATGTGGTGCTCATGAAGACTCAGCCTTCCTCTGAGTTGTGTGCAGCTTATCGGCCCATATCGCTTTTCAATTGCGAGGTCAAAATATTTGACACCATATTGGCATACAGACTGAGGCATGCCCTCTCTGTTCTGGTCCATCCGGATTAATGTGGTTTCATGCCACGGCGAAGCAGGAGCCACTGTATTGGACGCCACCATGTGGCCCGTGCCCACCAACAACACCTCCCAGCTAACTTAGCACTACTATTTCTTGATTTTGAAAAGGCATTTGATATGGTGGATTGGGGTTATCTGGGGCGGTGCTGGTCCGTGCTGGGCTTGGACCCCGTTTTTTTGGATTGGTTTGGGCCCTTTATTCTTGCCCCACAGCGAGAGTGCAAATTAATGGAGTCCTATCTGACACCTTTCCCATCAGTGGGGAACTTGGCAGGGGTGCTCACTATCTCCCATCCTATTTGCACTTGTGGTCCAACCACTGGCATATCTGCTTCATACTGATCTTTGATCCAGGATTGGGACTGGAGAGACAAGAGGGAAGATCTTATTGCCTTATACGTGGACAATGTGCTACTCTATTTGGCTAATCCCTCTCTAACTGGGCCCCGTTGCCTGCACCTCATTCACTGTTTTGGGGCGGCCTCAGACTGAACCTTTACCCTCACAGGACAGCTTTGCTTGGCAGAGCGACGTCTCTATCTGTCACCTGAGTGTGAAATACCTGGGTATATGGGTGTCTGTGCTTCCGAAAGAATGTGGAACCTTAATCTGGAGCCACTGGTGAGGAAAACCAAACAAGAGCTTGCTAAATTGCAAGCCGTACCATATCGTACTAGGCAGGGTGGCGCTGTTTAAAATGATGGTTATACCACATTTCTTTATGTATTTCAGACACTCTAATCGTCATACCGCAGAACTTGTTCAGTCTCCAAGATAGACACTTGACCTCCTTCCTTTGGAAGGGGGCACGCTCCCGGTTGGTGCTCAAGACTTGCTAGCGTACAATTTATGAAGGGGGTCTGGGAATGACGAATTTATACTTGTAATACCTGGCACCCACCTCCTAGTGATCCATGACTGATTCAATGGTGCATGTTACAACCCTAATTGTCCCTCAAGGACTTTCCTCGAATCCTATCTAGGCTTTATGGCTCCCTGAACCCTCGAGATATTGGCCCTAACACCAAGCTGCCAATACTGGCCTGGTGAATAGCTCTGCACCAAACTTGATGGTTGAACAAACTCACACAGCAAACCCCTCTCTGACATGGCACCTGGCTCCGTGATACACCACAGCTGCAAGGCTTTATACAATGCAATATCATTGGCTTGTCACGGCTGGGAGATGTCTGGTCGGGTACATGTATGAAATCATTTCAGGAAATACAGCTTGAATATGCACTCACAAACACAGAGTTTTATAAATCTCTGCAGTTGTGTCACACCCTTATCACCCAGGTGCCCAGAAACACCCCTATACCGGAATGTAATCCCCTAGAGGCCAAGCTTCTAATGAGGTCACTGGGGAAAGGGAAAATATCTCAAATTTACAGCACACTTATTCTTAACACCTCAGGAGACCTAAGTGTTCTTACTACCTCTTCTCGTCTGCGGCTAATCCAGCTCTGCCACCTTCATGCAACATACCTTTCCCTGTAGTAGCTTTGCCATGCTGGTCTGTGCTCGACCCCAGACTGACCCCACTGTGGCCGGACCCTGGCTGACTTCTATCATATGATGTGGACTTTGGATATAAATTCTGAGCTACTGGTTGGCCGTGGTGGGCAAACGTACATGGGTTCTGTGATGGGAGGTTCCTCTTTCCCCCATTATGATCCTGTTGGAGAGTACGGGAGGCATGAGAGCTGATAAAACATGTTTGGGAACGACCCTCACAGTTGCTAAGAGAGATATTGACGCTCACTGGAAAGCATCCAGTCCACCTACCCTTACACAATGGTGTCCAGGGATTGACTGGTGTGCTCAGCAGGAGCGGTCAGTCTATGAGGCCAGGGGTTGCCCCCAAAAACAAAGTAAAGGGGAAATGGCTTGGGCAGATTCTCTGGGTTTGTTGGGGGGAAGTGGGGGTGAACAATTTTCTGTGCATGGAGAACACAAGCTACTGGTTGTGGCAATACTATATTATTTTTGTGAGATGGAATTGATGGGATGAAGAAAATTCATGCAAGGTACTGTTTTCTTTTGTTGATAAAGTCAATGAAAGTTTGTTATTAAAAAAAAGTTTAAAAAACAAATAAAAAAATAAAGATAAATAAATCAAAGAAGTCGAAGTGCTCTTTACATTCACCATACCAGTCCAAATCTTTGGAGCAGGTGCTGGAATGATGTAATTCCCATGTGAAGCCTGTCCCTCTGTCCACTCTACACCTCAGTGAGCTTCCCAAAGCAACCCACACCCAACTTTGTTAGTTTTATGGGGGCATGCACCTCATTTTTGGGCGGTTTGATTCCTCTGGAGCGCCTCTGGGACACATAGGTTTGGCAGGTGCCCCACAAGATTTTTCAAGGTGGGTTCGTCCTCTGCACCGTTCACGCCACCTGAATCCATTGCTGGATCTAGAACTGCTCCAATCATGAGAAAGCGATCTTCCCCGGATCCCGTTCTAGCTGCTTTGTTCCCGGCACCAGCAACGCCCCACGGCGACATTTACTCCATCATCCTACCTGACTGATACGGAGCCTGATGTACGGCACCGGCTGGAACTCGATCTTCTGAGTCAAAGCCAGTGTTTCCTCTTTTTGACAGGCCTGGGAGGAGTATGGTTGGGGAGGATCTGAGGACTCTTATACCTATAACCCCCTTGAGGAGGCTGATAACAACTGTTATGAGGAATTGGCAGACACCAGTACTTTGGACACCTCACCAGACACAGGCCTGGTTTCTCCTTCTAGCATAGATACAGAGGAAAGGGTCTCCTTCACTATGGTGGTGAGGAGGGCAGCTGAGGTATTGGACCTTCAGCTTACTCTCTGTGGCAGTCAAGACAAATGTCTTGATAGAGGTGGTTCAGTCGAGAGTCACCCTCTGAGAACCTCTTCTTTCTTTAATGAAGCCATCATTGATGATTTGCTTGGGGCAGATGCCACACCCTGCATAGGGGTGCCTGTGCACAGGACAATTGCCTGCTGCCATCGCCCTGCTTCTGGGGACTCCATTTTCCTCACACAGCACCCCACCCTGGAGAACCTGATTGTTCAGGCCTCCAACTCCATAGTCAACCCTGGCCCATTGCTAATCACACCACCCAATAGAAAATCCAAGAGGCTTGACACCCTTGGCAAGAGGATGCTCTCTTCCACCAACCTAGCACTGTGGTCGGTGAACACCGCATGCCTTTTGGGCTGATACACCCACATGGTTTGGGATTTGGTTGTGTTACTGCTGCCATGGTCCTGTGGCTGTGGTTGGGGCTACCAACTGTATCCATTCCTGCCCATCCACCATGACCCAATCTTTTCATGGCCATGGTGCCCACAATCCTCTTGGGACAACCAGCCAGAGGTCAACCCAGTCCACCACCCCCAGCAGCCACTGCCTCCAAATCACTCTAATTTGCCCTCATACCATCACAGGCACCCAGTTGGTGGCAGGATCCGCCATCACCTGTCCTAATGGAAGTCCATAACATTGGACAAGTGGGTTCTTCAGATCGTTCAGCAGGGTTACTCCATCCCCTTTCTAAAAACCTCACCACCACATGCCACCATCTTCAGACTGGCTGACGCAGGACCTCCTCTCCCTGCTCCATCAGGAAGTACAGGCTTTTTTGGCCAAAGGAGCCATCAAGAGGGTGCCATCAAGAGAAGTAGTTGCTACTCCCCTGCTTTTGGATGTCCAAGGAGGACAGCAGCCTCCTACCTATTTTCGACTTACACCCTCTCAATTTCTTCCTCAAAAAGGAGAAATTCAGTGTACTCACGTTAGCTCAGGTTCTCTGCCCTAGACCCTAGAGACTAGTTGATTGTGCTGGACTTGCAGGATGCCTATTACCATATTCCTGTCGTGCTGGCCCACAGGTGCTACTCCTGGTTCATGGCTGTGCTCTCATTTGGACTTCCCAGTGCCGCTCAGGTCTTTACCAAGGTGATGACAGTGGTTGAAGCACACCTGCGGAGATCTTCCCTAACTCGACGACTGGCTGTTGAATGGGGGATCGTTCTAGGCGGTCATCTCACACTTCCTGACTATGGTGGACCTCAAGCATTTGCTAGGGTGCAGTTCAAATGTGCTGAAGTCACACCTGACTTGCTCTCAGATGCTCCCTTTCATTGGAGCTCTCAGACCTATCCTCCGGAATGGCGAGTGTAAGTTATTTGGGCTATGATTCCAATTTTTCAGCCTCTATCTTGGATTCGGGAGAGACTGACTGTAAGGAAATGCCTCCTTGGCATGGTTACCCCCTAACATTTGTGCCTTTGCTGATGCTAAGTTTTGATTGAAAGTGTGCTGGGACCCTGCTAACCAGGCCCAAGCACCAGTGTTCTTTCCCTAAAATGTACCTTTGCTTCCACAATTGGCACAGCCCTGGCACTCAGATAAGTCCCTTGTAACTGGTACCCCTGGTGCCAAGGGCCCTGACGCCAGGGAAGGTCTCTAAGGGCTACAGCATGTCTTATGCCACCCTTGGGACCCCTCACTCAGCACATGCACACTGCCTCACAGCTTGTGTGTGCTGGTAGGGAGAAAAAGACTAAGTCGACATGGCACTCCCCTCAGAGTGCCATGCCAGCCTCACACTGCCTGTGGCATAGGTAAGTCACCCCTCTAGCAGGTCTTACAGCCCTAAGGCAGGGTGCACTATACCACAGGTGAGGGGATGTGTGCAGGAGCACTATGCCCCTACAGTGTCTAAGCAAAACCTTGGACATTGTAGGTGCAGGGTAGCCATAAGAGTGTGTGTTCTGGGAGTTTGTCAAACATGAACTCCACAGTTCCATAATGGCTGCACTGAAAGCTGGGAAATTTGGTATCAAACCTCTCAGCACAATAAATGCACACTGCTGCCATCTTAGAGATGCCCCCTGAATACCAATCCGACTTCTAGTGGAGGCTGACCAGTTTCTGCCAGCCTGCCACAACCAGACATGTTGCTGGCCACATGGGGAGAGTGCATTTGTCACTCTGTGGCCAGGAGCAAAGCCTGTACTCAGTGGAGGTGCTTCACACCTCCCCCCTGCAGGAACTGTAACGCCTGGCGGTGAGCCTCAAAAGCTCACCCCTTTTGTTACAGCGCCCCAGGGCATCCCAGCTAGTGGAGATGCCCGCCCCTCCGGCCACTGCCCCCGATTTAGGCAGCAAGGCTGGAGGAGATAATGAGAAAGACAAGGAGGAGTCACCCACCAGTCAGGACAGCCTCTAAGGTGTCCTGAGCTGAGGTGACCCCTGTCTTTAGAAATCCTCCATCTTAGTTTTGGAGGATTCCCCCAATAGGATTAGGGATGTGCCCCCCCTCCCCACAGGGAGGGTGTAGCCACCCTCAAAGACAGTAGCCATTGGCTACTGCCCTCTCAGACCTGAACACACCCCTAGATTCAGTATTTAGGGGCACCCCAGATCCCAGGAAATCAGATTCCTGCAACCTGAAGAAACAAGAAGGACTGCTGACCTACAAGCCTGCAGAGAAGGAGGAAGACGACAACTGCTTTGGCCCCATCTTCGAAAACCTGCAACCAGCGACGCATCCGACAGGGACCAGTGACCAGTGACCTCTGAAGCCTCAGAAGACTGCCCTGGACTAAAGGACCAAGAAACTCCAGTGAGCAGCAGCCCTGCACAAAACCAGCTACTTCTTTGCAACAAAGAAGCAACTTCCAAAGACTTCACGTTTCCCGCCGGAAGCTTGAGACTTCATACTCTGCACTTGACGCCCCCGGCTCGAGAGCCAGAGAACAAACACCACAGGGAGGACTCCCCAGCGACTGCGAGTCTGTGAGTAGCCATAAACGACCCCCCTGAACCCCTACATTGACGCCTGCAGAGAGAATCCAGAGGCTCCCCCTGACCGCGACTGCCTGTAACAAGGGACCCGACGCCTGGAACCAGCACTGCACCCGCAGCCCCCAGGAGCTGAAGGAACCGAACCTCAGCGCAGGAGTGACCCCCAGGCGTCCCTCTGCCTAGCCCAGGTGGTGGCTGTCCCGAGAAGCCCCCATGTGCCTGCCTGCACCGCTAGAGTGACCCCCATGTCCCTCCATTGAAATCAATACAAAACCCGACGCCTGCTTTGCACACTGCACCTGGCCGCCCCTGTGCCACTGAGGGTGTGTTTTGTGTGCCTACTTGTGTCCCTCCCCCAGTGCTCTACAAAACCACCCTGGTCTGCCCCCCAAGGACGCGGGTACTTACCTGCTGGCAGACTGGAACCGGAGCACCCCTGTTCTCCATAGGCGCCTATGTGTTTTGGACAGCTCTTTGACCTCTGCACCTGACCGGCCCTGAGCTGCTGGTGTGGTAACTTTGGAGTTGCCTTGAACCCCCAATAGTGGGCTGCCTATGCCCCAGGACTGAGACTTGTAAGTGTTTTACTTACCTCACAATCTAACCTTTACTTACCTCCCCCAGGAACTGTTGATTTTTGCAGTGTCCACTTTGAAAATAGCTTATTGCTATTTTTACAAAGACTGTGTATGATATTGCTTTTATTCAAAGTTCCTAAGTTACCTACGAGAAGTACCTTGCATTTTATGTGTTTACTTTAAATCTTGAACCTGTGGTTCTTAAAATAAACTAAGAAAATATATTTTTCTATATAAAAACCTATTGGCCTGGAGTAAGTCTTTGAGAGTGTTTTCCTCATATACTGCCTGTGTGTGTACAACAAATGCTTAACACTACCCTCTGATAAGCCTACTGCTTGACCACACTACCACAAAATAGAGCATTAGAATGATCTAATTTTGCCACTATCTTACCTCTAGGGGGAACCCTTGGACTCTGTGCACACTATGTCTTGCTTTGAAATAGTATATACAGAGCCAACTTCCTACATTGACTCTAAGGCTGCTGGGCCTTATGGCCTCATGCATCCTCCTGGTAACACTTGTCTGCTGGCATATGCGGGCTCTGCCATGGGAATTGAGGTCCAGTGGGCACAGACATCAGGGTAATCTCTCTAACCTGGCCCAGAGATCGGAGGGAACTGCGAAAGACCTGCATTGGTGGCCGATGGACCACAATTGCATCAGCAGCAGACCCATCTCCCTTTCCAAACCAGACCTCACTGTAGTGACAGCTGCATCACTCCTGGGCTGGGGCAGCCATATGGGAGAGGTGGAGATCAGAGGACTGTGGTCTTTGGCAGAGTCTCAGCTCCACTTCAACTTTGCTAGAGTTAAGAGCAATCTGACTGGCATTGAAAGCCTTTCTTTCAAGGGGAGACTAGTTCAAGGGGAGACTAGTTCAGGTGTTCACGGATAACACCAGCTTCACGTGGCACAAACATCTGTCTGTGGCAGGATCCACAGAAATTAAGCTCCCTGGTTTCTTGGGGAACATCCCTACACACATAGATAAGTCTCAATAAAAGAATTGTGACAAAACATGAAAAAAGCCATTCAAAAAATTACTGGAGGTAACTCTCTCCAGATCTGCGCGGACTGGCGCGAAAGAGCTGATGTCAGAGCATGGAGGTGGTGCCTATATGGGCACCGCACACTTCTCTTCTGGTGCGGATGACACCAACACAGAGCTGAACTACACCATCTAACGGCGCACAGAGGAAATTCACCTTTTCTGCGTGGTAATCCTGATTTTCTGCCTTTGGCTTGACCCTATATTTTTTCTGTTTTTAGAACTTTGTTCACTTTACCCCTGGTGACCAGTAGTAAAGTACCTGTGCTCCCTCTTTAAACATGGTTGAGTTGGCTTATTCCTAACTGGTTTAGTTAAATTACTTACAAGTCCCTATTACATGGTACTAAGTATACCCAGGACATGAAATTCCTATAGTGGACTGCAGCACCTACTGGTGCATCAGCTTCAGTGGCAGTGCAAACATGACTTCAGGCCTACCATTATAACCTAACTATAGTAGGGTAAAAACTACAATTTGACATGTCAACAAAAAAACCCTTTCAAAAGGTCAGAACCTTCCTTTTAAATATTAACGTCACCCCTATGTAGACCTTGTAGTCCACAAGGCAGAGTGCATGGTAGTTAGAAGTATGACACCTGGAAATTTAAAGTTAACGTCCTTACGGAGATTAGCATCCAAAAGGTATTTTTCACTGTAGCAGGTCTCATTGTACTAAGTAGAAAATTGGAGACAAGAATAAAAATCCTAATACTGTATCTGTGGAATAGGACTAGCTAGAAAAATATTTGAACACCTATTTTTTATTAGTTATTCAAAATCAAATTCAATGGTGAAGTCTAGTTTTTAATAAATATTAAGACTGACTGACGTTCCTGGGGGCTAAATTTGCATTTGCGGGGGTGTGGCTACGGGCGTCAAGATAGCGGTCGTACTCTAGGAGTGCTCCGGACCCCTCCGTCATCCGCCCTAAGCAGCCCCGCTGTCCCTGTGCCTACTCTACCCTAGCCGGGGCCCCCGCGTGCAAGGGAGTGCGAGGTGGGGGGCTGGGGGCCTGGCTTTTTGCGGAGGCTGGGGGCCTGGCTTTTTGCGGAGCCTGCGGGGACTGGCTCTGCTGAGTGAGGCCGGTGCACACGGCCAACCCGCAGCCTAGGAGATCGAGTAGGGCTGCGGACGGACCTCGGCAGCTGCCGGGAACGGTTTGCGGGGCCGGCGGGGGTGCGCCTGGGGTTGGGGCATCACCCTCCCCAACTTGAGATTTCACTGCGGTCGGTGGTGAGGAGGAGGAGGAGTGGCGCCTCAGCCCTTGGGGCCACGGCCTGTGTCCTGCGTCGGGGCCTGGGGCATGAAGAATCTCCTCCACGGCAGAAAGGGGGGCCTGTACCTCCCTGAATTCGAGGGAGGCTCGTGGAGGGGGCCAGCGGCCGCCGGGAGCAGTGCACGGGCTGCTGGCGGTGCACCTGGGACCAGGGGCGCTGCCTGCCTCACTCCGTGATCTTGCCGCAGTTGGCGGCGAGGAGAATCTGTGGTATCCTGGCCCTTGGGGCCGCGGGCTGAGGGCCGAGCCACAGCCCAGGGGCTGGGGAGGAGATCTCGGCAGCGACGGGGGGCCTATGCCTCCCTGGGATTGGCAGTGGCGACGGTGAGCCCTGCTGGTGGTGATGGCCGGGGTGACAGGAGACAGCAGGCGCCGCGGGGCGGTGGCTGGTCCCAGGAGGGCCCGGCTTCAATAGGCCGAGTGGGCCAGACTTCCGGAGGTGAACCTGCAGACCCCTGCTCACTCCCCCCCCCTCGTGGTGTTAACACAGCCCCGAACTAGTACTCGCCATGGGGAAGGACTAAGCAGGCAGGCAGGCAGCCTCCGGCGTCGCAGCAGCGCACTGACCAATTTGCCAGGCAGGCGGCCTCCCGAGAGGCAGGAGATCCAGGGCCGGAGGCCTCGGCAGCAGAGGAGTGAGTGAATACGATCCTTCAGGCCATCCAATCCTTGCAGTTGACTGTGGAGACCAAGGTCGGTGAAGTGAGGGAGGACGTGGGCCTATTGAGACAGGATCTGCGGCAGGCAGTGGGCTGCATCAAAGAAGTTGAGGATCGGGTCTCCCTCCCTGAGGATGAGATTGCGGAGCTCAAGGCCAAGGTTGCCCAGCTGCAGACTCGCACGGGTGAACTGCATCATAGGGCTGAAGATGCTGAAAACCGCTCAAGGCCAACAACCTGCGCTTCGTGGGATTCCCGGAAGGTGTGGAGACGAGCTCCGCAGTTGACTTTCTGGATGGTTCGGTTAGATCGTGGGTTCCGGATCAGCGGCTCTCCCTCTGGTTCGCCATAGAGCATGCCCACAGGGCTCTGGCGCCCCAGCCCCCGCCGGGTGTGCCCCAGCGGCTGATGATTGCAAGATTCCTCAAATTCAAGGACCGGGACATTGTTCTTTAGGAGGAGAGGGCAATCCGGACCTTCGCTGGGACAACCATAGGATCCTAATATTCCCGGACTACACCCATGAGGTGCAGGCCAGGCGCCGCTCGTACAAAGGAAGAAAGCAGAATCTGCGGGCAATGCAATTGACATACATGGTCCTCTTACCCGCGCACCTCAAGGTCCTGATGGACGGGACATCCTTTTTTTGACTCACTGGAAGCTGCATGGGAGTGGCTCACTGAGGAACATCGGGTGACCCGGAGGGACTCCCCCCAGCCGGGGGTGGCCCTCCTGCAACTGGTTCGGCTGGCTCCCCAGGGGTGCAGGGGGGCTGCAGGCGTACTTGGTCCAGTCAGAGAAAGAGGGGGAGCGGCCTCCGCGGTGGTTCGGCAGAGGATGGACAGCCAGACCCGACTCCCTCCGGGGGTGAGACTACACCAGATGGTCCAGAGGAAAAGAGGCCGGCTCCAGATGTGGAGGGGGAGTGCCTGAGCCAATCACCCTTGCTCTCCTGATGCTGACCTGTATGTACTTTGTGTAGTTGAGAGCGTATGGGTGAGAACTCCCCCCCTGGGCACGAGGCATGGGGCAGCGGATGGCCGCATTGCAGCACTCCGACTCATTGGAGGGGTCCACCATTCCACACCTACTAGTGACACTTTGTTATACAGTTTGGGGCGACAGATGCTCCTGGGGTGGAAGTATGGGGAGGGGGGCATTTGGGGGGATTTAGGGGGTTGTTCATCAGTAGTTCGTTATGGCTGAGTCTGTGTTATACTCTCCAGGGTTGGTTCAGCAGGTCATGAAGGGGACGTCCGATGGGCGCACAGTACACACTACCACTGATCCCTTACTTATGTCAGAGTCGGCCAGGAGGGTCCTATCCTGGAACGTAAATGGGCTCCTGGATAAAATTAAACGATCAGCGGTGTACTGTACCCTCCGCCGATTTGCTCAGTCTGTGGTCTTACTCCAGGAGACCCATCTGCTTGGTACTCGATGCCTTATGCTGCTGAGGGGGGGGGGGATACGACAGGGTCTATCACACAGGTTTCTCCAGGGGTTCGCGGGGGTGGCCATCTTACTGCACCGTTCTTTGCCAATAGTGGTTGCTGCCTCCTGCTCGGATCCGCAGGGCCGGTACGTGGTGGTCTCCGGACTGCTGGGGGGGGGGGGATCTATATCTATATCCATCTATATCCTCAGTGTCTATACTCCTCCGGGGGCGCTGCAGTGTTCTCTTCTGACCATCAGGGACGTAGTGGCAGGGCTTCCCCTGGGGCTGATTATTTTGGCGGGAGATTTAAACTCCGTAATGAACCCAGAGTTGGATATTACCGGGCCTTTATCCTCGACTCGGGCCGCCAGGGTGTCGGGGTTAATTAGATGGGTGGAGGGCCTCGGTCTCTGTGATGTTTGGAGGATATGGCACCCACACTTGCGATGGTACACCCACACATCGGCGGCACATCACACTCATGCTAGAATAGACCTCTGTTTTGTTCCGCCCCTCAACGTACTCCAAGTCATGCTCCCACATGGGGTCTCGGACCATGCACCACTCCTGCTCCGGTTGGATGATATCAATGCGGGTAGGCGTCCGATGAGGCGGCTCAATGCCTGCTATCTTCAGGATGACGAACATGCCCAGGCTATAGGTGATCGGCTGTCAGAATACTTTTCTTTTAACCTTGGTTCGTTGTCTTCCCCGGGTGCGGTTTGGGCTGCCTGTAAGGCCACTGTTAGGAGGTATGCCAGGAATCTCCTTCGTGTGCGGGAACGGGCATGTAATCAGAAGGTGTCGGTGCTGGAGGCCCAGGTGGTGCACCTGGAGGGCCACCTTACTGAGGCCGCGAAGTACGATGTCACGAGGCAGCTCGCCTTGGTCCGGCAAGAGATTAGGCATGCCATTTGTGAGACAGCGGAGCACATGTGGCGGGCTTCCATGGCTCGGGTGTATGGATGGGGAACAAAAATGGCAAGGTTTTGCACTGGCTTGCAACTGGACCGATGGCAGGCAGAGTCGTTGGCAAGTCAGGAGCGGTTTCCGATCGCCTTGTGAGATCGCGCAGAGTTTTGCCGCCTACTACGCGAGGCTATATGAGGAGCGCCCTAGACCTCAGGTGGAGAGGGTGCCCCTTTGCTAAAGGAGGTATCCTTCCCGAGAATCTCGGTGGGAGACAGACGGGACCTAGATAAGCCCATAGTCCTCGAGGAAGTTGGAGCTGATATATCGGAGTTGGCCGCGGGTAAGACCCCAGGCCCTGATGGGTTCCCGGCTGAGCTCTACAGCAGGTTTCGAAATACACTCGCCTCTCACTTACTGGCCATGTTTTAGGAGGCGGAGAAGACCGGGGGTTCCCCCCCCGCAGGGCTCGACCAGGCCACCATTGTGGGGATTCCTAAGACGAATCCCCCATCGCGGAGTTGCTCAGAGTACCGCCCCATCTCGCTCCTCAATAAAGAGATTAAGATACTGTCCATAGTGCTGGCTGCTAGGTTGAAGAGAGTTTTGACCTCACTGATACACCAGGATCAGTGTGGTTTTATGCCGGCTAGGAGTGCTAGGCATTGTAGTAGCAGACTGCATGTGGCTCTGGCCAACCAGGCCCTCTTGACCTCCCCGCTGGCTTTCAAGAAGGCGCTCGACACGGTGGACTGGTCCTATTTTCGGGGGGATGCTGACGAGTGCGGGGTTTGGTCCGCGGTTCTGAGCGCTGGTGGAGCTCCTCTACTCTAATCCTACGGCCCGGGTGCAGGTGAACAGGGCGGTGTCGGATTTGTTTTCCATCCGCAGGGGAACCCGTCAGGGCTGCCCCCTCTCTCTGCTTCTGTTTGCGCTAGCGATGAAATTATTGGCGAAGCTAATAAGGGAGGACCCCCTGATTGACGGGTGGGCTTGGCTTACTGGGAGGGAAGACCGCATTGCGATATACGCAGACGATGTACTTGTGTTCTTAGTGAATCCGGCTAGCAGTGGGCCTCAGGTACTGCAGCTATTAGGACTCTTCGCCAAGGCATCAGGTCTGGTGGTTAATCCCGGTAAATCTCTCCTGGTTCTGCTGAGCCCCGCCAGGGATTGCTATGATTGGCAGCATGCTATTCCCATCAGATGCAATAGTTTCCGGTATCTCGGGGTGCACATAGCGTTCTTACCCAAGTTGGCATGGTCTCTTAACGTGATGCCCTTAACTCGAAGAGTCAGAGAGGACCTCCAGCGTTGGCGGTCACTACCTCTGAACATCCTGGCCTGGATTGCGCTATATAAAATGATGGTACTTCCCCGGTTCCTTTATATGCTTCAGAACCTTCCCTACCGTATTCCCAGGCGGTGGTTCAAGGAGATGGAGGTGGCTGTGCGGCGGTTCCTCTGGCACGGCTCGCTCCCTCGGCTGGCTCTCCGTACCTGTCAGGGTGATGTCTACGAGGGGGGGCTGAGGATGTCTAAACTCTATCTCTACTAGCTTGCGATGCATCTAGTGGTAGTCAATGAATGGTTGGGAGGGGGTTGGTGAAGGACTAAAATGGGAATTTATTGCTTTCTGAATTTAAGATTGTTTCAATGCAGAAAAAGATTATCCAACAGGCTGCTTTTTAGTGTGTGGTATTTGGATTGTTGTGAGATTCATTATCTCCTGTTTCCTTTTCTGATCATGAGCACTTGATGTTTGCACTTTTTCTGTCCTTCAGTTTAAGGGTGTTTTGATAGGGACGCCCTTTGGAGTGATTTTTATGTAATTTAGATTTTATTGCTTGTATATATAATAATAAAGTAAGTGTTCTAATTGATTATTTACCCATGCAGCTTGTCAGTGTGAAGGAATGTTTTTGTTGTTAACTTGGTCTCCTATGGGGGCACTGTGTTTTTGTAACTACTTTCTCCATGCGGCATACCTCACTCCTGACAGGTTTCATAGAGCGAGCCTCCGGCCTATTGGCCCCAGGCCGATTGCCCTCGTTGTGCAAGCCCTAGTGCAGACTTTTTTCACATGGTGTGGACTTGTTCCCGTATAGCCACTTACTGGAGGGCAGAGGTAAAAGAGATTAAAGCAGTTAACCAGGCAGAGGTTGAGGTTGCTCTTCTACCTATTTTATTGGGAGTTCTTGAAGGGGTGGGCTCCAGCAGAGCGAACTGGGCATTTGTGGGGGCAGCCTGCTTGGTGGCCAAGAGAGACATTGCAGCGAACTGGGAGATGGAGACTGCCCCCGCATTGGTAAATTGGCGTTGAGGGGTGGACTGGTGCGCTCAGCAAGAGAAGTTGGTTTACGAAGCAAGGGGCTGTCCAGCCAAGTACACAAGAGTGTGGGGGAGATGGATGGGGACTGGGGAGGACGGTGCAAGGGGCATTGCTTCATCAAGGGGAGGATAGGCGCAGTGTATTTGACTATCACAGTGGTTCCTGAATGTATACTGGTATGTTATGCTTGGGATCTGTGCAGTTTGTTCTCCTAAATGTAGTTATTGTACTAGGGACCTGTTGGGCTTTTATGTTGTTCTATATAAAACTAATAAAAATGGTTTATAAAAAAAAAAAAATAATTGTGCGTTTCCTCTACCACTTTTGCCAGCCAGTAACTAGCCTTTGAACAAATGTGAAAAAGGTGTGAAGTGCCGCCCAGGAGCTAACAATAGGCTGAGTGTAGAGATTACCCCTCTAAATCGGACAGAACATGCTGGGTGGGGCTGTGAACACCCCTTTTGACATTACAGTGTCATACCCTGCTTGAATCTCAAATCCTGCTTGTCAGGTCTGCTGGTTTTTACATGTAACACCGGGGACACACTTGGAAGGAAGAGGGGCAAGATGCCAAATCAACTGTCTGGTTGTCGTAAAACCATGGTTTATTCTATTAAGCATCTTTCTCTGGGTTTACTGGGGTTACAGTGCTAGCCCCAAAATGGATTTTAGTGTTCGATGTGGGAGGATGCTCGGATTACACTCCCCTCTACCGCCCCACCCCCCCCACACACACACCCAGCACTCAGTGTAGGAAATTACCCTCTTTTTGCCTGCTGTCAGTGTGCTTTGACTGTTTTCACTGGGATCCTGCTAACCAGGACCCCAGTGATTGTGACAGTGATCTCCCCCTAAAGTTGGTGTCTTAGGATTTTCACACATCCCACAATTAGCATACTGCTGCCCCCATATAAGTCCCAAGTATATGGTACTTAGGTACCCAGGGCATTGGGGCACCAGGGGTTCCCTATGGGCTGCAGCATGTATTGTGCCATCCATGGGAGCCTATGCAAATGTGTCTGCAGGCCTGCCACTGCAGCCTGAATGAAAGGGTGCATGCACCCCTTTCACTACAGATCACTGCACCAGGTCACTGTAAGCCACCCTTATGGCAGGCCCTCCTAGCCCAGAGGGCAGGATGCAGGTACCTGTGTGTGAGGGCACCCCTGCATGAGCAGAGGTACCCGTACGAACTCCAGCTCCATTGTTAAGTGCGAGGAAGCCATTTTACCCCTGTACTGGACACAGGTCACTGTTCAGAAGGCCCACCTTTACTCCTAGAGGGTTGGTTCAGAGAGTCTCCAGAAGGAGGGATAGGTCCTTCTCTGTCAACACACGTCTCCTCAGTATCTGAGGGGACAGATTGCTCCAACTCAGGAGAAAAATCCTTAAACAGGGAGCCTAGGAAACTGATGTTAGAGGAGGCCAAGCTGAGGCTGCAGCAGCAACAGCTAGCCCTAGATAGGGAGGCCTTGGCAGTGGAAAGGGAGAGATAGGGGTTGGGATTAGCTCCCCATGGTAGCAGAAATCTTGGCTTTAGGAACACCAGGGAGGACTCCTATGATTCTAAGAACCTGAGCAAGATAGTTCCACCTTAGAAGGTGGGAGATGACATTCATAAATGGTTCACTGCTTTGGAGAGGGCCTGTAAAGTAGAGAGGGTCCCCCAAAGACAGTGGGCAACAATCTTGTGGCTCTCCTTCTCTGACAAAGGCAGAAATAAACCCCTCACTGCCAGAGAAGATGATGCAAATGATTACACGTCCCTCAAAAAAGCACTCTTACATGGTTTTGGCTGAACAATACAGGATTAAGTTCAGGGAAACCAGAGAGGAGTCCTACCAAGATTGGATGGATTTTGTGGACTGCTCTGTTAGAGCTCTAGAAGGCTGGTTGCAAGGAGCAAAGTGAGTGACTACTAGGGCTTATACAATTTGATTCTAAGAGAGCACATTTTGAATAACTGTATATCTGATCAGCTGCATCAATACCTCTCCCCAAGACTTGGGAAAGAAGACAGACAAGTGGGTCCACACCAGGGTGAGTAGGACAAACTCACACAGGGGGCGACCACAAAAAGAAGGAATAGGTAAGCATCAGGATAAAGGTAGGGACAAAGATAAAACTAAACAATGTTCATCAGGCCCACAAAACTATTCTGGGGGTGGGACTAAATCCTCTTCCTCATCCATTAAGAAACCTTGGTGCTACATTTGTAAGAATAAAGGCCATAGGGCAGGTGACAGCACCTGTCCTAAGAAAGGCACCAGACCCCCTACCACTACTAATACCACTTCTAATACGAATGCCCCAGCAATAGCAATAGTAGTGATAACAAGAATAACAGTAGTCAGTCCAAAAGTGCAGTTGGGCTCCCCTTAGGAACTGTAGTGGACTAGTCAGAGAGACCACTGAGGCTGTGTTGTTATCTGATGGGGGCATTGACTTTGCCACCCTAGTTGCCTGTCACCTTAATATGGGTAAGTACAGGCAGCATCCCTTAATAAATGGTGTTGAGGGACAAAGGTGCCAGTGTTGCTATGGTGACTGAAAAACTGGTGGTACCTGAGGAACACCTACTTGGTCACAGTAACATTTTGTGCCACCCAATGGAAGTTATTGACTTTTGCTGGGGGAGTTACTGGCCCTAAAACGGTTGTTGTGTCCTCTGATCTACCTTATAATGTCTGCTAGGTAATGACTTGGAGACTTCAGCTTGGGCTGAAGTAGAAGTGGAGGCCCATGCAGCAATGCTGGGCATCCCTTGGCATATCTTTGCCCTTACCAGGACACAGGCATAGACACAAAGAGAACAGGAAGCCCTGGAGCCTGGAACAATGACCCAGAAGGCTCCTAAAAAGAAGAGCAGAATGGGTAAAAAGGTACCCCCCTGCTCCAGCCTCCAGTGAAGATTTAACTCCTGACTGAGAAGAATCTACTCCTTGGGTGGAACCTATGCCAGAGGAGCTCAGAGCTGACACAGCCAAGCTCTTGGGTGCAGAGGGGTCCACCAGGGAGGAATTCAGTATGGAACAGAAAACCTGTCCCACACTGGAAGGCTTAAGGCAGCAAACTGCAACACAAGAGGCAGGGGATTTCAGTAGCACCCATAAGGTGTACTGGGATAACAGCTTCCTGTACTCAGAAGCAAGGGACCCTAAACCTGGGGCCACCAGGAGACTGGTCATCCCTCTGAAGTTCAGGGAGTTCCTCTTAACTCTTGCACATGACATTCCCCTTGCAGGCCACTTAGGGCAAAGCAAAACTGAGACAGGCTTGTCCGTCACTTTCACTGGCCCCACATATTAGGAGACACCAAGGAGTTTTGTCCCGCCTGCTTCACCTGCCAGGCCAGTGGAAAGACAGGTGGCACCCCAAAGCCCCCTTAAATACACTACCAGTGGTTGGGGTACCCTTTGAGAGGGTTGGGTGGCTATTGTTGGTCCCCTGGATCCTCCAGCAGTCTCTAGAAATATATGTATACTGGTGGTGGTGGACCATGCCACCAGGTATCCAGAGGCCATTCCTCTTAGGACCACTACCAAAAGCCCTCCTGGGAATTTTCTCAAGGGTGGGTTTTCCTAAAGAGGTGGTATCAGACAGAGGTGCAAACTTCATGTCTGCTTACCTAAAAGCCATGCGGAAGGAGTGTGGTGTCGCTTCTAAATTCACTAGTCCTTAACATCCTCAAACAAGTGGATTAGTGGTCAAAATCCACACAATTCTGGATTGGATTGCCCCTACCAATCAGACCCATGTCACAGTCTTCATTGGCCTGACTGGGTACGATAGGAGGTTCATTAAGAACTATGGCTCCATTCTAGCCCCCTTAAATGACCACACATCCAAAAGGATGCCAAATATTTTTAAATGGACAGCTAACTGCCAAAAAGCTTTTGGTGACCTTAAACAGGCCATGTGCTCTGCTCCTATATTAAGAAGCCCTGATTAATCCAAGCAATTTATTGTGGAGATGCCTCTGAGGTAGGGATAGGGGCAGTACTGTCTCAACTGAATGAAGGGGGCCAGGACCAACCTGTGGCTTTCATAAGCAGAAGGTTGACCCCCAGGGAAAAGTGTTGGTCAGCCATAGATAGGGAGGCCTTTGCTGTGGTCTGGGCTTTGAAGAAGCTGAGGCCATACTTGTCTGGCACTCACTTCCTTGTTCAAACAGACCACAAGCCCCTCCTATGGTTAAAAGCAGATGAAAGGTGAAAATCCCAAACTTTTGAGGTGGTTCATATCCCTACAGGGAATGGACTATACAGTGGAACATAGACCTAGGAGTAACACTCCAATGTAGATGGACTCTCCAGATATTTCCACTTAGACTCAACTGGGCAAGGTTAGTCTTATTGTCCTTCGTTTGGTGGGGGGGGGGGGGGGGTGGCTTGCATAGGAAAGTACACTCTTTTTGGCATGGTTACACCACTTTTTGCCTGCTGTCAGTGTGCTTTGGCTGTGTTCACTGGGATCCTGCTAACCAGGACCCCAGTGATTGTGAGCTCTCCCTCTAAATGTGGTTGCTTTGGACTTTTACACACCCCACAATTGGCATTCTGGTGCCCCCATATAAGCACTTAGTATATGGTTCTTAGGTACCCAGGGCATTGGGGCACCGGGGGGTTCCCCATGGGCTGTAGCATGTATTGTGCCACACATGGGAGCCCATGCAAAATGTGTCTGCAGGCGTGCTGCTGCAGCCTGCGTGAAAAGGAGCATGTACCCTTTCACTACAGGTCACTGCACAAGGTCACTGTAAGTCACCCCTATGGTAGGCCCACCTAGCCCAGAGGGCAGGGTGCAGGTACCGGTGTGTGAGGGCACCCCTGCACGAGCAGAGGTGCCACTACGAACTCCAGCTCCATTGCACTGGACTTCGTAAGTGCGGGGAAGCCATTTTATCTGTGTACTGGACACCGGTCACTATCTGTGTTCAGCTACATAATGGTAACTCCGAACCTAGGCATGTTTGGTATCAAACATGTTGGAATACCCCAATACTGTTGCCAGTATTGGTTGTATGATTCCATGCACTCTGGGGGTTCCTTAGAGGACCCAGGTATTGCTCCTACCAGTCTTCTGGGGTTTTCCAGGCAGCCCTCGCTGCTGCCACCTCACAGACAAGTTTCTGCCCTCCTGCTGCTTGGCCAGCTCAGGCAGAGGAAGGCAGAACAAAGGATTTCCTGGGGGAGAGGGAGGTAACACCCTCTCCCTTGGAAATAGGTGTTACATGGCTTGGGGAGGGGGGTATTAACCTCCCCAAGCCACTGTTATGCTTTCAAGGGCACATTTGGTGCCCTCCTTGTATAAACTGGTTTGCACTAGTCCAAGGACCCCTGGTTCCTACTATGGCACAAAAATGGACAAGGAAAAGGGGAGTGACCACTTCCCTGTCAATCACCACCCCAGGCGTGGTGCCCAGAGCTCCTCCAGATGGCCACTTGGTTCTGCCATTCTGAATCCAAGGTGGGCACAGACCCCTAGGAGCATATGAGTGGTCAGGTCAGGTAGGGTAACGTCACTGCTCCCTTCTCAAAGGTTTTCACCCTACTAGGTGGCCAACCTCACTTCCTGGGCTATTTAGGGTCACCCTCTTGGGTGGGTCCTCAGATTCGACATGCAAAATTCCAGCAGGTCTACTCTGCATCATTTACTTCATCTTCTGGCCACTGGGACTGCAACTGGACCCTCCAGGAACCAACAATCTACAAATACAGCGACGACTCCACTCTGCAACATTGTTTCTCTGGCTCCTTCTAGCAACAGTTCTCCAGCTGTGCACCCTCTGAGGGCAGTGAGTCTTCAGCCTGCACAAGAAATAAGATGAAATCTCCCTTGGAGTGAAGGAGTCACTCTTCTGCATCTGCAGGCACCAACTGCAGCAACAACAACCGGCTGAGTCGATCCTGCATCACGGGTGGTGATTTAGAGTGGCTCTCGGTCTTCTCTTCTACCAGCTGTCCAACATGAGAGACGGTAATCCTTTGCCTCTCCTTGCAGGACATTACCCTGTGCACCACGACTCTTGCAGCTACCAAGCCTTGTTTGCTCCTCCTCCAAAGGATCATCAGTCTCCATGTAGCCCAGGCCCCCAGCACTCCTTCCTGCAAAGCACAGTCTCCTGCCTGCTGCTCCAGCAATATGGAACTCCTCTTCAGGTGTGCTGAGTGGGCCTCACTGCACCTCCTGTGCCTGCTGCCAGTGGGTTGGCTGCGGGGTCTGCCTCCTCCACGTGTGACTCTCCCAGCTGCTGAGGGTCACCCAGGACTCCCCTCCTTGGGGTGAGTCCCCTGGACCTTGCTGGTTCTCTTCAGCCTTGCAAACCTTCTTCACCGTCTCTTGCATTTGCCAAGGCTTGTTGGGGTTTCTAGCACCACTAACTGACTGCATTTTGACCGCCAACGTGGGACATCACTTTCATCACTCCTGGGACATCTCATTATTTCCTGTGCTGACTGCTGACCTTCTTCGTCTACCACTGACCTGGTACTGGATCCACAGAAGGGTAGGTAGTGGCTCCTGCCACAACCGGACACTCAATCACGAAGTGGACTTGGTCCCCTTCCTTTGCAGTTCCTCTTCTGTCTGTCGAACTCTGCTTACCTCAGTAGCTTTATGGGCATGTTATTTTAGCCATAGGCCTGCAGCCTGTGCCCTTTAGCCTAGTTGCAATTTATTTTATTTTCTGAGCAGAAGCTCTCTTCTGCGGTGATATTTTATTTTCCTTTATCTTGTATACTTTTAGCACAGAAACTGTTTTCATTCCTTGTACTCTGACATACTTGTTCTGTGCTCTACTCATGGCTCAAATATGTCGCCAGCACAAAGATGGAAAACTGCAATCTCTGCCCTTCACGGAAACCGGTGTGTTTTACGTTAGGGCAGTTTTCCAAGAACATTCGTTGTTTTATTATAAAACATCTCTGTGCCCACTATTCGTTAGAGGGAGAGTTCCATCGAGAAGATTGTCACCGCATGCTGTCGCTTCATTGCAGCTGGAGGGCCCGTCCGTGGCCACAAAAGGGGCGGAAGGCAGACTGGGGTTAAGGTACCATTCAGACAAGCCCAAGAACCTGGCTATAGCTTTGCTGCCATAAAGCTCTCCCCTGAAAAGACAGTTGTTCTAAGCCAGGCCTGATGCTGCAAGGCCACGGACACAAATTGCTCTGCCCAGCAAGTTGGGTGTGTCAATTCCCCACCTTAAGGTGAACTTAGCTTCATCTTTCCCATCAGCACTAGCCTGGGTGAGTATGGCTTGGGCCTCCTCCACAGGCAGCACTTGTGCAACAGAGTTCCATTATCATGTGAGAGTGACGGCCCAATAGGCACAGTGTTCACTGACTGCAGAGCTAGGCTGACAGAAGAGAACATTGCCTTACTAAAGATATTCAGCATCTTGGATACCCTATGCAGTGGAGAGCAGATCTTTTGCAGTTCCCGCTGAGATTTGGACCATGCCTGACAGATTCTCCTGATGCTGTGCCCACTGAAACTGCAGATTCTCCTGATGCTGTGCTGTGCCCACTGAAACTGCAGGTCCTACTGCAGAGCCTGTATATGTCATCTGGCATGTGTCACCAGCATGATGCAGGAGGCCATAAGTCTCAACAGCTCCACAGTCAGTCTCACTGATATCTAGAATAGACACTGAAACATCGGTATCATAGCCTGATGAGCCTAGACTCGCCACTTGCCCATAACTGCACTGTGTCCAGAAGAGGAGCGAAAGGCATATTGAGGGGTACAGGGGGCAGTCACAATGCCCAAGGACATGGCAGTGGCTGAGAGTCCTTGAAGTGCTCTAAGAGACAGGTGCCATCAAAGGGCATGTCCACAAGGGAAGTTTGGACATACCCCAAAAAGCCAGACTTCCTCAGCCAGGAAACCCCTCTGCCTGGCTAGTCTGTTGTGTCACATCTGCAACACAATCTGAACTTTGCTGCATTCCTCCCTTCGGAAACAGTCTGAGAAAGTACAGTCAGGGCCTCCTTCGGCACCAGTGACAACACTTGAGCAACTGTGTCCCACAAGGTGTGGGAAAAACGGCCCAAAAGACATGCGGTGTTCATGGACCACAAAGCCAGGCTGGCGGAAGAAAACATCTTCTTCCCAAATTAGTCCAGCCTCTTGGATTCCCTATCCATGGGAGCAGTAGGGAAAGCACCCTGTAAAGTTGAGGCTTGGACCACCAATCTCTCAGGAGTAGGGTGTTGTGTGAGGATGGTTGGGTCCCCAGGTGTGGGGTGATGGCAGCGGGCAATTGTCCTATTCACAGGAGCCCTTGTGTTGTGTTTGGACCAGGTACCCAAAAGGATGTCCATGTGGGCATTATAGAACAGGAGTAGGGGTTCGGAGGCAGAGACTCCAAATTGTAGCACCTCTGTCAAAAGATTTGTATTTTTTGCCACTAAGGGTAGCTGAAGGTCTAAGACCTCAGAAGCCATCCGCACCATCACTGCGTAGGAATCTCCCTCCTCCATAGTTTAGTTTAGTTTTATGAATTTATAAAGCGCGTAGCTACCCTGAGGCATCCCAGCGCTAAAGGTTTATAACGACTCCTGAAAACAAAGAAAAGGATAAGAAAAAAAGTTAACTACAATAAAGGATGGTTTTTAGCTTCTTCCTAAAAAGACGCTCCAAAGGTTCATGACGGAGCTCGGAGGGGAGGGCACTCCAAAGGCGGGCAGCCCTGATGGAGAAAGAGTTGCCTCCCCAGGCTCTCTTGAACTGAGGTATGTAAACATGCCGGGTGGAGGATGATCTCAAACTTCTGGTAGGGGCGTAGATAGAGATCCGTTTTCTGAAGAAAAGCGGACCCTTATCATGTAAGGCCCTGTGAGTAATGCAAAGAGCTTTGAAATGAATACGCTGCTTAATGGCAAGCCAGTGAAGTACTGCAAGGACCGGCTTTGCAGAGAGGTGTCTAGGTGAATTCGTAAGGAGCCTGGCTGCTGCATTCTGCATTATTTGCAGCTTCTTTATCACATAGTCAGGGGAGTTAAGAAACAAAGAGTTCCCATAGTCAAGGCGGGAAAGAATCAAGGCTTGAATGAGGATTCTTCTTGCTGTAAAAGGTAAGAGATTAAAGATCTTCCTAAGAGTTCTTAGGAGACCAAAACACATGGAAGACACTTTATTGGCCTGAAGTTCCATGGTTAAGCGAGGGTCAAGCCAGAAACCAAGGCTTTTAACATGCGCCTTGGTAGGAGGGAGATTATTAAAAACCTCTGCGTACGACGCCAGAGGAAGAGCGGAGGGGCCATTACCTACAATCATTACCTCTGATTTTCCGTCGTTGAATTTGAGTTTGGATTGAATCATCCAATCACCAATATCCTTCATACAGCGGGAAAGATTCGCAGAGGACGAATCCCCAGTGCTGGAGAGGGATACCACTAGCTGGGTATCATCAGCATAGGTAACCATAAAGAGGTTATGGGGAGCAATCACTTTAGCCAGTGGTGATAAATAAATATTAAAAAGAGTTGGACTCAGGGAGGAGCCCTGAGGGACTCCACACGTCAGTGGGAAAATATCAGATAGGAAGTAACGGTCTATAACTTGAAAAGATCTTCCTATGAGGAAGGAGGAGAGCCAAGAGAGTGCCGTGCCTCCTATCCCTATCTTAGAAAGTCTGCAGCAGAGAAGGTTATGATCCACAGTGTCGAATGCTGCGCGAAGATCAAGTAGGATAATGGCTGTGTGGCCCCCTTGATCCAGAAGTTGATGGGCAGACTTGGTAACTGTAAGGAGAGCTGACTCAGTACTATGTTGAGCTCTGAAACCCATTTGGGTAGGATGTAAGAGCTTGTGGCTCTCGAGATAGCTGGTTAATTGATGATTCATATGTTTCTCCAGGATCTTAGCTAATATGAGGAGAAGAGCAATAGGTCTGTAGTTTTCCACAGAAGAGGGGTCCAACTTAGGCTTTTTTAGGAGGGGCTTAATAATGGCATGCTTAAAAGATTGAGGAAGAGAACCTGAGGAAAGGGAATAGTTTAGTATTCTTGTGAGAGGTGGGACAATGATGTCTGAAGCCCACAAGAGAATAGCTGGAGAAGTGGGGTCCAGAGGGGAACCGGATTTAATGTTAAGCAGTAGACTGGATGTTAGAGCATCTGTAAGGGGTAAAAAAACAGTTAATAAAATCCCTGAATGAGAGGGCTTAGTGGCCTGATCATCTGAGGGTTCCTAAGGGGAAGAGGAAGGAAACCCAGAGTATATCTTGATGAACTTATCCTGAAAATGGGCTGCCAATCAGTTACTATGTTTAGTGGATGCTTCTATAGAAGAGGCGGGCATGGGGATTATGGTAAGTTCTTTAAAGATCTGAAAGATTTCCATAGCCACAGTAGGGGGAGAAAGCATACCAGTATCTGGAGAAGTATCTAGTCCACTTGCTTCATTCAGATCCTCAGGCCAGTCCATGTATTGTTCTTCCTCATAAGGCTGGAATACTAAGAGGTCCAGTTACCCCTCCCAGTCTTCCCCAAGGGCTAGCTCAAGGGAATACGGCTCAAGCTCCAATCTAGGAGGCACGGCTTCTGCCGACGTCTGGTATACTCATCCGTCTCTGTGTCATTTGGGGATGACAATGCGGGTGGCGCCGCCAGTGGCGCTAGGAGTGTCAGCATCATGACCGGCACCAAGGAAGGTCAAGATGGTACGACTGGTGCTGGTCCGGATCAAAGACTGTATCAAAGGTAAGAAAAGTTCAGCTAGAAGTCTATCAGATCTCTTACGTAACCACCAGAGGATGCTTGGCTCCTTAGAGAAACTATATGCTTTACATGCTACCCATAGTATCTCCACACTGAGCCCTCATTAAGTATGAAATAGGGCTGATCTCACATCGGATCTCAGAGTGGAAGACCTAGTCCTGTAGTTCAGTCCCTTTTACTTTCCTGCACTTAAACTGCTATGGGGAAAGGAACAGCAGGAGAACTACTGTGAAATGGTGCAACAGCAGTTTGGGCAAAATATTCACATCCCTGACCCTTCCCGAATAGGGATTGTGAAGCAAACCACAGGTCAATACAGGAACTCACTCCATGTACTGATGAGTAATACATACGTAGGGTTCTCCATGCATCTACTAAGTTAAAGAGTTGCATGAGATGGGACAGCACAGTGCATGCTTGTGAGAGTGATCTGTAGGCGATGGAAGGCGTGTCCTGCTGTGTAATCACCACTAAATTCAAGTTGCTTATGCAAAGCATTGGCATTTCCACAAACCTATGGCACTTAAGAATAACAATCAAAAAATTGTGATAACCCCAACAGTGTTGCGTCAAGTTGCCCTACTAAAATCATTACCACTCAGAATTATGGATCAGCAATCTACCCCTGCAGGGTTAATCATACAGTTCTGCTTGATTGCCACTGGAGTATGTGGAATACAAGGAGAAATACCTAGGATGCCCCCAAGTGTTAGCTAATTTGGGTTGTGTTAACAGTGATGTGTGCCTCTCTTGAAAAGAGCTATGATGATTAAGGTAGGTGAGTACTTGGCGGGCCTTACAGGCATTATTAATCATATGTATATTCCATCTAATTAATTTCAGTGTGGTGCCTATAACATCATGTACCACACAAAATGAGCTCCATTGGACTGCATAGAAATATGTTAAGTTGGGTATTATACAAATTGCCTTGTTGCAATCTAGTGTCGCATAAATAAATGGGTTGGTCTTCCCTTCAGCATCACAAATACCACCCCCTGCTATCCAACCCATGCCAGTACCAATTGTTGGCAAATGTCCCCTCCTCGATAAGATGAATAACAAACACCACCACGGTGATACGCATTATCACTGCACTTACTTTCCACGTATGAGGCACCTAAAGGGTGTGTATCCAGTCCAGAGAGATTATTACCACCCATCACTGCAATGAAAGAAAAAATGGTCCTCTCTAAACCAGCTAGCTAGCAAATAGCGATAACAGTAGTACTGACAGCGTGACATGTTTCCTTGATACACAGTTAAACAGACCATGCCTAGTGTTCCAATGTCTACTGTTGAACAGAACAAACTACTGACTTGTACAACAACCCTATCACTTAGGAGTCCAGACACAGTACCCTGCTTAATGAATGAGATGGGACCTGGATGAATTACTTAGAGTGTACAGGAGTAAACACTAGAAAGGAAGTAACAACGGCACCCAATCCCGACTGAATTATTTTCTCATATTGCACAGCATAGTGGCTCAAACCCAAGATGCTCGGATATTGGAATGTGGCCTCTCGGACAACTCCCCAATCCACTTAGTGGTCCACATGGACCTTGTTTCCCCGGGCAGCAAACCATGGCGCTTTGCCATTCACCGCTATCTCTCTCCATGCGGCAAGGCACAACCACGGGCTCACACGTCCACCTACATGCAAGATAACCTTGGCACTGTAGACTCCAAGAGGGTTATGTGGGCAGCTGCTAAGGCGACCATATGAGGGCAAAAGATGTGAGATGCAGCGTTAGTGAACAGGGACAGAAAGGCACGTCAAGCAACTCTGGAAGCGACATCAGATGTATCACGTGACAATATACAGACCACCCCTCGCTCCCCACACGTCGACGCCTGGAATGTGCCCGCATGGCCTTAAACGAGCTATATATGTCCCAGGCTGAGAACACCCTACAACTCCTACAAGGGCGGCACTACGAGCAAGGGGAGAAGGCCGGTCGACTATTGGCAGCTCAACTCCGCCAGAGAACGGCGGCCCTCACCATACTGGCCATCACCACCCCCACTGGGGAGACACTTACATACCCGCAAGAAATTGTCAATTAATTTGCGTCCTTCTACCAACATCTATATACCCCAGAGTCGGTGTCCAGCCCCACCCAAAGTGAGGCCGTTCTCAACAACATTAATCTACCCCATCTCTCGGATGATGGCCGCACCCTTCTGGACGGAGAGATAACCAGGTTGGAAATAGCACAAGCCATCTCTGACTTCCCCGACCATAAATCACCAGGGGAAGATGGTTTCCCCGTGTAATTTTAAAAGTGGGCAGGAGAGGAGGTGATTGATGTCCTACATGAGGCGCTGGGTGAGGCCTGCCGGGTGGGCTCTCTGGGTGCGATATCCAACAGAGCAACAATATCGGTCATATCGTAACCAGGCCAGAACCCCCTACTCTGCAGCAGCTACCAGCCCATATCTCTCCTGAACTGAGATATTAAGTTATTGACCAGCATCCTAGCGACTCGCTTGCGCAAAGTCATCTCATCCCTAATTCACCACACTCAGGTGGGGTTTTTACCGGGAAGTACCTCCAGGAAGCACCTGCGCACCCTCTGCCATACTCTACGGGAATCTAAGAACATGCCGGATGCTGCACTAGCCCTATCTCTAGACGCTGAAAAGGCGTATGATCGCATAGAATGGCCATATCTATTTGCGACCATGGAAAAATTTGGTTTAGGAGAACAATTCATCTCTAAAGTCCACCTGCTCGATGACCACCCAACGGCGCAGGTCAACTGCGGGGGATTCCTATCAGACCCTTTCCACATCCGTAGAGGGACCAGGCAGGGATTTCCTCTTTTGCCCCTTTTTTTCTGTTAGAGATAGAGCCACTTGCGGCCGCCCTCCGTCACTCTCCTCTGATAGCAGGTCTCCCACTGCCAGGTGGGACTTCCAAAATCTACCTATACGCTGATGACGTCCTTCTAACCATAACCGACCTAGAGCTATCTCTACCAGCCCTACTGGAGATTGACGGATTTGCACTCCTTTCCTGCTACCGGATGTACTGGGACAAAAGTGAAGCACTCCCCCTCTCGCTGGTGACTACGAAAGCCGCAATTCACTGCTTCCCATTCCGTTGGACCCCGAAAAGCCTCAAATATCTGGGAGTGCTAGTTAACTGAGGTTTGGAACGCATGGTGGCAGACAATTTTGACCCCCTCATTGCATGTATGAAGCTTGACTTTGAGAAGTGGGCTCACCTGGGCCTTTCTATGTGGGGCAAGGTACAGGCGGTGAGAATGGTCACGCTACCACGCTTCACCTACGTTCTGGGTATGTTACCTCTTCAAGTACCCCTCTCAATGCTATGGCGAATTGACGCAGTGATCAGAACCTTCGTGTGGGGCTCCACACGCCCACAACTGGTATCAGCTAAACTACTGGCGCGCCGCTCTTGCAGCAGATTGGGGCTTCCTTCAGTGGACGCTATGCCCTAGCCCTGCATGTGTCACAACTGGCTAACTCACTACCTGGATACCCGAAGCCACCGTAATGGGTGACTATAGAGAAAACGCTGCTTTCCCATTGCGGTGGACTATACTGCAATGGCTCCTCGTCTTCCAGCCCAACAAATCAGATTCTAAAGGCGATGCGCGCAGCATGGCGTAGGGTCCATCATTTACTTGGGATACACCCTTTCTTACACGCCCAGGTCCCGTCATGGAACAACGATACTTTGCAAATATGGAGAGCAGTTCTCAACTGGCCGCAATGGAGCAGGGCTGGTATCAACAACCTAGCCCAAGTCCTAGAGGACGGAGCACCCAAATAATTTGCTAAGTTGCAAGAGGAGTACAATCTCCATCCACAACAAGAATGGCAATACCTACAACTCAAACACTGTCTACAACAGAACAGTGACACTGCCCGCTGGGAACATCAGACCTCGACTGTGGTAGCTTATCTAAAAACATGGGGGTGACACAAAGGTGTCATGGCAGGCCTCTATGAGGTCATTACACGTCACCTATATTTGCAGCCTCTAATGGAAAAACTATGCTTCCAATAGCAGGCCTGCCTGCAGAGGACCTGTGACACAGAAAACTGGACAGACATCTTGGACACCATGGACAGAGGCACCCGTGAAGCCCAACTGAAATTCTGTCTCTTTAAGATACCCCATGACTGGTACTGACCCCAGCAAAATTACATAGAGCTGGGCTTCTCCCGCACGCAAACTGTTGGCGCTGCCCAGAGGCCCACTGCGACTTGCTTCATATTATATGTGGATGCCCATCGTTCCAGCCCCTGTGGAATGCAGTGGGACTCACCCTAGCTGAATCTGTACCGCTCCAACCACCGCTCTCCCCCTCTGTTATAATAATGCATGATATGGAATCCCTTCCAGCCCTGTCGCGACCGCAACAAAGGCTACTACATACGGCACTAGCAACTGCATTAATTTGTATCCTCCGCCACTGGAGATCGGTCATTTCTCCAACCCCGTAAGAATGGATCGTGGCAAGGATTCGCATAGCCGCACATGAGAGTCATTTATAACCTACAGGATCAGACTACCCTATTTAATCAGGTGTGGACCCCCTTCCTCACAGAGACACCGTCATAAACTACACAATGTTGGCCATCCTCGTCTCACGCTCATCCCAGTCATTGTTTTAATTGTTTTCTTAGCAAAGACACCAGATATCCCCCCACCTCTCACACCTACGTTAACTACCACTCCACATCTCCTGCACTCTCCCCTCACCCTGCCCTCCCTCCTCCTCTTCCTTAACCCCCTTTTCCCTTTCCTTCTCCTTCCCCCCACCTCCTTGCCTCGATGCTCACAGCCCAATACACCCCTCACCCAGACGGTAGAACTTACAGTGACTGCCACCCCAAGGCCTCTGATAACAGTTACAAAACCCCTCCTCCTCGCCCTCCCCTCCCCCTCCTAAGTGCCTTCTACTATTTCCCTGACACCAATTCCTCTCTCACCTCACCTCCTTCCTCTCTTCTTTCCCACCATCTCTCTCCCAATATGACGGGTTGTCCTGCTCTATAACCTTTGAAGATTCTCGTACCCATCCCCCGAGCAGCGCTGCAGAGTCTCCGTACTGGTATGTTACCCATAGTCCTATTTCACAGTATAGTACCTGACTTACAGGCCGCCTCTCTCGAATGCATCTTTCCTTATTATCCGCTTAATGCCTTTACCTCCCTCTCACCAGAAGTGCTGACTGATTACTGTTCCCCTCCCCTTCCTCTTCGAAACACCGCCTTTGCAGTACAATAGAACACAGGTTACGAAGATGTGTCATGCTGACTGCTGTCGGCCTTCGCTCTTCATTTCCTCCCGTACATGATACGTTCTAACCTGGCCCTCAACAAATTACAGCTGCAATGACAGACTGCAGATCCTGTCTGCACATTGACAATAGACTTCATGACGCATTACCAGATATTTCGACTGTCGGTGCGAGGTGACGCAGCACGTTGGGACACAACGGGCCCACGCGACGCGATCCCTCCAGGACACTGCCCATCACAGTGTGGTACGCAACCCCAGGCACCACAATGTTTACAGCCTTAGCTTTACCCTCCCCCTCACCCCCTTCCCCCCTCATTTCCCACTTTTCTCCCTTCCCCCACCCCTCCCCTTTTTATTTACTATCACCCTCTTCCTATGATTAAAACTGCTGTTGTACCCATCTATCATCCCACAACATTTCTGTGATAAAGACTGTGACGTTTCCAATCTGTACAGTAACTTTGATTCCTTTTCTTTCTGTATCATTACGTATTATTAATAAAAAATTTCAAAGCTAAAAAAAAAAACAAATAAAAAAAAAAAAGAAAGGAAGTAATAGACAGTTAATCATTGTCACTCATACCATCATGGACAGTTCCCCACCCAACTTTCAACTTGGATTGGTTTTGCTGCAGAGTCTTCGGGTGCTTGGTGATGTGGAGTGGCATCCCCAAAATCTCATATTGCCTTCGGTTTCATCAACATGCAGTCACTGTACACCTTAGAATCGTGGCTCATCCCCAGGAACTACAAGCAAATTTGGTGAGGATCTATCAGAGACATTTGTTTGTGACAGTACTTACAGAGCTTAAAACCTGTTGTTTTGGGAGGTGACGTACCTTCAACACTGAAAAACAAAAAGGTCTGTTTCTGCTGGTCCGGAAAGAAAGGAACTGAGGTCAGCACGCAGGAGTGGTGCTTCACATCATTTCTGGAGCGGAACAATGTATGGGGAGCTGCACGGCACCTCCTACTAGCGTGCAGAGGTACTGGTGAAATGTTTCCAGATCCAGCATTATGCCTGGGGAATATTCAAAAGATGAGGAAGTCTTTATCCGAATCGATCGTTCTGGTTAGGTTTTTGTTTCCATTGAAAAGGCATTTTTTGTTTTCTTACAAATATTGTTTGTCATATCTACACAAATTTTTTTTTACAAGTTAATCTAATTTGGGTTCCATGCAGATCCATCAAGGGCAGAGTAGAGTGAGGAGTCAAAAAAGTGACTTTTACCTTTTTAACTCCCATTGAATTAGTTGCTCTCCATAACAGAAAAAAATATCTAAACAGGACTACACCAAAGTTGGTAAACTTTACTCAAAGAAATGCCCTTACTTGATTTAGTTTTATTCAACTCAGTAGTTTTTGAGAAATTAGTGTTTTGGGGTGGGCTTGAAAGGCTTAAGATTTTGGAGTGATATGGGCCACTAATCCGTTTACAGTCTTTGAACCTGGGTTCGATAACTATCTGTGGTCTAAATTAAAAAACAAATCCAAGCTAATTTGATGAGGGATCTTTTTCTGTAATATATTTAGGGTATGTGGACATAAAGATGGGTCTGCACACCAGGAGCCTATGACTGTCTTATCCAAACTTACAAAATGTTTATTGCGGCTGCCATTACAAGGATTCAGGTATCGTTCCTGTGCCCCAGAAAAAATATAAATGAGCATCTCCTAACTCCATGGCTCAGGTGGGGGCCCTCAAAAGGACGCCAGCTGTTAAAATAAAAAAAACTATGAGGACTTTGCTGCATGGTTTACGGATGCCAGTGCAGGGTTTGTGGACCCAGATGAAGCCCCAAGGTTTGCAAAGTCTGGTGAAGAGTACACAAGAAGGCATCAATGGTCTTGTGCCCTTGTCGGCCACCCATGGGGTTTACAGAACTTATTATGGGTTTGCAAACCATGCAGGAAGTCCAACGAGGCTCCAAGATTCTACAAGGGTTTTCAAAACCAGCAGCATGGTCCACAAGCCCTTAAAAATTACAAAACTTAAACTATATATATATATTTTTTTTAATTTAAGAAGCCGAAGATAGGAGTTGGGTGCCTGTGGCAATTTGGGGCCAGGAGACTGCAGAAGACCATGCCCTGCAGTCAACCCCCTCTGCACATATAAGATCCCAGATAATTGTTCACATTAGTGAACAAATTTCCGGGATCTTCAAGGATAACAAAGCCCAAGCCACACAGCCCTGGAATCTGGAAATCTTGACTCAGATCAAGTGCTGGGACTTCTTCTCGGGTTCAAAGGGGAGAGCCCTGGACTATATGTTGAGTATGGGGTCATGGAAACACTAAACGTGGACACTGAGCAAGATGCTATACATGTTGATAAGTGTCATAGCAGATGCAGAGGCAATGTGAAAGTGGGGAGGAGACAATAATTTGATCTTACGATTAATGACATTCAAAGATAAAGAACATACCTTGTCAGGCGCAAAAATTCACTTCAATATGAAGGTCACAGAAGCCTATGTTCCTGCACCACATCCTGGACCTTGCACCAAATTAAAAACAAGCATTTGCAATACAATGGATCTCACGTTTGCTCGAGTTAGAGCTATGAGCGCTGTAAACTCCTAACTGGACTTTTCTTCCCACATAAATTAAAAATGAAAAGTAAACCAGTTGACATAAGCAAGCCAATTCAAAGTGCTGTGGCCGCCATGAGCGTGAAGGAGAGAAACAAAAGGAATGAGAAGTTCGCTTGCAGTCAAACGTATCAGCAAAAGTGCAATCATCCATGTAACAGGGTTGATGGCCAAGGCGGTAACAAAACTGCTCCAAGGAGGGACAAACGTAACGCATTTACCAATGATAACAAAGGATTTTTGAAAGGCAAGCCCATGAACAAGTGATAGTGATGGGCGTGTGACGGGCATGATTAAAAGCCCACAGGGAGATTACAACACGACCTAAAAAGAAAAGAGGGAGCACCTCACTGTGTTGAAGAAAAAATCCTACAGCTGAGGGTAAAGGCAGAGCAACTGCAAGTGACCAAACCTAGAATGGCCCATAACAAGAAAGATTATATCTTCTATGATCTAAAAAGAGGGTTATGACTTCCTAAAGAAGATTAAGGTGACAAAGGGGAATAGAAGGAAGAAGATTTAAGGCCCACAAAGGAAGGATCATGTGTCTGAAATGCAACAATGTGGTGAAAGGCATTGTATACAGCAGTACAATTTGAAACATACTACAACAAATAAGTTATTTCACAAGATTTACTCCACAGCAAATGTTATCTACAGTTATAAGCACCAACCGTGCCTCTTGCAATAGAAAAGTACGTACTTTCAACCATTTCACAAAATGAAAAACGGTTCAAGCGTGTTTTCGTGACATTTGAACGCTGCTTGCACTGATGTTACTTCCAGTGGCCTACGAACAAAGCAACCAACACATTTCTTTTTAGATTACAGATTCTCGGTCTGTACACATATAATACACGTATATTTTCTACAATATACATTTAATAAACAAATGTCAAAAAGTGGAAAGGACCATGTATTCTAAACCATAAACAATTTCGTTTTAGATGTGGCTTCGCAACTCAAAATTATTACTTTAAAAGTCTGGAAATGTGGCGCTATTTCCACTATTGCTGGAGGTGTCACAACTCAGCTGCATTTTCACGAATTGCTCCCATGAGGAGAAATGCTGTCGAGTATAAACCAACGCCAGATTTAGTCACGCCCTCCCCGCATGTTCTTCACTCGACAATCCTGGTGCGTTTCATGGCGGCTGCACGTGTCCCTGGCAGTGCACGCGCCCCCGGAAGGCTATTATTCGTTGTACCTAGACAGTTTCAGTCGAGGTATAATGTTCATGGACTGAAGCTCTTGGAACAGAAGCTTACAAGCGTAGGGTATGCGCAGGGAAGAGACGTGGCAGGACGACTTGCAATAATGACACCTGAAAAGAAACGAAAACAAAAAAACAGCTCCTTAGCATGCAGAAAATCAGGCGAGGGCAGCTACTGTTCTATAACCAATGCCACGGTTTTTGGAAAACTCTTAACCATAACTTTATTTCTCCTTTAATTTCGCATTTAACCTCACAGTTTCTCACAAGAACAGATTAACCAGTTACAACTCATACAGTTACCAATGTGATTTATCTACTCAATTTACTAGACTACACACTGGTGTTTCCAAATAGTCAATTCGAGAGAAAGAAGTCGGGGCGTACACTACAGTGACTCACTTTTAGATTTCAGTTCAGTACTGCAGTGGTTTTAAACTGTAGGCAGATGCCCTGCACAGGCACTTGAATATCTGGATGCAATAAGCAGTTACACTATGTGCAGAGAGGATCTCAACTCCCGGGATAATTAAATGCTGTGCACGCCTGAGAGACCTTCAGGTGCCCAGGGAAGGGCACCAGGCATACTGCTCTACGCAGCGCATAGTAAATGCATAGAGAAAACCACAATAAACTCTACGGACTCCACACAAGGTGGATAAATGCTTATCAGTTTGTAGTAACCTGTCCGTTTTTTACCTGGGTTTACAGAACTAGGAACTGGGCAAAGAGGACCTGCACAGTGGCCCTCAAAACTGGAATCTGGATTACAAGACATGGAAAAGACATTTTCCCTGCACAACTCACCAGGAAAAAACGTGGGGTAAACGGCACAAACTAGAGGGAAAAAAATGCAGGAACCCCGATTCCTACCGTTATTCAAAGGTGTAATGGAGCAGTAATTCTGTGCCTGGAAATTACTGCATCCAAACGTAGTGCGATTTCCAAATCGATAATTCTGCAACAGGAATGTAGAGACTACTGTAGTGAGGACCATTGTGCTCTCACTGATTGTAGCTAGGTTCAATCAAATTATGTATATTTGCTAATTTTCGCAATACACTGTTATTTATCATAAAGATTTGTATCTATATATCCCTTCAGACGCTACTTCCATGGACTTTTGACACCTTTTACTGTCTCAAGGTGCCTACTGGTAGACTGTCCTGCTGTATCGACTTTTGACACCTTTACTGTCTCAATGTGCCTACTCTAGAAGTCTGGTCGTCTGTTCCATCACATTCTGCACCTGCGTGTTCATACCATCTTAGTGTTATCAGAATGCGTGAGCATCTTATCTGTATTAACTCTGGTTCCTAATTCCTCTTGTCCACGTCTCCCTAAGGAGATCAGATGTTCTCATTCCCACTGTGCTCTGTGTCCACACTCCTACCTACACGTTGTGGATTCATTTCCATAGGGGTTCAGGTGTGTGTGCCAGTATCAATGGATCTATACGTGGATTGTGTGCCTGCCAGAGCCATACAATTCCTTGATGACTTTATGTAGCACAACCACGGCAAGTCCAGTTCTACTGCTTGGTCCCAGAGTAATTCTGGTAACTGTGTTATCACGGTGGTGCGATGACAGTGGTGTCAAGTGGAGGGAGGGAAGGTCGTTTTGAGATAGATCCTGGTAGAACAAAAACAGCACACAACAGTCCTCCAGGCTCTGGCCAGCGTGCTGTGTCTCATTGACTGAGTGCCTCTTTGTCCAATTCTTTCAATGATCCATTATCTTTCACTCCGTTTCCTGTGTCGCTATACCTAGAGTCTGTGTATCACAATATTTCACTATCATCGTTTTCCTTTCCCTCAGGTGCCCTAGTCCCAGGCCATGTGTCCTGCTATCCCCATTACTTAGTCAAGTTAATCCAGCCTTGGAGTTAGTAGTCTGTTTCGGGTCCTTTTCACTGGATCTTTTCTGATATGTTGCCAGTGTTTCTTGCCTGCAGTACAGGTCTACTGACCGTAGGAAATTCTATTCCATAGTGCTCATCCCCTAGTAACATTAAGTCACATTAAATTCCCCTCCCATGATCCACTACAGAGGAACACTGTGGGATTCAGACTAAGTGCTTGCAGGGGAGGTCCACAAATGTGTATTTTTATTCCAATGATGGGGCATTCTAGTCAGTCATAACGTGTCCCCTTTTCAAGTCTAAGTAGTTGTAATCAGTGGGCATAGTGTTCCATACACACTAAGTGTCAGTGTATTCTTGCCTAAAAAGCTAAAATGGGAACCCTCTGTCCCAGGATAAGTGCCTGGTTCTCTGTTTCAGTGCTTACCTGTCTTTCTGCTCTCAGGTTCAGTGTCTATTGGGTCAGTGACTGTTTGGTGAACATACTCATTTTCTCAGTCAATGTAGTCCTGTAATCTGTGTATTGATGTTCCATGACTCACGCCCAGTAAGTTTCAGCAAGTTAACCTTGGAATGTACTAGAATTTGCGGAGGGGTTAAGGAGGGGGAGAGGCTATTTCAGTTAGCATCTATTTGACATGGAAACCAAAGGTAATCTCCCTGAAGCATCCGATCTGTGGGTGATTTTGGTAGCAAAAGTCAATGGAAAGGTAGAAGGACAATGTAGATGGGGCAGCACAGACTTAAGCCACTATATAATCTCAGAACCTTCCTGACCAAAGCGAATACTGCCTCAGGAGGAAGCCGTAATGACCTATTGTAGTCTTGATGATGGTGGAAACAAGTGCTCCTCCAGAGTCAGATCTAATTCGCTACAATATTCCTTCCTGCAGATACACGAAAAGGAGGATTTGGTGGAGGCCACAGCCTGCCTTTCATTTTGTGGTCACTGCGCGTCATGGCAATGAGCTCGCTTCTGAACACTGTGGGTGACAGGTCTCTTTTGTTTTGGCATATGCAAGGTCCTGCTCTTATGCGCTTACCAAGATTCTCCATCCCCAGAGCCTCTTTTAGTATGTTCACAAAAGTGTTCTCAATGGCCAAAAGATGAAGAGGACTTGGTGGGACTACTGCCTGCCTTTTTTTCTGTGCCTACTGTACCTCAGTGGGGATCAGGCGCATTCCTTACTTCTATAGAAGATAGGCTATCTTGCTTCCATGTGCGAAAAAGCCATTCACTCTCTTAGCAGCATTCTCACATTCAAGGCGAGAGGCATGCTTGACATTTCAATACAAGTCACCCGTACTGTGTTGAGAGTCACTGGACTGAAGTGAGGTGGATTGGAATGGTGGATTGGAGTAGGGTAGATTGGAGTAGAATGATGTGTATTGGAGTGTGGTGGGTAGATTGGAGTGGGGACGATTGGAATGGGGTAGATTAGATGGGGTGGGTTCGATTGGATTAGGGTGGAGTGTACTGGGCTAAGGTGCTGTGGAGTTGAGTGGGTTGGATTGAATTACAGTGGGGTGGACTAGACTGGAGTGAGGTAGACTGGACTGGAGTGAGGTGGACTGAATAGGGTGGGTTGGACTGGAGTGGGTTGGAATGAATTGCAGTGGGGTGGACTAGACTGGAGTGAGGTGGACTGAATAGGGTGGGTTGGATTGAGTGGGGTGGACTGGGTTAGGGTGTATTGGATTGCCTGGGTGGATTGGACTGTTTGGGGTGGATTGGACTGACTGGTGTGGGGTGGGGTGAACTGGAGTGTGGTGGGGTGGACTGGAGTGGGCTGGAGTGGACTAGGGCGGACTGGAGTAGGGTGAGGTGGATTGGAATGGGGTGTATTGAATTGCAGTTGGGCGAGGTAGACTGGAGTGAGGGGGACAGGATTGAGTGGAGTGGATTGGATTAATGGGGGGTTGAATTGATTAGGGTGGATTGATTGGAGTGGGGTGGAGTGAAGGGGGAGTGGGGTGCAATGGATTGGGGTGGACTGGATTGGGATGGGGAGGTCTTGAGTGGGTGGGATTGCACTGGGGTGGAATGAACTGGAATGGGGTGGATTTTCTTGAGTCAGGTGGATTTGATTGGATTGGATGTGCGTGGGGGTGGGGTGGACTGGATTGGAGTGCGGTGGATTGGACTGGAGTGGGTTGAACTGGATTGGAGTGGGGTGGATTGGGGCAGGGAGAATTTGATTGGTGTAGACTGGATTGCAGTGGGGTGGAGTGGAGTGGACTAAGGGGTTTTGGAGTGTTGTGGATTTGATAGGAGTGCGGTGGATTAAGGTGGCCTGGACTGGACTGAAGTGGGGTGGGGTGGATTGGACTGGAGTGGGTTGGATTACGGTTGATTGGATTAGATGGGAGTGGCCTGGATTGGAATAGGGTGGGTGGACTGGAATCTAGTGAGGTGGATTGGGTTGCAGTGGACTGGATTGGAGTATTGTGGATTTGATTGGGGCTGACTGGAATCGGAGTGGAGTGGATTTAAGTGGGGTGGATTGTGGTGGATTGGAGTGGGTGGAATAGATTAGAGTGGGTCAGATTGGTGTGAATTGGATTGGTGTGGGGTAATTGGGTTGGAGTGGGGTGGATTGTATTGGAATGTGGTGAAATGGATTTGAGTGGGTGGGATGGAGTAGGGTGGACTCGAATGGGGTAGACTATTGGACTGGAATGAGGAGGACTGGAGTGAATTGGATTGAGTTGGGTGGGTTAGTGTGGAATGGGCTGGGTTGGATTGGAATAGGTTGGTTGAATTGGAGTGGGGTGGGTTGGCTTGGATTGCAGTGGAATGGATTGGACTGGAGTGGAGTGAAGTGGATTGGACTGGAGTGGAGTGAAGTGGATTGGACTGGAGTGGACTGGACTGGACTGGATTGGAGTGGAGTGGATTGGACTGGAGTGAGGTGGAACCGATTGGTGTGGGTCGACTGGAGTGGTGAAATTCATTAGGGTGGGGTTGATTGAGAAGGGGTGGGGTAGATTGGACTAGGGTGAGGTGGACTGGATTGGTTCGGGGCAGACTGGAATGGGCTGGATTAGAGTGGATCAGGGAGCCGGGTGGACTGGATTATGTTGGGTGGATAGGAATGGGATGGATTTGAGTGGGGAGGATTGTGGGGGACCGGAGTTGGGTGAATTGGGATTGACTGTGGTGGATTTGAATGAGTGAGGTGGACTGGACTGGAGTGGGGTTGATTGGATTGGATTTGATTCAAGTGGGGTAGATTGTTTTGGAGTGGGGTGGACTAGACTGGAGAGGGGTGGATTGGGGTGAGGTGGCCTACGTGGGGCAGATTTAAGTGGGGCAGACTTGTAGGAAGCTGGCCTGGTTTGTAGTGGGTACCTTGGGTATTTACACCTCATACCAGGCCCAGTTATCCCTTATTAGTGAAGTAGTAGTGTTCTAGCAGCTTAGGCTGATAGAAGTAGCTATAGCAGAGGAGCTTAGGCTGAACTACGAGACATGCAAAGCTCATGCAATACCACTTATAGTTACACAGTACTTATACACAAGTAAAGACAATACTCAGTGTTACCAAAAATAAAGGTATTTATTTGGGTGACAGTACCAAAAATATCTTAGAGACAATACTCCTTCAGGAGTTAAGTATTATACACAATATATACACTAGACACCAAAATAAGGCAAGTAATTAGACAAAGGATAGTGCAAACAATAGGAAATGCTATAGAATGCAATGGGAGAAAATTGGTCTAGGGGCAACACAAACCATATACTAAGAAAGTGCCATGCGAATCGCGAATCACGAATTACCCCCTAGACAAGTGTAGTGTGTGCAGAATCGCTGGGAGATAAAGAATTAAGTAAAGGTAAGTAAACTACCCCACCCCAGAGCCCAGAAGAGCAGGAGTAAAGTACTGCAAGTTTCCTTAGGACACACTAAACCTCGTGATATGGATTATTGCAGTAACCAACCAAGTCTGCAAAAAACAACTGCTGGATTCCTGGACCTGAAGACCTGCAAAAGAAGGGGACCAAGTCCAGAAGTTGAAAGAAGTTCCTGGAAGGAAAGGAGCCCCTGCCAACCCAGAAGAGGGTGCAAAAGAAGAGTCCCCAAATGGACCAAGACTGCAGAAATGCACCCTAGGAAGATGCCAGCTGGTTCCTGCATGATGCAAGAGATGTCCCACGACGTGAACATGGATGCAGACGTGATTTCATGTTGGAAGTTGCCAACAGGCCTTGGTTATGACAAATGTGCGTTTTGCGTCAAAATGGCACTGGCTGGACCCAGGATGGACCTGGGGGCCTCAACTCTGTGTGTGGAGGAAGAGGGGGCTTCCAGCACTTTAGAGAGCCCTCAGGATGCCAGACAGCACCCACGAGAGTCCCAAGACACGGGGACAAAGGAGGTGCAAAACGCGGTTGGTGCAGCACTACAAAGAAGGGTCCCACGTCGCCGGAGGTCAACTCAGCGAGTTGAGCGTCGCAGGATAGAGTGCTGGGAACCTGGGCCAGGCTGTGCACAAAGGAATTTTGCAAATAGTGCACAGAGGCCTCAGGAGGTGAAGAAGACGAGGTGCAAAGGGGTACTGTCGCTCTCAGGGAAGGCAAGGTCTTACCTCCTCCAAATTGCGTCAACAGGACCTCAGGACAGACTGTGTTGATGGGGTCCACTCTGTGTTCCTAGGAGCACGCTTGTCGCTGTGAGAGGAGTCCAGGAGTACCGGTCGTTGACTTGGAAGGTGCCTGCATGAGCAGGGCAGTGACTCCGTCACCCCACTGGAGATTTCTTCGGTCCTTCTGGTGCAGGATGAAGACAGGGAGTGCACACCGTGGAAACTGTTGCAGTTGCTGGCTGGAGCTGAAGTTGCAGAAGAAAAGTATCCATTGTGGGTACTTTGTTGCTGTTACGGCGGTTCCTGGAGCAGGCTGCGGTTGATCCGAGGTCAGAGGATGAATTAGTATTTGCAGAGGATTCCTGCTGGGAACTTGCAAGTAGAATTTGAAGAGAACCTACAGGAGAGACCCTAAATAGCCCTGAGAGGGGGATTGGCTACCTTATCAGGTAAGGGCCTATATCAGGGGGGGGGTCTCTGATGTCACCTGCTGGTGCTGGCCACTCAGAGCCCTCCAGAGTGCACCCACACCTTGCAAAGCAAGATGGCTGAAGTCTGGGACACACTGGAGGAGCTCTAGGCACCACCCCTAGGGTGGTGATGGACAGGGGAGTAGTCACTCCCCTTTCCTTTGTCCAGTTTGGCGCCAGAGCAGGGGACAAGGGGTCCCTGAACCGCTGAACCGGTGTACACTGGCTTATGGAAGGAGGGCAACAACTGTGCCCGTCAAAGCATTTCCAGAGGCTGGGGGAGGCTACCCTTCCCAGCCTGTAAAACATATTTCCAAAGGGAGAGGATGTAACACCCTGCTCTCAGAGGAAATGCTTTGTTTTGCCTTCCTGGGACTGAGCTACCCAGACCCCAGGAGGGGAGAACCCTGTCTGTGAGGTGGCAGCAGCTGCAGTGCAAGCCTCAGAGAGCTGGTTTGGCAGTACCGGGGGTCCACAGTGGAGCCCCCAGGATGCATGGAATTGGCTACCCAGTACCAGATTTGGAATGGGTGGACAATACCATGATCTTAGACACCTTAAATGGCCATATTTGGAGTTACCATTGTGAAGCTACATATAAGTATTGACCTATATGTAGTGCACACGTGTAATGGCGCCCCCGCACTCTCAAAGTCCCGGGAAATGGCCCTGGACTATGTGGGGGCACCTTTGCTAGTGCAAGGGTGCCCTAACACTTAGTAACTTTGCACCTAACGTTCAGCAAGTGAAGGTTAGACATATCAGTAACTTATAAGTTAATTAAGTGCAGTGAAAATGGCTGTGAACTAGTGTGTGCACTATTTCACGCAGGCTGCAATGGCAGGCCTGTGGAAGGGTTTGTCTGAGCTCCTTATGTGTGGCAAAAGAAATGCTGCAGCCCATAAGGATCTCCTGGAATCCCAATGCCCTGGGTACCTAGGTACTATATACTAGAGACTTATAAGGGGGGTCCAGTGTGCCAAATGAAATTGGTATATGAAGTCACTAGCCTACAGTGACAAATTTAAAAGAAGAGAGAGCATAAGCACTGAGGTTCTGGTTAGCAGGGCCTCATTGACACAGTCGAGCACTACTGACCACACACACACATTAGGCCAAAAAATATGAGCACTAGGGTCCTGGCTAGCAGGATCCCAGTGAGACAGGCAAAACACACTGACATAGGTTTTTATCTATGAGCACTGGGGTCCTGGCTAGAAGGATCCCAGTGACACAGTAAAAACACACTGACACACACTCACAAGCAGCCCAAAAGTGGGGGTAACCATGCTAGAAAGAGGCTACTTTCTCACAAGACTGGATTGGGGTAGACTGGTTTGCAGTGGGTACGGAGGATTGAAGTGAACTGGATTAGGGTAAGTGGTTTGGGGTGGACTGTGGAGGGGATTGAAGTGGGGTGGACTGGAGTGGGATGAACTGGAGTGGGGTGGCCTGGACTGGTCTGGGGTGAACTGAATTGAGTGGGGTGGATTGGTCTGGGGTGAGGTGGGGTGGACTGGTGTGGAACTGAGTAGGACGGATTGGAGTGGAGTGGATTGGGGTGTACTGCAAAATCATGTGTTAAAGCATAATTTCAGAATTTATGCATCAGAAAGAAACAAAGTTTCTTTTAACTATTTAGAACAAGATAATCATAATCTTGTGAGAACAGTGTCCAGTGTCCAGTTCTCGGAGCAAACACAAAACAAGACGTGAGTGAAAAGTGAGAAAAGACTTAGCAAAAAGAAAGAAAGTTAACTATAGAAAATAAAACTCAGCAATTTTGTTTGTCCTGCTGGGCACATTTTTGCCAGTCACACGCCTTCTGTTTGCAGGGCACTGGAAGTGAAAAAGAACATAATAGCATCTCAATCACGTCAGGAGCCTCGGACAGGCCCTGATTAAGTTGAATCAATCAGTGCCTGGTCCCTGCTCCAAAAGAAAGTAACAGAAATTATGCCAGGCCTGCAGTGATCAATTACGAGGTTGTAAAGAAGAGTGCAGGCAAATCAATAAATGGTAAACAACGGGTGGGCTCCAAACCCTTTTTGTTAACAACAGTGTCTCGCAAGCAATACACATGCACTAGGTTCGACCCTAAAAAGAGACCTGGCTAAAGTGTGCATCCAGACAAGGAAACAAGGAATGCCTGCTACTGGAGTGAAGTGGATCGGACTGGTCTGGGGTGAACTGAATTGAGTGGGCTGGATTAGTTTGGGGTGAAGTGGGATGGATTGGAGTGCGGTGTACTACACAATGATGTGTTAAAGCACAATTTCAGAATTTACACTTCAGAATGAAGCCATGTTTCTTTGAACTATTTAGAACAAGATAATGATTGTGTTTTGAGAACCACGCCCATGAGCTAAAACAAAACAGGAGTGCAAAGTGAGAAAACAAGACTTGGTAAAATGAAAGAAAGTTAACAATAGAAAATAAAACTTTGCAATTTTGTTTGTCCTACTGTGCACATTTTTGCTAGTCACACGCCTTCTGTTTACAGGGCACTACTAGTTATAAAGAACATAATATCACCTCAATCCCGTCAGGAGCTGTGGACAGACCCTGATTAAGTTAAATCAATCAGTGCTAGGTCCCTGCGCCACAGAAAGAAACAGAAATTATGCCAGGCCTGCAGTGACCAATTACGAGGCTGTACAGAAGAGTGCAGGCAAGTCAACAAATGGTAAGCAACGGGGGGCTCCAAACGCTTTTTGTTAACAACAGTGTCTTGCAAGCGAGACACATGCACGAGGCTCAACCCTAAAAAGAGTCCTGACAAGGGTGTGCATCCAGACAAGGAAACAAGGCATGCTTGATACTGGGAAGATCAAGCTCTAGTTAGCTACAGGAGGAGATTGTGGTGCTCCTACTAGCTTAATTGGAATCCACGGTTTGAGAATGGCAGAGCTAGGATGTAGGAGAAACCCTGCCATCAAGCCAGAGGAGATCTCAGGCAGGGTCTGGTCAAAGGCTCCCTAAAGAGACCAAGGGCAAAGCTTGGTACGAGTATTAATAGAGCACCAGTTAAGTATGGCCTTGCTAATGTATGCTTTTATATAGTATTTCTACAGAGCAAATCTAGGCAAAAGGACGGGCAGCGTCATACACTGTCAAAGACCAACATAAATTCAATAAGTGGTAGGAGAGGTAGCTGGGTTGTTGACAGTTAATGCATCATGATGACAGTTAATGCATCATGTTGAAGAGGTAAGTCTTCACTTTTTTCCTAAATTGGAGCAGTGTTTTGGTGGTCCTGATGGATATACAGGGATGCTGTTCTCGGATTCTGAATGCATAGATGGAAAATCCTGCTATCTGGTGGTCTTTTGGCTGCAAGTGTGCAGAAAATCATCACAGATAGTGAGTTTATGTTGGAAAGTGAATTATTGGTAAGGACAGGGAAGTACCTACACTTAGCAGTAGGCCACAACTCCCCCACTTAGGTCCAGTCAGGGTCTCAATAAATTAATCCTGGCTCAACCCTTGATAGCTTGTCAACAAGCAACAAGGATTAACACTTAGGAGACTAAGGGCCAGATGTACAAAACTTTTTGCACGGCAAACTGCGAATTTTGCTGTTTGCGACATGCAAAAAGCACATCGCGATGCCCAATCCCCGTTTTGCGAGTCGGTATCCTGGTTACCGATTCGAAAAACGGGACTGCGAGTCGCAATTAGGAAGGGGTGTTCCCCTTCCTAATTGCGCGTCACAGAGTGATGTATCGTTTTGTGACTGCGAACGCGGTTTCAAAACAATCACAGTTAGCACCCATTTCGGGTAACCCATTCGCAAAAAGGAAGGGACCCCTTCCCCTTTGTGAATGGAATTAAAAACATTTTTAAAAAAACATGCTCTGAAAAAATAAAACGAAAATGTTTATGTTTTAGTTTTTTAATGCATCTCGTTTTCTTTTAAGGAAAACGGGCTGCGTTACAAAAAAAAAAACTGCTTTATTTAAAAGCAGTCACAGACATGATGGTCTGCTGTCTCCAGCAGGCCACCATCCCTGTGAGTGCCGCGATTCTCAAGGGGGTTGCAAATTGCGACCCACTTCATTAATATTAATGAGGTGGGCCTTTGCGACCCCACTGCGAATCGCAGATGGTGTCAGGGACACCATCCAACATTCTGAATTGCGACTCGCAAATTGCCAGTCGGTCTTACTCGCAATTTGCGGGTCGCAATTCAGATTTTTGCTACATCTGGCCCAAAGTGTGTAGAGCATTCAAAAATCACAAAACAGTACAACACAGGAAACAGTTTAAAAATCCAAAACCAATTTATAAGAATAGATTATATTTTTATCTTTAATCTGACACCAAAATGAATTAAATCGGATACGGGAAACCAGAGATATGAATGTTTTAAGATTAAGGGGGTCATTACGACCCTGGCGGACAGCGGTAATTTGGGGAAAGGTACTGCCAACAGGCTTGCGGTACCTTTTCCCAAATTATGACATTGGCGGTTTGGCTCAAGCCAAACCACCAATATACCACTTCGTCCACCAGGGTAGTAACAGCCGCCGGGCTGGAGACTTCGGTCTCCAGCCCGGAGGCCGTCACAATACCACCCTCGGGATTATAACCCAGCCTACCACCATGGTATTCGTGGCAACCTTACCACCACGAAAACCATGGCGGTAGGCATTATCAGTGCCAGGGAATTCCTTCCCTGGCACTAATAGGGGTCTCCCCCACCCTCCTCCCTAGAGTCCTCTCCCACCCTCCACCTCCCACTCCCGACATCCACACACCCACACGCGCACACATACACACTTAGACACACGCATGCCCACATCCACCCATGCTCGCACACATAGATTCCCACACCCCGCAACACACACTGACATACATTGTAGCACACACACATTCACAACACAACATACATGTACACTCACATTCATTCATTCACACCCACATACACGCATACAAAAACAGACACACACACTGCCCCCCACACATGCACACAACATCCCCCACCCACTCTCCTGTCGGAGAACCCGACTTACCTGCTTGCAGGGGGTCCTCCGGCAGGATATGGGGAAACTGCACTTCTGCCAGCAGCAGCGTCCGCCAGCAAAACACCGCCAGGCCGTATCATGGCTCATGATACGGTAGGCGGTGTTTTTCTGGCTTGGCACTGCTGCGCCACCTTACCACCATCCGCCACCATGACCGTCGACGGGATACCGCCAGAAAGCTGGCGGTATTCCGTCTACGGTCATAATGCGGTTGGCGGCTGGTAGCCACGGCAACAGTATGTTGGTGGCTGTCGCTGTGGCGGTAGGAGGCATTTACAGCCAATGTCATAATGAGGCCCTAAATGTTTTTTAGCGCATAGAAACTAAAAGTGCTAATCTGGCCATCTGGTCGCACCTGACCGGGGCGAAGTCAAAATTTGAGGCAGACCTTGATGGAGCCCTGCTCGTTACAGTGAGCGGGAGTCCTCGGTCAAGGTTTTACCTTCTGACAGTCTTTTTTTTCAGGACGAGTTTCTGCACTAGGATGAATTCGCAAGTTGGATCCAACCTCCCTGGCACCCTCTTCGGATACATGTCTCATGAGACCTTGGTGAAGAATTCTACCTTCGGACTTAGATGATTTTTTGTGCGGAAATCTTCGTCCAGGCCGAACTTGAAATTGGATCCGACCTCCCTGGAGCCCTCTTCAGATATGCTGCACGGGAGGCCTCAGTCAACTTTTTACGTTCGGACTTTGTCACTTTTTGGAGCTTTTTTGCTCCGATGTCAGACAACCCTCCAAAGCAAGCCGATTTTGAGTCAACGTCATTAGATTGCCTTTCCACAAGCCTGGGGCTCCGGAGCTTTTCAGTGGAACAAAACTGCAAGTCAGGCCGGGTCATGGTCAACATAAGTCAGCTTGACTCACAACATTGGGTCAGTCCACTTATCAAGCTTTTTTTTTCCCCAAAAGTTCTCCATTCTTCTGAATCTTCTTCCAGAAGGTCTATGCAGGACGTTTAGGAGTCCACAACTCACCTAAAGTTTCCAGAAGCTCCGAGTTGCTCCTTGAGGGTTAGGACTCCAACTCTAAGAATGCAACTGGTTCAAATCCCAAAAAAGACCACTAGCCACTGGTCAGTTTCTTCAGGGCTTGCTGCAGGGGACTCTGGTCAGCTATGTTCTACCTTCAAGTAGTTGAAGACAGGCAAACTCCTTTTTAGTGGTGAAGCCCAAGTGTGCAGCTTGTGCAGTCCTTCACAGTGCAGTGTGCAGGTGCAGGTCAGTGGTCCAGCAGGGCAGACCTTCTTCTTGTCTTGTTCCTTGTAGGGATCGGAGGTCGGGATGCAGCTCTGCCAATTTTATCCTTGCTCCTGGGGTGTAAAGCAGGGGGGAGAGGGCTGGAGCATGGGGCTCTTGACGTGCTGCCCACCACCCTCTTGAGTGACCACTTCCTTGAAGTTTGGCAAAAAATCAATCCCAGGGAGCAACATTCTACCAAAATCCAAAATGGCAAAAATTCAATCTCAGACGTTAGGTCTGGCTGAGCCCACCTACTGGTGTGGCTATGTATTCCTTAATGCACCCCTTTCCAGCCCTCACCCTTGCAGGAAATGGGGGAGGTCTACTTGCTAGCCCAAATGTCCTTCCCTCCTTAGAAGTACAGTTTGGCTGTTCTCCCCCCACCTATCCCGTTTCACCGTCTGCTGAGGCAGTTCTCCTCCCTCAGGCACTTCTGTTGCATTCAGCCCAGGCCACTTCACACCTACTCAAGGCAGCCCAGCCAGGCTGCCAGAGGCTGGCCAATCAGAGAAGGGCACTACAGGGCTGTAGTTGGAAACTTTCAGGTAGAGTTCTAAAACTATTTCCCTGAGTTAGTTATATTGTACTCAACAATAGCAAGTTGTTGGATTTATTATAACCATAAGTTTGATACTAAACTTGAAATATTTAGGTCCTTTGGATACTTTATTACTTAAAAATAAAGTCTCCCCATGTTAACCTATGAAGCCTATTCACTACAATGGAGGAAAACAAATGTAGCTATTTAACCTCACCAGACCTTATAAAACAGCTTTTACAAGGCCCCTGCTTATAGTTACACTGCACCCAATCCTGGGGGCACAGAGGGCACACCTTAGGTGTCACATATGTAAAAATAAGATTGTTTAAGACTTAGAAAGTACTTTCAATTCTGAAATCGAATTTGGGGTTAACTTTAACTTAAAGGCAGCCACCAAGGAAGTCATTCCTTTAAAATGACACTGGGCACCACATTAATGCACCTATGGGTACACTACCTATGCTGGGGTCCCTAAACCTACATGCCCTACAATACACTAGGGACTTATAGGTAGGTTGACACAGCTACTTATAATCAGCCTAATTTGCATATCCATTTTAATCAGAGCACAGGCCCTGGGACTGTTACGCAGTGTCTAGGGCGCCATCAGAGTTTGAAATACACCAGCATAAGTGAAAAAATGGGGGCAAAATGTTAGGGTCTACTGCAATCAACCCAGTTTTCTCACAGCATGTCTGCAAGATAAACATGGGTTCTGGTAGTAATGGCTCTGTAAATAATGTAACTGGTTTTGAAGATGGTGTGATGAGGTAAAGTGAGCCAATGAAGTTCCATCAGGATGCGGGTGATGGAATCATATTTCTTCAAGACCTGGGTGAGAAGTGCTGCAGCATGTAGAATGCCATTAAGTTTAACAGTGTGGAGTCTGATTGGTTGGTGTCCAATTAGAATCTCTGTAACTTAGCATTCAGTGAAAGTTTGGGTTCGAAACAGTCAAGGTTCATTTCATTGGGCCAGGTGTGTACTGTTTCCTGTTCTTGAAAAATAACAGGAATTCCGTCTTGGTTGGGCTGAGCTTCAGGTAGGCGCTGGATATTCAGAATCTGAATAAAGTGCAAGTTGTGCTTGAGGCATTGGAAGTCAGAAGCAGGTGAGACTTTCAAGTAAATTTGTGTATCATCACCATATTGGTGACTCCTGATGCTGTTATCTGTGAGGGATGCACCAAGCAGCTTCATGTAAAGGTTGAAGATGACATTATGGAATCCTGGTGAACTCCTCAGGTGACTGGATTGTTTTGTGACTTGTAGGTGTCCATGAGCACAAACTGGTGCTATTGGAAAGGTAGGAGGAAAACAAGTGGAAGACATTGTCGGTAAATTATAGATCAAGGCTCCAAGGTGCGCAAGAGGATGGGATGATCAATTCTGTCAAGGGCTGCTGAGAGATCCAGTAATATCAGGAGGCAGGGTTCATCTTCCCGAGTGGTCACAGGGGCATCATCTACAATCTGTAAAGTGGAGGTCTGCTAAACTGTGAGCTGAAGCCATACTGGTAGTCGTGCAGGAGATTGTTCGAATTGGTACTACTGATCTTGGAGTTGAACATAGACTGCTTTTTTATTGATCTTGCAGATGAATGGTAGGTGAGTGGTAGGCTAGTAGCTTGTGAAGTCACTGTGGTCCACTGTAGGTTTCTTCAGTAGACATGGTATCTGGCTTGTTTTGACAGCATCTGGGAAAATGCCTTGAGTGAAGGAAGCATTGGCAATGGTAAGACAGTGTTTTGAGGACCTTAGAAAGAGGATCCTGTGTATGCCTCCAAAAGATATCCCAGGAAGTCCAAGCAAATGCCCTACAAATGGTCCACATCCTCAGATACCCCCACGGGCTGTGCAAGAAGTGAGTGGAAAAAGTACTGGCAAAGGTACCAAAGTTCAGACGAGCATAAGAGGTAGGCAATGAAATGAGGATTGCAAAACATACAGAAGTGATGGGCACCAAGAACTAAGCAAGTTGTGGCTGCACAAGTGTCCATGTTTCAAATGCTTCACCAATTTTGTTTTGGACAACAATTATCCCAGTGTCAGGGCATAGCTGCCTGAACACTGAACAAGCCCAGACAATGGTGGACTGGCATATCACAACTGTGTTATTCAGTATTTAAGTATGAAGCTGTGCATGGGAGTCATCCGTGTACATCTGATATTTGCCTGAGCTGAAGGAAAAGGACAATATAGAGAAAAAAAGTATCCTTCACTCAAAGACAAAGTAACATACACATTGCACTACAAAAGGACATAGGATAAGTTGAGACTGCACAATTATTACAATACATTTAGAAATTCTGGGCCAATGTTTAGTATTTTTTAGAAAGAGGTACTCTCAAAGTTAATCAAATTTGAAGGCAGCCAGCTAAGTGTGGGACTGAACATCATATCACATTTAATGGATTAAATGAAGCACAGATGTGATAGTCCACAATAATAGTGATTATTCAAGGCTCGGGAACCACACTACACTGTGAGTGTCTTGAAATCAAATAACAATGGTAAAACAATTGTACAACTCAGTAAGAACAGACTTGATGTTTTCTGAACAAGAACCTGAGTCCGAACCTGTTTGGGTACCCACAGAGCACTCACAGGTTACTGGGCCAAAAACCTTGGGGTTAGGTGTCACTGGGCTACTGGTGGAGGGGGGTGAAACTCTACTCATGCAGGAACCACAATCTTTTTTATGGGTGAAGTCACAAGCAAACCCTGAATTAACCTGTGCTCAGCCCTCGGGTAGCTTGGCACAGAACAGTCAGACTTAACTCAGAGGCAATGTGTATTTTTCCAACACTTCAAACAGTAACACAGTGAAAACACACCATGAAAGGATCCCTTATCAAATAAAAAATAGAGTAATTTTTAATACATAAAACAAGTCCAAACAACAAAAATCCAAACCCTAGAACCAGAGATATGTAGATTTAATATTTCAGTGAAAATAGTGACATCAAGCACAATTGTGGGTATCTGGTCATGCCGGACTGGGACAATGTCACCAGTACAGTTCGACCGTAATGGAGCTGGCCGGCTATAGGGACCCAGATAGGTGCTGGCTGCGGACCGTTGTGAGGGTCTGCGCTGACAATGCCTTGTGCAGCCGAGGTGATACATCAGTTCAGAGGTGCTGCGGAACTGTGATGAGAGGTGCTGCGGAACTGTGATGAGAGGTCCTGCGTCACTGAGGATCCCATCGCCGATGGCTTGTGATGTTAATACAGTGTCGCGGATGTATTGTGCAGCTCAGGCATTTGAGGTATTGGTTGTGAGAACATGCTTCGGGAAAGGTACGCACAGGCGGCGGTTCCGATGTGGCTGTGGGGGTCAATGCTTAGTCTTTTGCGTCAGGAGAACTCTTGCAGCAGAGGCAACAGGTCAGTTCTGCTATGGGTTATGCCGTGGAGCAGAGGAGATGCATCCGTTCTGCTGGTTCCACAGATGGGCTGGAAGAGCACCTTCGGGCCCACTTCCAAGGGTCCGGGACAGGGGTGGCACCACTTTGCAAGGTAGGACTCACGGATGGCAGAGCTCAGGTGCTGGGCTTAAGGTTGTTGGAGAATTCTGTTCCTCAGCCTCTAGTGAGGAGGCCAGTGAACTAACCCTTGGAGTCACTTTGGGGTCCTGGGTTCAACAGATGCAGTCCAGTGCTTTTCACTCAGTTAAGAGGTCAGCAGTTCCTTCAGAGCAGCAGTCAAGCAGAGTGGCAGTCCTTTCAGCAGCACAGCAGTACCTCTTCCTGACACGAGTATCCACAAGTCCATAAGTGTACTGAAGAGGTAGCGTCCGAGGTCCAATATTCATACGTGGTGCCCTTACTCTGGTAGGTGGAAGAAGCTTCCAAAGGTTTTCCTTTGAAGTGCCCAGACATCCTGCCTTCCCTGTCCTGGCTCGAGACTTAACTACAGAGGGTACGCAGCAGCTATTTGTGCTGAGGTAGGTCACATTCAATTCAAGTGTAAGTAGGGCTGTGTCAAGCTCTGCCCTTCCATCCTGCCAGTGATGGCCCATCCAGGCACACCAAAGCTCTCTACTGTTTGGGGCTGCCTAGGAGGAATACACAAAGCCCAAATGTCAGCGACCCCGAGCATTATGTCTGAGGAACTGGCTACAGGCACTAAATGGCTAATGCAGAAAAATGCCAACTTTCTAAAAGTAGCATTTTCAAAACTGTAATCTATAATCAGATTTTTCATAACAATTTCAAAGACACCAAACATAAACTGCTTACCTGTTCCCATTTGGAAACCACAGCTTATTAAATGTAATAAGGTAACTCCAATGTTATCCCATGGAAGAGGTAGGCCCTGTAGTAGTGAAAGGACATGCAAAACTTAAAATTACATGTCCTACTTTTTAGATAACCGCACCCTACCTTCTGAGCTATCCTAGGGGTGACTTATATGTATTAAAAAAGGAAGGTTTGGGCCTGGCAATAGGTATATTTGTTGGTAGGTCAAAATGGCAGTTTAAAACTGCACACACAGGCTGCAATGGCTATGGTTAAAGTGCTACTTAAGTGAGTGGCACAATCAGTTCTGCAGGCCCACTAGTAGTATTTTAAGGCTGTGGGTACATGTACTACCACTTTTCTAGGGAATTAAGTTAATCAAATATGCCAAGTCGGGATAAGCCAATGTGGCCATGTTTTAAAGAGTTTTAAAGAGTGACAACATGCACTTAACCACTGGTCAGCAGGGGCAGCAACAAATGGAGGAGGAGAGCAAAACATTTGGGGGAAGTCTCCCGTAAGGCTGACAGGTCTAACACCACTGATGTCCTGATACCGATTCTACTACGACTGTCCAAACTGCACCAAGTATACACCTACTTAACTAGAGCTAAAGGGTAGCAAAGGGGCAATTCAGACAATCTCAGGGAGGTTCCGTGGGGGGAGTAGAAACTCAGAACCCAAACATGACAAGCAACCCAATAGGCACACGTAGCACAGCATTTTTCTTATTGGAAAGACAAGTTATTTAATTCAGCCAAAATTTAACACAGTACAAAAAAGGCCGTAACACTACTGGGATGTTCAATACACGACACAACCTTGTTCTTTTATACGGTTATGGAACTCCTGGGTGACTTGTAATACTCTTATAATGTATGGCATGAGTTACATTATCCCATACACCTCACTGTCTGTAAATCTCTTCCTCTCTGACACATCTCTCTATCACAGTCTCTATGTATGGTTTACGCCGGTTGTTCCTTTGAGCTTCATCACACACATCTGTGCCTCTGGTAATTCAAGCTTGTTCTTTTTCGCACACCTCGCAGTGTCAATCTCTTGCTCGCGCTCTCTCTCTCTCTCTCTCTCTCTCTCTCTCTCTCTCTCTCTCTCTCTCTCCCTCTCTCTCTCTCCCCCCTCTGGTTTTCATCTCCATCTCACACCCTTGTGTGCTTTCAAGGTGTCGCACTCTCATATCTTCAGGGTTTTTACCTCTTGCTCTTCCTCTCTTTTCTCTCTGTGGCATTGATCTTTAACTGTGACCTTTCGAAAGGTGTCTGTTACGGTCTCTTTTTTTCTGCCTCTGTCCCACACACTCTCTCTCCCAGTTTCATTATCTTACCTGACACCTCTCCCTTCTGCGCCAGCTCACCCTGCATCAGGTGAGTAGGCAGCAGGAAATCAAATGGTTAAGAGCAACTCCTCGTTGTGCGCCTCCTTCCCGGTGCTTTTTCAATCTTCTGCTTTACTGATGCAATATAGGAATGGTAAGAGAAGGATGAGAGGAGCTTTCTATGGCCTTCAGACCCCATTCCCTTTCTCAGCACAAACAGCTGTAGATCACGAGGTGGGGATAGTAAAGTCTTAGGTTTTCAGCAGTCACCACCCCACTTCCCAAACCTCAGCTATGTCGATGTGGGTGGAGGAGGCGGTGTTCTCTAAGCTGGAAAAACTGGTTAAGATCCTAAGATAGATGTGACATGAAGAAATGAAGCAAAGGCCCTCAGGTCAAGCCCTTTTGCTACTGCACCCACCTGCCAACTGGGGAGGATTAGGAGGACCTGGGAGGTGGACAGGCAAGTCCCTCTTGGATTTTCCATATGCAGCCGTCATTGATGGTGGCGATAGCTACTGATCTGTTAGCTTGTACTGGAAAATATATTAGTCTCCCTTCCAACCACAACCAAATGTAAGAGCTTGCCCTCATTAAAAGTGGCATTTTCAAATGAGAATTTACAGGACCAGCTGGTACTCTGACGTAAAATTACTGATAAAGGGCTATGTCAGGGCAGCAAGGAATACAGCATATTTTGGGAACAGCATAGATGTACAGGTTCATGCTTACCATCCGGAGTATCCCAGTAGCCCACACTGACCGCAGACATCAACTTCAAAAGCATCGCTGGAAATCATCAACCTCTCCAGCAGAAGCATACTTGCTCCATAGCCTATCAAGCAGTCCCGTTCCATTTCTCCGAGTCGCAATCCTCCATCCCGGGAGCGACCTTCAGTAGGCTGCCTTCAGAACAAACAAATAAAGCTAGTTTTAGCTGCGGTCATGTTTTTAAGGTGCTTATTAGCTGTGTTAAACTGGGCTACATGTGATTCTTTGGAAGATATATCCTGCATTGATCCAGCTTTAATACTGCAGAAAGATAGAATTGTGGGCTAATATTATAGAAAAACTTTCCATTGTAAGGTGGTAAATCAAAATCCAAGTCCCTGTTTAAGTAAGTTTCAGTTGTTTTTTATTTTTTTTCAACTCACCCGTAGCATCAATCTGCCAACTTTTTTTGTTTGCTTAAAGATGAGGCAGATGTTTAATATTTACTGAAGCAGAAAATAGAAATGAGAATTAATCCCCATGGAATAGGGAAATTCTATGTGTAATGTGTTTGCATTGTTATTTCCCAATCTGAGCGAATTCATTTGTAACTGAATAGTGGTGGCAGGGTGTTTCTGCACGGTTTTGGTGTTTACACATCCTATCGACCAACCCATTATTGGGCCGTCAGAATCTAACAACTTGTCCGTAAGACTGTTACGATACATTTATATCTCTCCATGACCAGCCCTGGACTAACAGGACGGCGCTTTAAAACCCAAGCAACTTGTGTTCTCTCTTAATCTTTCTGTTTTTAAGCCTGCAATGACTGATAATACTCCAGAAGTGCCAACTGGGGTTAAAGGCCCTTGTGGCGTGGCTCAGATAGGTGCCTAAACCCACATCCACAGTAGTAAGACAAATCACTGAATTGCTGGATAAAAACATAATTTCTGCCTGTCCTAGCAGGCTGTTGTGTGCTGTTGTATTTTGTCTTGTCTCCGTCTTTCATTTTGAATACCTCCTTTTCCCTGAGAACAACATAATCAAGGAGCAATATAGAAGAATGTTTAAAAAAAGTCTGACATTCTTCATCGATTATGACCCTAATTATCTTCCCTGGCCAAGTGGAGGGATGGTATATGCTGTCAAACGTATCATAAACGCAAGGACGTAAGGATGTGGAGCTGCACATTTGTGACTATTAGCATTCCTCTCTCATCATTCAAGTACTTTTTAGAGAAATCGACTGTCTAAAGCCCGCAGACACCACGTTTTTGCGAAATGGTGAATAATTGAGTCTTACCACACGATCTATTTAACATTTATTTAAGACCCAACTGAGGTCTGCTGGAATCCTTCAAAGTCATACCACCTGTACACAGGTGGTGCAAAGAATTATATACATCGCTCAGTAAAACACAGAGGGAATCTAGTCTTTTATTCTGATTCTGCCCAAAATAAGCAACCGAACATTGCCCTCAGTCTTGACGATGTCAAATAACACCTTGTTAATATTTTCTAAGTGTTTTCTTTGTGTTAAGTGAAACCAGACAATTTCACCACCCTAGTCCATATAGTGGTCCAGACACCTGTGGAATTTCCAAAGTTAATACCCTTTCCTAGCTGGACATTTTATGCTTTTGGTTTGTTCACAAGTTATTTATCTGGTTGTAGAAGCCAGAGATCCCTTTTTAATTGTCTATTGAAAAAACACTGACTCCATTTTAGTTTGCCTCCATCTACTGCTTCCTTTAAAGATCTTGTTCCTACCTAGTGTAATAGATGAGTCAAGTGGTATTTGTCTGTGCGTGTGAGGTAAAACATCTCAATACCCGTTGCCTGTTGAGTAAATCAAATACCAACCATCTAAAGCAGATCATTCATGCGATGATGATCATGGTGGTCCACTTACTAAACCCTGTGTCTTCAATGCCTAGCATAAAGTCGGGATTATGGGTTAGTGGCATCAATGGAGGGGAAAACACTGTGGCTTTAGTACAAAATAGAACTGTGTATTAGAGTCTCAGCCTGGTGTCACAGCCCTGTTACCCCAGTTAGCCTCCTGGTGTTATCTTACTCAGATATTCCATTAAGTAGCTGGAGGCAAACCTTTTAAACATAATGTTGAGAAATACAAAACTGACGATATTACTTTCCTCTTTTCTTATGTATCTATTGGGCATTCTTTAGTAAATAGTTTTTTTTTCTTTTTTCCAAATTCTTTATCATAGGGATGAATCTAACTTGACACTGACTTATGTACTGCAATATGAGCACAGATTAACTCAAAATCTCTCAACAAGTCTGCAAATGGAATGAAAATTAAGATGAGTTTTAGCAATGATAATGGTTTCACCTCTGGCTCAAAAGTTTACAGTGGGGGCTTTGTTTATATCAGTAGAGGATTACTGACCTTTCATCTGCCCCATAAACTCTATCAGAAGTGTCAGGTGAGGCACTCCCTACCCCCCATTACTCTTACAAGAGTTTCCCCCCATCTAATTGCAAAACCTATGCCAGAGAACACAGGCCACCCCTACTCTCCTGATCATACACTGCAATCATGGTCCCAGATTACTCAGTTCCAGGAGTGTCCTGGCAAGTCATGGATAATCTCCTGATGGGCCACCGCATCCGCCTACCATCAGAGATGAGCAGGAAACATCACTAGGATCTGCCACCTTAGCAAGGCCGGAGAGCAGAGCAGCCCAGAGACTTAAAGAAGTGGCAATCACCTCGGGACTCAAACTTCTTTCCCATGCTTATTTCTTTTATGAAACCTTTTGTGATGTGCCAGACTGAAACTGTTAAATTTTTCAACAATAAAAGTGAAACACCTCCTACTTAACAGTATGAGGAACAATATTAACATATATGAACATCTTATTATCATGCAAAGGCCCTGCTGCGGACACTTATGCATCTACTGTGGCTGCGCTGTAAAGAATAGGCTAATCCGAGGTCCAGTTTGGAAGAAAGTCTGACAAATTCTACAGATGGAAAACACATATAATATTCTGGTTTAGTCAGAATACTGCTGTCAGAATGTATGACTTTTCAAGCTTGTTGCTGCCATTGCCTGGAAACTGCTGAGGTAGCTCAGTGTGGGGCTTAAGGAACTGGTGGCAAAAGGCAGAAAAGTGATAAAAAGCACAGAAGATCAAGGCACAATCTGAAGCTACGAAACAGAGGGTGACGTTTGCAAGCCCAGGTCTGGGAAAATATTTCCACTGCTCAACTATGCATCATCACCTGGGAAAGGACCAGCAGTGAGTCAAAAATAGACAAGAGGGCTACAATGACGTGGGTGAAGGTGAAAGGCCAAGGTGGTGTGCCTTGTATTTGCCTAATCAGTGTTGTCCTAATGTTCTTTCCTAGAAGCTAGACCTTCCAGTACAGAAATGGCAAAAATCCTGTAACTTTTCATACTCATAGAAACCTAAATTCGATGCTGGCACCGAAAGGACCAACATTTAAGTCATCAACCAGGATAGTTTTTTTTTTTTTTAAATGAGCGTGATAGTTTCCCCATGGATCCACAGGATCATTTAACCTGTTCATGCTAGAATTGGAGACTGTAAATGGACAGGTAGAAGCTTTTATTTTTAAAGAATGATCTGCATGAGAAAGACTGACTGACTGACTCTGTGCCTGATGGAGGTCTTTTGACACCCAAGTGAATAATGTTTGTTCCTTGGCACCTATTCAAACTGTGCTGATCAATCATACCTGGCTGTAAAGCAGGCAAAAGCTTCTTACTGGGGAAAATACCATTCAATACAATAACAATGTGCGATGGTCATTACGTTTTCTCTATCAGTCAGAAAAAATGTATGCATTTTGGCATGTATCAATACCTTAAAAAAGTATTAAAAAGTATTCTGTACCTGGTTAGTACTGCTCTAGGTCCCCGAGCTCTGGCATGCATCTTGTCTAGCACCATGTGCTTCAGCTTTTGATAGTAAACAGGTCCAAAATAGATGTAGGCTTCCAAAGGTTCTCTAATGGAAACAAGCAACAGGAGGATTTCACTATTTATATATCACAATTACTAAAGACAGCCACCCTATTAGAATTTCCTGCAATGAAAGTACACATTCCTCTCCCTATATGTTCCTCATGGTTCATGTACCTCATAATGAACAGGGTGAACAAAGTCTTGGTTTTTCTTTACTGCTTCCACCAATTTCCCATCTCTCACGCAAAATGGCACACCAAGTTCATTTAATACAGAGCTCGATTTGATGTTAGAACAAATTTGCTTTAATGCCATCTGTTTTAAATGACAAAGACAGTCCATGAGGATATTAAAGTTGAACTACAAAACATTTTTAAAAACACCTAAAATAGAAAATGCCAAAGTGGGTGAAGTACAAACGTACGGAAAGAGAGATCAACAGGTATTTCTTTTTTCATATGTCACACATGCATATTTGCGAAGCATCAGTTTAAGGAACAGGAGTTAAGAAACACTTCATCCAAAAGTGCCAGCTTGAGTTTAGTCATAGAGGTCAAAATAATAGAGGCCTTTGGGAACCAGGAATAGCATGAACTGATTCCAACTAAAGCATAATGTAGACGTGATGCAGCAGTGGCCGGGATTAAAAAAAAGTGTACAAGTTACTGACCTTCGTTAACGATATATCTGGTACAGACATATTCTAGTTGCAGATTCCTTACCTTAGAATAGATATCTGAGCAATACCATTCCCTGTGGTGGGCTGCGAACCAAGATCACACCAAAATGTTCTGCAGGACGAACGGCCAAAGTAGATGTCTCTGCGGACCGGACTGTCCAGGCAGTAATGCTTGGTGAATGCATGTAAAGACGCCCATGTTGCCGCCTGGTAGAAATCCAGGACTGGAACTCTGCGGGCTGACGCTGTGGAAGCAGCAGTTGCTCTGGTTGAATGAGCACGTAAACCCTCAGGGGGTTGCTTTATTGCCAAAGTGTTGCACAACTTGATGCAGAAGACTACCCTTCGCAAGATGGTCCTCTTCTTAACCGCCTTCCCTTTCTTTTCACCCACATAACCCACAAAGAGTTGATCGTCCACCCGCAAATCTTTGGTAAGGTCTAGGTAGAACGCCAATGCTCTTTTTGGATCCAGACGGTGGAGTCTCTCCTCATCATGAGAGGGATGTGAGGGTGTGTAAAAAGTAGGCAAGGTGATAGATTGAATGTGAAAAGGTGTCACCACTTTGGGAAGAAGGGAAACCCTGGTACAAAGCACCACTTTGTCAGGATGCACTGCTAGGAATGGTGGCTTCGAATAGAGAGCCTGAAGGTCACTCACTCTGCGAGCAGAGGTGATGGCAATCAAGAAGGCAGTCTTAAGGGTCACGAGGTGTAAAGGACAGTTGTGGAGCTGCTCGAAAGGAGCACACATGAGGTATGCGAGGACCAAGTTCAAATCCCACTGAGGCATTATAAACGGGACAAGAGGGAACATATGTGTGAGGCCTTTAAGAAACCGCCCAACAATGGGAGATTTGAATAGAGAAGGTTGGTCTGTTAGCCTTAAGAAGGCATAGGTGGCGGACAAATATCCCTTGAGGGTGCACAGAGCAGAGCCCTGCTGGGCAAGAGAGAGAATAAAGAGAACCTCTGAGAGAGGTGCAGAGAGGGTATCAACAGACTTGTTGATACACCATGCCACAAATTTATTTCAATGACAGGCATATACCGTTTTGGTGGAATTACGTCTGCCTGCCAAAATGACATTAGACTTCGGGTGGAAGGTCATAAGCCGTCAATTGCCACCGCTCAATCTCCACGCAAGGAGGAGGAGGAGACTGGACAGGTTCAGGTGGATAACGCTGGGGAAGGTCGCGTTGGCACGACTGGCGTCTGAACAGATCTGGAAGCGGGTCCTGAGGTGCCATCCGGAGTCGGGGCCAAAGCTGTTGACTTGGAACTTGATTCTCTTCCCGCGTCACGTGCGAGCAAAAGGGCGCTTCTTCTTCTTACTCAAATGTCCGATGACTTGGACGACGAAGAGTGGTGATGACTCCGTGACCGGTTCCTGACCTTCCTCTTGAACAAGAACGATGTGGAGTCGAGTGTCGGCCCGCAATGAGCTCCCTCAAAGCCTTCAGGTTCATGGCCCGACACTCGGAGCACAACTTCAGGTCGTGGTCGGACACCAGAAGCACACGAGGTGCAGATCCGTCACCGACATAATTCGGTGACAGGATTTACAGGGCTTGAATCCGGGCTTCCGAGACATCCCTCGACACATCCAAAACTCGTCAAAAACGAATTGACGAAAGTTTCACAGTTAGATAAAAAATGGTTATGGTAGCTCTTCTCCAGATCTGCCAGTAGGCCTGTGGAAAGAAAAGAACTGACGTCAGTGCACCTGGGTGGTGCCTATATACGACCATAACGTCATCATGGTGACCACGATGACAACGACGCCCCCGGAGTCGACCGATGCCACCTAACAGCGTACAGGGGTACTGCTCGAAGAAAAATCTCTGGATCCAGTTTGATGCCTGGGGGAAATTCTAAGGTAAGGAATCTGCAACTAGAAGTCTCTATCAGATAAGCTCATTTAGCAGCGGGTCGTGGCTACAAAACCGATGTGAATGGCAGCTGCATAAGAGAGCCTAAAGGGAGCTTAAGGCCTAATTCCCAATTCCCTTCTATATTTTAGTACTGGCAAAGATACTGGTCCACCTTACTTCTGAACTCACCTGGACAACTGGGCAGCAGGGGAAGGTGGTGAGGAGACCAAGCTGCACCTGAGCAGGGACAGAGTCAGAGGACATAGTCTCCCTTGTGTCATGCCACCATCTTGGTTCTGAGCTGCGGTGAGTGGCTGGGCCAAGCTGCTGCAGGAAGGGTGGTTTCAGCGAGTGGCCTCCGGTGCCAGACAGCCCAAGAGAATAAGGCTTCCATGATGGACACATGATCGCGGATGAACTGCAAATAATTTTAAAGAGGAAGGTGTTGGGCAGAGGAGCAGACAAAAATCTGGGTGATATAGAGCATGGTGATGCAAAGGCCCAAGGACTATGAAAAGGCCACAGAGGCACCCGCACAAAGGTAAGAATGAGGGCTGAGTCCTCTTTTGCATGGTATCATTATGCTGAACCTGAGTGACAACTCTACAGGAGGAGCAGAGTCTAAAGAAGGGCTGGGGCTCACATAGATTCCAGGGAGTATAGACCCCTGTGATGGATGGCTAGAAGAGGGAGAAAGATGCAATCCTACAGGAAGGAAACTACAGGGGCCTATGACCTATAACAGTGCTAAAATCCTCCTTTCTTGATTTCACTCAGGCTGTACAGAGACCTGAGACGCAGAGCAGTGAAATACATATTTTTCCAGAAAGACTGTTCTGCTGTATGTGATAGCCTGGCACTCATACCCACCTGATGCAGTGTGGAACTGGTTGCAGGCTTTCTATAAGACAGGAAGGTAAAATACTGTTCCGGGTCTACCAACAAAACAGGTGAGGAATGGACAAGAGGAGAGGGAACAAATCATTTGAAGAAGGAGAAGAACCCGTCTTGGACTGTGAGCAAGAAACAAGTGTCAGATGGCTCGAAGATGATTAGATGAAGGCACAGTTGGACACATAAGGAGGGGTAGGGCTGGTGAGTAGGACACATGATGGATGTGGTTTGTGGCTTCTGCCTCCACCTGTTTGGAAGGGGTACTCTTTCGGGCGGATGCCAAAAATAGGTCCTTTACTATGGTGGGATCCAAGTTCAATAATCAATGGGTAATATATGCATGTTATAAAAAAGTGGCTATGGGGCGACAAAGTGAATTCCTACTGGGGATGTGGGGAGAACGGGCTTGAACAAAGGGCCATATTTCATTCACATTTCTCTTTGCGACATTACCCCATAGCGAGTGAAATGTGTTACTTCTGCACTGGAGGTTACAATGTTGGGGAAGTGGGTAGTTCACAGCTCAGCATCAGAAGGACTTGTGGAATATGCTGTGTCTGATGTGTTTTTAAGTTGCTCACTTGGGTCATGATGTGCATTATAAGTTGAAATGTTTGGAGACTTTGTGGGATGACTCAGAGAGACGAAAATATAGAAATAGCCCCATGGGAATGAGTAAACGTTTCCTAAAAATAGTGATCTGCAATGTCAAGGGCTTGTGAAACAAGCTCAAACAGTGGGTTGTGGTTCAAGCACTTATTAGACCTGGGATAGACATAGAAAGTACTTCAGAAATACACCTAGCACAGAATAATTGTCACCACATTCGAATGACAAGATACTGACATTTTGTACATTAAGGGACACACCAGTCTTAAGGAAAATATCTCTGCGCTTTGTGGTACTGTAAATCTGAATGGACTTGCACGGGTGTTATCCTGCAGGTCTGGGTTCATGGAATAATGAGCTGATTGTGTTAATATCAGTCTACCTGTCACCAAAACTACAAGCCATAGCTTTAAAACAGATCAATGCCATGCTGACACGGATTCCTCAGGTTCACCGCATCTAGACTGGGGAATGAACATGGTTATGGATTATGATTTAGGGGAGACTATCTGGTCGAGGTATTGGAAGGCCAGAGGTTTAGACTCTGCTGGTAGATACCATGGAGGAAATGGGTTGGTGGATCTGTGGAGATGGCAAAACATGGAGACAACACAGTTTTACTTTTTCACAGATGGGCATGGTTCACAAACAAGGCTGGATTACTTTATCACTCCTCACTCTCTGGAACATGTATTTTGGGGTGCATCCTTTCTGGTAAGTTGTTTCCCACTCTCATTTAGCAATAAAATTGAAGGCACATATATCTACTAGAATAGGTAATGCCTGGGAAATGAAAGAGGAGAATATACTGAAAAAATTGTCACCTACAACAGATTATTTTCTGTGAGACATGGGCCTGGTTGCATTTAGGGGCACATCTGGGAGGCCTAGCAGTAGGCGCTGAAGGGAAATTCTATACTGGCACTCATTGGAAAAGAAGGGAGGGGACCCGTACATTGAGAAGTCTGAAGGAGTCTATACTGGTGACATAGTGGTCAATGGGGGCCCTAGGAGATCCTGGCTGTATATGGAATCTATTAATACTAAAAGAGGAGCTGTGGGTCTTGATGGATAATGAATCTCAGACCAAGAAAAAGTTCATTAGCATACAAAGACGTCTTCAAGAGGTGGGCAATAAGGCAGAAAAGCAATCAGGAACACGGAGTCAAAGAGCGAGGAATGATGGGTGCAGGAGGTGAAAGACTTGAAGGGGCAAGGTGTTTAAAAACGGTCTTAAATCTCTTGAAATCCAGCCATGATGTTGCAAAGCCTGAAGTCAGTATGCTAGTAGTGGAATTTGTGGTGCGGACACTTTCACTTGACGAGGCAATAACCTTGGAGTTTGAGAGGTCACCAGAAGAGCAAGAGTCAGTAAGGCAGAGTGGAAGGGCTCCGGGCCCAACAATTTCTCAATGGAAATATTTTTTTAAAATTCTGAAAAGAAAAGATCACTAGGCACATACTGAACATGCAACAGAATGCGGCACAGACAGGGATAGTCTGCTTAGGCCAGAGGTCAGAAAAGTTTACAGTAATACATACGTTGGATAAACCTGAAGCTCAAGGTTCCTCATACAAGCCAACATTGTTGCTGAGAGTAGCATGTGAGGTAATCTCAAAGGTACTGGCTAATTAACTCTCTAAGGTCATCCACATCTTCATTCATCCTGATCAATCAGCTTTATGCCACAAAGGTTGACAAGACACAACATGAGATTACTTTTTAACGCCATGGTATATGCCAGTACGACAAATGAATCATTAGCGATCCCTTTCCACTAACGGAGCGAAAGACTTGATTTTATAGAATGGGATTTTATGTTGGCAGTGAAGGCAAGGACTCGTGTGGGACCAAGATTCTTGGCCTGCATCAAACTACTTTATTTTTCCAGTGGTCACAGTAAATTTAGGGGAGTCACATGTTACAACCACTCACAGCACCTTTAATACGTTACTGGACAAACTTCGAATCTATGGTAGATCATTTGGACTCAGGATTTATTGCTACAAGTCTATTTTGTACCCTGTGATACCATGAACCGCAGCTACTTGGGAATATTTGTCATAACTTAAGATCCACACTATCCATCGCAAACTGATTAAAATCTTGACTCAGTTCAAAAAGCATACTTAACATTGGCAATATTTACCTTTTTCTATACTGGGTAGAGGTGCCCCATATAATATGATTATTTTATCCTGACTTATTCTGCATCCTTTAAAATACCTTTTACAATTACAAATGGTTTCAGGAGCACAGAAATAACCCTGCTGACAGTTTTCTGGGATGAGGGGCCCATGGCTCTCGCTGACTGCCCTACAGAGGGGTGTTTACAGGGAATAAGTTGGGGGCACACACACATGCAGATGGCACCCAGACACTATTTTTACTGGGTGGACACCGTTCTCCCTGAAAAGAAGCTGGATCCCACTGAAATAGGTTGAACTTGTCCTGGTGTAATTTTCCGACACGGGAACACATTCAGCAGCGTCCGCACGTTGTCTTCTTTCCTTTCAGAGCGGCAAAGTGCAGGATTTTGCACTTTATATTCCAGCTGAGCCCAAAACTAAGGCCAAAGTTAAGGGGCCATCAGCCTTGGAGCTACCTGAGCTTCACACATCGATGCCAATGCAATGGAGGGAAAACAAAGGAATCCAGCTTGTTATCACTTCACAGGTACTTAAGGTACAATTTGGAGGCAAGCTTTTTAACTTTGTTCAACCCCTACATATAAGAGAATGGCATGGATTGTAAGCATGTCAGAATGTCAGATGTATCGTTCTGTAGTAGCGATTTTTGTATTTGTTTTATATTAATAAATCATACAAGTGTGTAAGTCAATGAACAGGAATTGTTACAAAAGGCAATAGGGGTTATAAGGTTTAGGAGTCATATATCCTTAACAGCTCACTTTGATATAGTAGAAGGATTGCAATTTATGACTGCAAGTAACTAAGGATTGCCTTTTCAAAGGAGTAACTCGCTTACCTACTCACATAAGATAAAAATCAGTCCTCTTGATGTTACACACAGTGCTTTGCAGGAGACACATTAACCCTCTATGCTACTTTTAGTCAAAACTGTGGCTAGACAAACACATCTCTCCTGCAAATGCATTAATCACAAGAGTTATCTTACCATATTATTCCCTTAGACGCATGGGCACACAAAGATATCTGCAGCAGGTGTCTTAACTCTATAAGGTACAGCCTTTGCAACCAATTATGCCAGAAAAGATGTACTGTTACTTTCTTCTTGTTGCCTATTTCTTTGTGGCAGAGTTAAAAAAAAATATTATGTATATGTTGAGGCCTAGATTTCCTAAGATTTTGCATCTGGGTTGCATCACTTTTTTTGTTGCGGCCCTGATACAATATCTTATTTGGGGTTTACAGAGCCACACAAATTACTGATCTGAATGGCTATGTAAAGAAAAAAGTAATGCAATCCAGTGTATAGCGCTGCCTTGAGTTACCTCGTGCCAGATAGGCATTACATTGGTGGTGCAAGGGTGTTCCTGTGCATTCACCGATGTATTTTGACACAAACCCATTTTTACAAAGACATGTAAACATGGGTTTGCATGAAAATGGTGCACCTACCAGAGGCAGGCACAATGACGAGAAATATGTTTATTTCTCCTCGTTATTTCCTCTTTGCATGGGTGCTGCATTCCGTTTCACACATATAAGGTGGACATAGCCTCAAAGGATAGTTTTTGAGCAGAAAGGTGTTACTTTCTGCACAAAAAACATCCTGACAACAACATAGGCACCCTTGCGCCATGAAACAAAGGTGCCTGCATTGGAGCAAGGCAGCTACAAGTGTGTCAGCACTAAGAGAGAGCAGAATGGTACCAAATATATGATAAGGCAATATTTTACTTTTGTAGCATGTTTGGTTATAGATGCACATGCTCTGCATCAAATGTAAAACTGCATTCTCCTAAGCTAAAGCTAGTGTACAGATGATGCGAACTGAAACAATGTTTTTAACACTATTTGGCCAATCATAGCTGGATGGGCTAGAGTGACCTGACAGCAGTGCTCTGTAAAGGTGTGTGATGTTAACCAGGTAGCTGCCTTGCAGATGTCTGCTAATGGGATGCGACAGAGAAAGGCCATGGTCACCTCCTTTTTTGCATGTTGAGTGTGCCCTGGAAGATAGGTGAGTACGTTTGTTTTTGGCACAGCAAGCCTGGCTATGCTTAGCATACCACCTGGCAATGCCTGCCTTTAAATTGGGGTGATCTTTACTGGCTTCAGCAAAAGCTACAAAGAGCTGGCTGTTTTTTTCTGAAGGACATAGACCTGTCAATTTAATACATGAGCACCTGATTGATGTCTAAGATGTGTAATGACCCTTTGGCTTCTGAATCTGGTTGTGGAAAGAATAATGGCAGTTCAACAGTCTGGTTAATTTGGAAAGGTGAAACTACCCTGGGCAGGAACTTTGGTTTTGATCTAATGACTACTCTGTCCTTGTGCACCTGAATGAATTGTTGCTGACTAGTGAGTGTTTATAACTCACTATTAATCAGTCAATCAATCAATCAATCAGCTTTTGTAAAGCGCAACTACTCACCCGAGGGGGTCTCAAGGTGTTGGTGGTGGGTCTGGGCCTCATTCGAAGAGCCATGTTTTGAGGTTCTTCCTGAAGATGGTGAGAGATGGGCTTTGTCTGAGGTGCTAGGCAGGCTGTTCCAGCTCTTTGCTGCATGGTATGCGAAGGATCTTCCTCCAGCGATGGTTTTCCAGATGCGTGGGACGGTAGCTAGCACCTGCTGGGCGGAGCGGAGGTGTCTGGCAGGATTATGGAAGGAGATGTGATGGTTCAGGTAGGCCGGCTCGATATTGTGCAGGCCCTTGTAGGTGTGGGTAAGTAGTTTCAAGTTTATTTGCTTCTCTACTGGGAGCCAATGAAGGGTCCTCAGGTGTTGGGAGATGTGTTCTTGGTGGGGGAGAATCAGGACGAGTCTTGAGGCGGCGTTTTGGATGAGTTGTAGTTTCCTGATGTTCTTTGTTGTGGTGCCAGCATAGAGTGCGTTGCCGTAGTCGAGCTGGCTAGTGACTAGGGCGTGGGTGATTATTTTGCTGCACTGATTCACCTGATGGAGGTTATGGCTACTAAAATAAAAGCCAGTTTCCAGACTGTTAGTTGAAAGAGTGGAGTTAATAAAAAGGTGGACCCATAAACCTTGTAAAAACTATGTTTAGGTTCCACACACGGACCTGGGGTGTTCTTGGGGGTATTACCATGTTACAATCCTCCATGAGCCCCATAAACATAGGGTTTTGGGGAGAGATTAGTGTTCCCTGTTCAGTATGTATGCCTCGTCAGTGGCCAGGTGAAGACATCTGAAGGTATATGCAAGATCTGCCTTTTGTAGGTACAAAAGGTAGCAGATGAGATCTTGAACACTGACTTAGGAGGGGTCTTGTTGCTTTGAGATGCAGTAGGGACAAATCTCTTCCACCTCGCTACGCAGAAGGACACATAATATCGTCATACACTCATTAGGGAGTTTAAGGTAACCAAGCTTCAAGCCCTCAGGTACCAGTCGTTAGGTTGAGCTCCTTTGGATATGGATGTCTGATTTGGCTGTGATATTGGATGAGAAGGTCTGGCCTGATCAGGGCTGTTTGTGCGGATTAATGGACACCTCCAGGAGCACTGAATACTAAAGCGGTCTGGCTCAAGTTGGCGTTACTAGGATAAGAGTCATGGACAACTGCCTCATCTTCCGGACCATACATTTAATGAGTAAGAGGAGAAAATCGTAGGTAAATATCCCTGACCAGTTCATCCACAGTGCATTGCCCAAGGACTGTGAATGTGGGCACCCCGAGGCGAAACCTAGACATTTTTTGGGGTGGTGAAGAGGTCAATGGCTGGGGTTCCCCACCGTTGGAGCTACCCATGTTGAACCTTTGAGTGGAGTTCCTAGCCAGACTTCATGATACTTCCTGCCCAGCAGGTCTGCAAAGTCATTGTTCCCTCCCAACAGAGGTTGCACTAACAAGTGGATTGTGTTGGAGTTTTTCTATTGCCAGATTCCCTGTGCTAACGCAGACAGATGAGTGGAGGGAGTATCCCTCCCCCGCTTCTCCTTGTAATATATGGTCCTCATGTTCCTGTCTCAATGTTCCCATCTTGCTCTGAAAAATCTTGAAAAAGGCTTTGAGGGCTAGGAGGATGGTCAGCAGTGCTAGGTAGCTGGAGTGTTGACCTTGATGCTGAGATGGGTCCAGGTACCTTACACAATTATGCTGTGGAGATGGGCAACCACCCCATCAGTGATGGGTTGGTGGTGGTGGTCACTTGCTAGAAGTGGATCTAAGAAAGTCAAGCAACATATTGTTGCTATTTCACCACTGTGGAGAGCTTTTATCAACAGTAGATCTTTCCGATGGTTATGATGATATGTTTTAATTAGCTCACAATTATTTAGAAAAGGGGTGTACTGGTGCAGAAAACTGCAACCAAAAAGACAATAGGAGAAAAAGCTAAAGCCAGGTTGTGAATAAATGACCCTCTGCTTGCACTCATTACCTCGCGAGGCACTGTTGGAGTAGATGCACATGTAGTCTGGTGCGTGACAATTGTCATGCGGGAACCCCTCATAGCCAAGAACTTAATTACAGTTTTTCCAGCAATCGGACCAGTGGACTGAAAAAAAGAGGCAGCAGCTGCTGTGATGCCATTATCCTTTGCTAGATGAAATATACTTTCTCTGTAGCTGCATTTAAACACTGAGCCCAAGAAGGGCTAGATTTTTGTGGATGGAGGTGGGAGTTTTTATGTTTAGGCGGTGGAGTAGGGTCACAGCTGTACAAATGTGTGCTAGGCACTGGTGTCTGCTTCCTCTTTTGATGAGCCTGACGTCAAGGTAAGGAAAGACACAAATACTGCCTCTACCAAGGTGTGCGGCCACCACTGCCAGGCACATTGTGAACACCCTGGAAGCTGTATCTAAAGGTAGAATGTTGAATTTCTAGTGTTGTCCAATGACTACTAACCAAAGGTGCTGGTCATGGGCAGCGTGGATAGGAATATGTAAGTAGGCATCCTTCATATCTGACACCATCATAAAGTCTCCTAAGAGGAGTAAGACGTCCTGTACAGTTGTCATATGAAACTGCCCCGACAAGATGTACTGGTTTGGTGGCCTCAGTTGTAAAAAGGGCCTGAGGGAAATGGCATGAGGGTGGTGTGTTGATTTTTGTGAATTCTAAGCAACATCCCTGCTGAACTACTCCTAAAGTCCTTGATCTGAGGTGATTTCCTCTTAGTGGGGAAGGAAATCCTTCAGTATTCCCCAGCAGGTATTGTGTTATCAGGGGAGCGCAGGCAAATAAGTGTTTGGAGGAGTCACCGCTGCCCCAGCCCTTGTTGTTGTCCCCCTAGCTGCCCCTTGTATACCCTCTGCCTGACTGACTCATGAAAGGCCTGCTACTGGACCACTAACTTTGCACCTGTCTGGAGAGGTGGTGTCTTTCTCTGACTCTGGCTTGTTGCCTGCAACTGTCCCCATTGGACAGGTAGATTATAATGTCCCCATAGACTTCGCTATCTTTGTCTCCTTCATTTTTTCTAACATCTCTTCTACTAGGGGGCCAAAAAGATGCTCCCCATCGAACTGGATGTTTAGCAGATACTGCTGTATCGCCAGCTTGAACCCGAGAAGCGTAGTCATGTATGGTGGTGCAGCAAAATGCTGATCTTAATGCTACAAGAAGCAATACCCAAACCATCCAGTGCACTGTGGATATTGCATGGGAAATAAACTCCTTGGCCACAAGCTGCCCCAGTGATTTAATTTCCTCCCAGTGAAACCTGTAGTATAACAATAACCCAACAGAATTTGCGATTCGCTAGTGGGTTGCTGTTGTGACTGCTGTGTGCTTATGAGCAGCACCAAGGTGATTGCTTTCCGTGTCTGTTCATGGGGAGGGTGGGCACTTCGGTGCTGTATGTACCACCAAAGGAGTGTGCCGGAACCTGGCCATGGGCATACAGTAGGTCCTGGAGATAGGCTTGGAACTTCTCCTTGAATAATGGTGTGATTACCCGTGCCTTAACAGGGTCTTTTAAGTTATACGGGAACAACTTATACTTGTCCTTGAGCATGAGGAGGGACTGAACAGTATGTTCATTTTCCACTAGGAAGCTGTTGTCATCTTCCAGAGCATGCATGTAAACCTTATGGTGGCAGGTTACCCTCTGAACATCAAAAAGTGACCCGTATGGCTCAGATCTGTAGAGACGTGACTGAGCCGTCTTTGTACACATTAGTGTCAAACGTTATTGATGACAATAGTCTGTACTGGAAACAGATGCTTTAGTCTACTTGAGGAATGTGAGTTTACCCTCTAAAGTGAGAAAGACAAACAAATGGCTTTAGTCCCGATAAGCCAGCAGAGTCATACCTTTGGATTGAAACAGCAACAAAATACCTTGGGTTGTCTACTGATTATTCAACATGGAGATCTGAAAATTCATGCTGGACTTCTGCTGTAGGTTATTGTTTGACAACCTGGGTTCTACTTGCGTAGTAGAATATAGAATTCACATATTCTCCATTTTGAACTGCTATCTGCACTATTGTCTATTTAATGTTGATTCACCGCGATAGAAGAATACAGGCTTTTTGTTTACACAAAGAAGCTTGGTCCACTGACTTCCTTCACCAGTTTTTGCAGGATGGGTGCCTCCGATTCGTCTGATCTGCTTTGGAGGCGCTCTTGGTTTCAATTTAGGCTCCAACAGAGGGTGTTCGGCACCTTCTGGTCCAGGGGGAAATGGCAACTGTTACAACTTGACACCCTTTGCTGGTTGCCTTCTCAGCTCTGAAGACTTTTCCTGGTGCCAGAAATTGGTGAACCAGTGGCTGGCTGCTTCTTTCTCTGCTGCTCGGGCTCAATGCCTGGCTTCCACAGGAGTAATGCTCTGCCTAGACCTGGGGGTGTTTAGCAGAATAGGGGTCTACCTCAGTCTTTGCTGAGCTGGAGTGATACTCACATCCCTCAATCTTCTTTGTTCAGGGCCCTGCTGTTTCTGAAACCACAAACACCCAATCTTATTCTTCTCCCTCAGATGTGCTCGATGACAGCATCTCGAGGCTGGATGTCTGTTGGTCCACCAGTCCCACTTCTGCCTCCTTAATACTGAGAGGGTCTCCAGTTACCTCAAAACATTTGGCATCTCCAAGACAGACTGCTGCTGTATCTCTGAATATCCCAGTTCTGTTGCCTTCAATACCTTAGGGTTTTTTGTTTCCAAATGGAAGGCTACTAGGCAGAGATCTAGTTGTGGTCAGTGGCGAGGCAAAGGTGGCAAATGCTATGCTAGTCCAACTAAGCATATTTTATGTTGCACCTTGGACAGAATTGAAAGGGTGTGCATTCTATCACGCCCATCCTGTATACATTCTCCAAGGTGAACTGGGCAGGAACTAAAGGTGACTTGACTGAGGAGCCAGGACCTAAGCAAGACAGTAGAGGTCAGTAGAGAAAGCTGATCAGTTTGCTAAAAGGGAGTGCTGCTAGGTACCGTCTCCTTTCCTGAGGGTCCTTTGCACGTCTCCTCAGAAGGGAGAAAGCTGTCTCAGGGACAGGCCCTGTGTGCGACTGTGGATGGGCACAGGGGGTCTAGGGTAACAAACTGACAACTTTATAAAAGTTGTACACTGCAATAAGGTACAATAAGTTTGACTTGGGCATCAAGTCAGGCCTAATGTAACAAGTTGTTTGATACCTTTCAAAGGCAATGATGTCTGGTTAGCAGGCTTCGGTGCACTCTCAGAGTCAAACAACAAAAGCGATAATGCAAAAACGTTGGGGTGACTGTACAATGAGGTATTTCCTTACCCTGGCAGAGTACCAAAAAGGCATATCTGCCTTAAAGAGCTGATGCTGCAAAAGGAAAAGATGGGAATTCCTATTTGACACAGATGGACTGGGCCACTGTAATGTCTTGGGTGACGACCAATGAAACCCGTGTGAACTGATAGTGCTGCCCTGCTGCTTCGATTCTGAGCACACCTCAGTGCTTTAACCGGATGTGGAAATAAGCACGTGACTAAGCAAACCTAGTGCTATGGGGGTATGAGCTACCGGGGTCAACAACGCCATTTTAACCTTGTCCTTGCACAGAAATCTTCACAAAGCATGAGTCCAAGATGGCAAGGCCTGCTGCCTTCACTTTTTGTGCAGCAGAATGTTTCTGGCATGTAAGCAGCATGAACAAAGTTCTTGGAGAGAGAACTGTTTAACTACTCACAATAAACGCTTGTGTGCTTAGCAAAAAAGTGTCCATGTTGGAAGGTGGCATAAGATGGAGGAACAGAAGGAAGCTCCATGATGATGAGAGGCCTAATCAAACTGATCTAATCTATATAAAGAACCTGCTGGCCAGACATTATTGCTCTGCACTCCTCCCTGGAGCATCGGCAATAGAGATGGTATCCACTCCTAGTTATTTCTCGTCTGGCTTTCATAAAGCAAAGGTAATGCTGCTACTGCAGCTGCTCTGAAGGATTTCGAAAATGATGGCTGTATTACCTAAATACACTATACTGCTTATCCATGGAAAATGCCAAAGAATACCACACCGAAGCCCCTTGAGGTTGAACAAGGTTTTTTTCAGCCTTTTCTCGGAGGACCATTTCCTATTATGGTGTATATTAAGTATATCAATCAATATCAAGTACGTCAATTAGGAGCAAACGGACACCCCCAGAAAACGCATTCAGGCATTTTAATGTAGAACTCCAGTGAACATCAAGCAAGTTATGACATCTCCTTAGTCCAAGGAGACCCACAGACCATGTTTGGAAACCTCCCTGCCTATAATTTCGATTCTAGGCGTTCAAGGTTTTTTTTTTTTAAATATCAGCTGAATAAATCACAGTTCCTAGTGAGTGAAAGTTAGTGATTGAGTTAAAAATGTATATTCATATGAGGGCGATTTAACACATGGTCCTAAATGTTTCAAACTTTAAATACTTATCCAACTGAAAATAATAAAAAGACAAATGAATAGATCCCTAATAAATCTGTAAATCAGATCCCTACCCAGTGATGCCAGATGTTACGTAGTCTTTTCCCAGGTAGTTGTAGCCATAGCGAATGAGGTCTTCACACACATCCTTAACTTTACTACCGCCAAAGGCTGTTCCATAGTGAAATCTGCCATCAAGAACACCAGCTTTTCCTGCCAGGAGTTCAATAAGTTTCCCCACCTGCAAAATGAAGAACAGAATAATAACTATGAGTGACCAGGACAATGGACAGAAGAGGAAGCATGCCCCAACTGAGAGTCCAGGAACAAACATATTTTTAAAAGGACAAAACTGAGATTCCCAGACCTGGCTTAGAAGACAGAAGTAATGCCCTACCTTTGCAACCCCTCTCCACAAACAAACTTTCAGGTGCTACCTTGTTGTCTTTGGGCCTCTTTTATAAACCACAGACAATTATGCATGTGTCACAACTAGAACAAGGATAATAGCTGGGATTAATTAGCTGATTATACAGGAAGATAAAGTATCTCATTGAAAAAGCATTACTGATGATAGGTAAAATGGCTATCTAATGGACACTTCTTCCTGTAGCTTTCTTGTCACTGGAAGACGCCCATGGCAATCCTATGTTATCAGACTAGAAAAGGACCACCCTCACACAATGGGCTTTATGAATCTTGTCTGAATTGAGGGAGTAACGTTTGGTAAGTGTGTGGACTGATAACCAGGTTGTTGTCTAACAGGTATATGATTGGGACAATACTGCACAATGCAGACATAGCTGCCTTCACTCTAACGGAGTGGGCTTTAGTACCTTCAGGGGGTTGATTGTGAGCGACAGCATAATAACCTTTGACGATGATCATACCACAGCTTGAAAAAGCATGGCTTGCAACCCTCTCACCATTCTTTGCAGAGAACTCAAACGTCTAGGCTGGGTTTTACAGGGAAATGGTAATTCAGTTGGATTGGGATTCATCTGAGAAAAGCCAAGTGTTTTGATTTTTTCCAAAACTTATGTGGTCATCCGTAAGGTGGAAATCAAGAGGCAATAAGTTCCAATAGGCCACTGCTAGATTAGAAAAATAGCGACCCCCTTGTCCTTACCATACTTTTTTTGGCCAGAGCTAGATTCTATAATCTGAAATTTCGAGTTGGTTTGGAAAATTCTAGTGTAGAACATAGTAATACTGGGCCTGGGTTGTAAAGTTCTTTGTGTGAGTGGCAGTGAAGTTTAGAATTTGCTCTTTTGCGCATAGGCAGCCTTGGAGGGTTTTGAAGCATGCTGAGCTAAATCAATCTTTATTGCAGAACAGCCTGGTGCCACATTTTGAACTACCTGAGGACGGGAGAATATGTAGTCCGCCATGGCTACATAAAGTGTATTCCCGTAGTCCAGTCGACTCGTCAATTTCTCCGCCAATCCAAAGGAATCCAGCATACTAGTTTTCTCATGAGTTTAAGTATGCCAAAGCATTTTGCACACAGGACGTTGACATGCTCTTGCATGGATAGGGAGTAGTCAATCAAAAATCCAGGTTTTTTGCCACTTTCTGGGGCTCAGGTGCTGGGCCCAGGACAGTCTGACACCAAGAGGAGTCCCAAATCTGTTGAGCACCACCAAACAGCAGTATCTCAGTTTTTTCTGCATTCAATTTCAGACAGTGTGCTCTCATCCAGCTTGACACTTCCATGACAGAGCTGGTGAGATTTTTCTTTTTTTCAGGTGTTTGTTCCCTATCAAAATTACCAGTTGAGTATCATCCTCCTAGGAACAGATTTCGAGCCCCTATTTCCTGACAATTTCCGCAACGGATGAGACGTATATGTGAAGCGTATTGGGCTCAAGGAGGAGCCCTGAGGAACTCAGCATTTGGACATATGGGGAGACAACCTGAATGTGTCTAGCTGCATGTATTGAGATCTCTTACTTAAGAAAGAGTCAAACCATTTTAGGACACTGGAGTGAATCCCAATCTCAAAGTACTTTTTATCAGTAGGTAGTGGAAAACTGTATCAAATGCTATGGAGAGCTCAAGTAGGATCAGAGCTGTGGCCTTATCCTGATCTACATCTAGTCTGATATTGTCTAGTACTGCAAGGAGAGTGATTTCCATACTGTTACTAGTTCTAAACCCCATCTGAGAAGGGTCTAGAAGGTTCTTTTCAAGAAAGGCAGTGAACTGGGCGTTGACTAGTCTTCCTAGAACTTTTGACATGTAGGGGAGTAATGAGATAGGTCGATTGTTTGATAGGATTGTAGCATCTATGCCTGATTTCTTTGATAAAAGGAGTATTAACACTTGTTTCCAGGCGTCAGGTACTCTGCAGTAGACAAGGATAGGTTCAAAATTAGCGTTAAAAAAGGGCTTAGCATGGGATCTAAGCGAGCAAAAATAACATGGGGGCAGGGGTCGAGTGGGGAATCAGACTTAACTTCCATCATTATTTTTTGTACTTGATATACACAGCAATTTGCAAAATTCCCTAGTTATGCACTACCTGCTGTAGAGTTAAACTGTTCCCATGGAATATCATCTAAATGAGGTTGTTTATCAAAGGCTGGATAGATACTGTTGATCTTATCAGTGAAGAAATTGCCTATTTCTTCACAGTGAATGGCCGAGGGGTTAATTGCCTGTGATAAGCAGACTGGTTGTTAGAGTTCTTTTATGATTTTAAAAAGTTATTTAAAAGAACTACAATTTTATTCCATTCGCTCAATTAAATAATAATTTTTGGCTCTTTTGAGTACTTTATGGTAACTATTAATCTCTCCCTTAAATTTCTGACGATCAGTATTACATCTGGAGTGCCTCCAGGCTTTCTCCAGCAATTTACACTTCCTCTGTTTAGTTATTAACTCTAGCGAGTACCATTTTTTACAAAGGTGAACTTCGCTGAGATTTGTCTACTTTCAGAGGGGTGCAGTTATTCATGGAGATGGTAATTGCGGAGTTAACATTCACTCCGTAAAAATCGATTAAATAGCCCTGATCGAGCTGGGACAGGATAAATTGGAATGAAAATGATTCAGGATTTATTTTGCTCCACACTCTCTAGGAAGTGGGGGATGGGTTAGTGTGTCTGTTTTGATTTGGTGTAAGTGAGAAACTAAACAACAAGTGGTACATCCAAAGTAGGAGATTATTGTTATAGATTACGGTGGACTTAATATTTTAGAATATTAGGTCCAATGTGTGGCCAGCAATGAGGGTCGGGCCAGAGATCCATTGTTTGAGCTGAAGTATATGCATATCACTCTCCAGCCCTCTGCAAATCGGGTCTTCTAGATTTTGGTAATGTAGATTGAAGTCTCCAATCACTGAATACTTTTCATGTTTCAAAATTAAAGGAAACAGCCAGGAGATGAAACTGGCAGACATTAGTATGTTATAGCATGGAGGTCTATACACTACCGTACCTCCAAGCAGTCTTCTATCTATCCGGGAGAGTTGGAATGCTAGGAGCCTAAATTTTACTTAGGTGGAGCTAAGTTCAATGGAACATGTGAAGCTATTATTAAAGATGACAGTAGTATTGCCTCCTGGATGGCCTATTCAGTCACATTTCAAGATTTTGTAACCCAATGGCATGAAGATCATAATTTCAAGCAGTGTATGATCACTGATCCAGGTTTCCGTGATAAAGACCAGATCTGGGTTTGAGTCATTGATTAAGTCCACAATTTCAATGCAGTGTTTGGGTGAAGATCTGGCATTAAAGTACAAACAGCTTAGTGTTAATCCTGTATCCTTATTGGTAGGGTTGGCGATGTTCGAGGGCAACTCCTTGTGTGGCCAGCCTCCCCATTTGCAATTCAGGCAGGAAAGTGCCCTCTAGTTGACCTGGTATTCCTGGCATGCAATGGACCAAGTCATGTTTAACAGACCTTACGTACAAGTTACTTACCTTCGGTAACAAAATATCTGGTAGAGACATATTCTAGTTGCAGATTCCTTACCCTAGAATTTTCCCCCAGCCGTCAGACTGGATCCGGAGATTTTTCTTCGAGCAATACCCTTGCGCGTCGTGGTTGCCGTGATGACGTCGGGAGTAATATATAGACGCTGCCCTCGTCAGTTTCTTTTAACGACTTTCCACGCCAGAGCGCAGAGCCGCTAAGAACACGGAGATTGGTGCGCCAGAGCTAAGGACCTGAAAGAGGGAATCCCTGTCCCTAGAAATCAGTTCGCAAGCGGGGAGGATGGGTGGGCGGTAAAGAATCTGCAACTAGAATATGCCTCTACCAGATATTTAGTTACCGAAGGTAAGTAACTTGTACATCTGATAGAGACTTCTAGTTGCAGATTCCTTACCTTGGAATAGATACCCAAGCAATGCCATCCTCGGTGGTGGGCTGCGAACCAAGATCATACTAGAAAGTCCTGCGGGACCGAACGACCAAAGTAGCCGTCTCAACGGAACTGACTATCCAGGCAGTAATGCTTACCAAACGTGTGCAGGGATGCCCACGTAGCTGCCTGACAGATATCCAGGACAGGAACTTCGCGTGCTAACGCACTGGATGCAGCAGTTGCTCTGGTAGAATGAGTCTGCAAGCTTTCAGGAGGTTGCTTTTTAGCCAAAGCGTAGCACATTTTGATGCAAAGAAGCACCCATCTAGAGATGGTACGCTTTTGCACGGCCTTCCCTTTCTTCGCACCCACACAGCCAACAAAGAGTTGATCGTCCACCTACAAATCTTTAGTACGATTGAGGTAGAGCGCCTACACTCTTGTTGGTTCCAGACAGTGGAGTCTATCCTCTTCATGGGAAGGATGTGGGGGTGTGTAGAAGGTAGGCAAAGTGATGGACTGGCCTACATGAAATGGTGTAACCACCTTAGGCAGGAAGGAAGCTCTAGTACGTAACACCACTTTGTCAGGGTGTACAGACAAGTATGGAGGCTTTATAGAAAGAGCCTGAAGGTCACTCACCCTACGAGGAGAGGTGACAGCAATGAGAAAGACAGTTTTGAATGTGAGGAGCCGCAATGGACAATTATACATTGGCTCAAAGGGGGTACACATCAAGTAAGTAAGTACAAGATTAAGATCCCACTGAGGCATGATGAAGGGAGTGGGAGGAAATAAGTGGGTGAGCCTTTTTAAGAACCTACTCACAATAGGAGATTTAAAGAGTGAGGGCTGATCAGGAAGCCTAAGAATACCCTGCTGGGTTAAAGAAAGAATGAACAGAAGAACCTCTGAAAGAGGGGCAGAAAGGGGGTCAACAGATTTGTTGGTACATCATGCCACAAATTTATTCCAACGACAGGCGTATACAGTTTTAGTTGATGGATGCCTGGCTGTCAAGATAACATTACAGACTTCGGGTGGAAGGGCAAATGTGGTCAACTGTTGCCGCTCAATCTCCACGCATGAAGGCGGAGGTTGGACAGATTCAGGTGGAGAACCGTCCCCTGCTGCTGCGACAGAAGATCTACCCGAAGAGGCAGTCTGAGTGGATGATCGATGGATATGCTCAATAGCTCTGGATACCACACTCTTCGAGCCCAGTCCAGAGCCACCAAGATAACTTGGGCCCAGTCGTACTTGATTTTCTTGAGAACTCTGGGCAGAAGAGGGATAGGCGGGAAGGTGTAAAGGAGGCCGGAGCTCCACTCGAGACGAAAAGGGTCTCCGAGCGAGTACCGCCATGGAAACACCAACGCGCAAAATAGCTGACATTGCACTTTCTCTGCGGAGGCAAACAGATCTTATCAAGGCTCTCCCCACTTGAGAAAGAACTTGAACCACCTCCGAATGGAGATGCCATTCGTGATCGACAGTGCGTCGGAGGCCGAGTTTGTCTGCTCTGGCGTTGAGAGCCCGCCAGATGTTGAACCATCAGGGTAATGCCCTGATGTTCCAGCCATGTCCAGAGGCATAGTGCCTCCTGACAAAGGGTCCAGGACCCTACCCCACCTTGCTTGTTGGAGTACCACAGGGCCGTAGTGTTGTCTGTGAACACCTGCACTACTTTTCCTTTGAGAGAGGGTAGGAATGCTTTCAACGCAAGCCTGATCGCCCAGAGCTCCAGCATATTTATGTGGAGTCCTGACTCCGCCGGAGACCAGAGGCCTCCTATCTCCTCCTCTCCCATATGGCCACCCCACCCCAGAAGTGACGCATCTGTCACTATAGAGAGATCTGTTTGGGGAAGGGAGAGGGATCTGCCGTTGACCCAATCGGGATTTGAAAGCCACCACTTCAGGTCTTTCGCAGTACCCTCCGAAATCGGGACCATGTCGGAGAGATTTCCCTGATGCTGCGCCCACTGGAACTTCAGGTCCCACTGCAGAGCCTGCATATGCCACCTGGCATGTGTTACTAGCAGGATGCAGGAGGCCATGAGGCCCAGCAGCCTCAGAGTCAGTCTCACCGAAACCCAAGACCAAGGCTGAAATATCAGAATCATAGCCTAAATGTCTTGGACTCACTTTTCGGGAGGATAAGCCAGAAACTGCACTGTGTCCAGAACAGCTCTAATGAAAGGGAGCGTCTGAGAGGGAGTCAAGTGTGACTTCGGCACGTTTATAGTGAACCCCAGCTGGTGCAGGAGGTTCACTGTAGTCTGAAGGTGGGAGACAACTGTCAGGGGCGAAGGTGCCTTCAACAGCCAGTCGTCTAGGTAGGGGAAGACTGAGACCCCTAACTTGCGCAGATGAGCTGCAACCACCGACATCACTTTCGTGAACACCCGAGGGGCACTGCTAAGGCCGAAAGGTAGCACGGTAAACAAAGTGCTCGTGACCTACCACAAATCGTTGGTAACTTCTGTGGGCAGGCAGGATGGGGATGTGGAAATAAGCATCCTGCAAGTCCAACGCTACCATCCAGTCTCCTGGGTCTAGGCAGACAGAACCTGAGCCAGGGTGAGCATTTTGAACTTCTCCTTCTTGAGGAAGTAGTTCAGGTCCCGAAGATCTAGGATAGTACGTAAGCCCTTGTCCTTCTTTGGTATCAGAAAGTAGCGGGAATAACAACCACAACCTACTTCTGGCACAAGGACCCTTTCTATAGCTCCCTTGGCCAAGGGAGCCGCAACATCTTGGCGGAGAAGCACCAAATGATCCTCCGGAAGATGATGGAAGGATGGTGGCATGTGTGGTGGTGCAGATTTGAAAGGGAGGGAGTAGCCTTCCGAATGATCTGCAAAACCCACTCGTCCGTGGTGATATGTTCTCAGTGGGGCAGGTTATGGCGGATCCAGCCACCAACTGGGCGGGAGTGAGGGGACGGACTAGGAGGGTTTGGAGGCTGCAGCGGGGGCAGAGGCGACTTGACAGTCCTCGGGTTCCCTGTCCCACGGCTACATGGGATTCCCCGTCCACGGACATGCATAAGCTGTAAAGCGTGCATGGCACAGTGGCTGGGTTGAGGACGCGACAGGGTGCCCCTTCCGTGTCCACGAAAGGGACGAAAAGGGGACTGTGGTGGGCATGTGGCGGAGGAAAGACCAAGGGACGAGCCGTAGCCCGGGAATCCTTGAATCTCTCCAAGGCCGAGTCCACTTTGTCTCCGAAGAGACGAGTGCCATCAAAGGGCATGTCCATGAATGACTGTTGGACATCCCCCGAGAAGCCAGAAGTACGTAACCAGGCATGGCGCCGTGAAGCCACTGTCGTTGCAACCGATCTGCCCAGAGTCGGTCGTATCCAGCCCACAACAGATAGTGAACTTTGCCGTGTCTGTCCCATCTTTCACTGCTTGGGAAACGACAGCAAGGGCCTCCTCCGGTATCTGCGGCAGGACTTGCGAAACCGTGTCCCACAGTGAGTGGGAATAACAGCCCAAAAGACATGCGGTGTTCACAGACCGCAGTGCTAGGCTGGAGGAAGAAAATAACTTCTTATTAAATTGTTCCAGCCTTTTGGATTCCCTATCCGGGGGTGTGGAAGGGAACGCGCCAGAAAAAGAGGAAGCCTGGATTACAAGACTCTCAGGTATATGATGTTGGGACAGGAACTTTGGGCCGTTCGGCACAGGCTGATGGCGGCGATCGATAGTCCTGTTCACAGGAGCCCCTGTGTTGGGTTTGGACCATGTACCCAAAAGGACATCAGTGAGGGCCTCATTGAATGGGAGAAGGGGTTCTGAAGTGGAAGCCACAGGCTGTAGCACCTCCTTCAGGAGATTAGACCTAACTTCCACAGTAGGTAGCTCAAGGACCTCAGCCGCCCTACTAACCACCATACTATAAGTAGCTCCCTCTGCCGTAGCCACGGTAGGAGGAGACAGAATGCCAGCCTCAGGAGAAGTAACCAGACCACTGGCTGCGCCCAAGTCCTGTGCCCAGTCCATAGTAGGGTCATCCTGGTACTTATAAGGATCCAGGGACCCCGCCAATTCCTCCCCGTTTTCATACCCATAGGAAAATGGGTCTGAATCCGACCTCGGCGAATAGGGCCCACCGAAGCCAATGGCGGCGTCGACCGACGCCGCTCCGACTCATCAGGGATTAGAATTGGGTCGACGTCGATAGTGGGCACTACCGACGTTGGGAGCGTCGATAATCGACCCGGCACCGGGGAAGGTCTCGATTGTGCGACCGGCGTCGATGCAGATCCGCGCACGGATCCGGAGGTGACCTCGGTGGCCAGGGCCAAAGCCGTCGGCGCTGAACCCGAAGGCCCCTTAGCCGAACCCCTTGGGCCCGAAGGCGCCGTACCCGGGGCCACTCCAGGAAACTCGGGGAAGCGCGGAGTTGACTCAAACGTAGTCTCCGAGGACAGAGGCCTAGTGTGTTGACCTGAGGACTTCGAAGAAGATGAGTGGTGATGACTCCACGACTGATCTCAATACCTTCCTCTGGAGTGAGACCAGGACCTCCGCGGAGTTGAGTGCCGGGCCGCCATTAGCTTTAGGGACCGCTCACTCAAAGCTTTCGGTTGCCTTTTTTTCTGGGTTGCAACAGTTTAGGTCCCTGGCCCCTAGAACCTTTTGGGGTAGATGGGCTTGCCGTTGGGGCACTGGCACCGAAGTTGCGTAGAGCCCTTGTTTTTAAGCCTGCCTATAATGTAAACTAGACCGCTAACCTTCAATGGCGGTCGGAGCAGCACTGCCTGGTTGGTTGGTGTGGCTTAACGTCCCACTGGCGACAGTGCTTTATATTTACGTAAATCATAATGCCCCCTCAAATTCTGATTAAATGCCCCTCAAGTACAATTACAAATGGAGCCCTTATACCATGCAAATTCAAGGATAAAAATGTGGCAAAGTAAGAAGCTTTTGCTAAAATGACTATTTGTAAAATAAAGTGCTCACAGTTTTAACAAATCTAGTGGCAAGGAAATTCAAAGTAATGTGCTCAGAGTTTCAACATCAAGTGATTGGGCAATTCTAGCAAGTGAAAGTGCCTAGTGCAACAAGCCAGTGGCAACGGTTGTCTGAACAAAAAGATAGCATATGGCAGTCTGACTGACAATATCTGTAACTGTTACACTCTCCTGGCCATTGTCAAGTCTGTTAAAGAATTGGTGTCATTGTTTCCACAGCTAGCAGCCGGAACTGCATAGGCTAAAATGAGGCTCTGCTGTAAATGGCCAAACCCTTGTTTAAATTCCAAGCACCATTACAAGCAGCACCGGAGGGTACAGATCTGTCAGGATTTGAAATAATTGTGACACAATGAGACTCTCAAAATATGATATATAATGTGGCCATCTAAGAACAGCAGAGCTTCCACTCAAGTATCCCTTGACCATTCCTATTGTTATTATTGATCAAACGATAAAGCACATTACATCATAACTTTGATCTCTGTTTAAATAGAACTTTTGCGTCATCTGATGGTGCCATTTTCCATTTTACTGCATAAATGTTTATTCTAGAGGATCTTCTGTTATGAGTAGCTATGACCCTCAATGTACAATGTTAGAAGAATTATTATATGGTAAAAACTATTCAGACTGTAATTCTTTACCAGCTGTAAAGCTCTCAATTATATAATTGTTTGACACACACTATTGCCTTTTTAATCAGACTGAAATAATGAATATGTTAAAAATATATTATATTTCAATTGCGTCTATGACATTGTTTGGCAAAGTGTAAGCAGAACATCTTCTCAACTGCTGGCCCTAAAAGCTGAGCACTCAAAGGTTTGGAAGTAGAACCAGGTCACTCTGCTGAGATACTAGATTCACTCTCAAAGGTTACCTTTAGGGAGGGTATACAATAAGTTGCAATAGATTGTTGCATTACATTCGTCTCACTCAATCCGAGATAATAATGAATATTTCTGCCTTGTCCAATCTGATCTACAGCACCATTGGTGCTTCAGGAAACTCTAAGAGAAAGTATTTCCCCTGGCACCAATCTTGTAACCTTGTAAACTTCACCTTTTATGTAGTGGCTAATGGCAACTATATGCTTCATTCCACCAACAAATTGTGCATATACTTAAAATCACTTTTGAGTTTATCTCCAGTTTCTGGTGTATCAAAGACACTTTTTTTTAGTACGTAAGCTTGAGTACTATCTACACTGGATACACTGGATAGGTGACAACCGTCTGATGTGCTGCTTTGTATAGGGGCTAGATTGCTTGCTTTACTGCTTCCGTACAAAAACATTTCAGTTTTAACCCATATTGCCCTTTTCAAGGAACCATGGCAATGTAGCATGTGCCAATATGGGCACACTTCATATACAAAGAAAGGAGAATAGGCGGCAGTGCTAGGAAGATCTTGTTTAGCTCTGACCAATGTTCATTGGGATATAAACTTACTCCAAACTTTAGGAGGCGACCAATAAGGTCAAAGTCCATTCCGTTTTAGGTGACAAACAGCACCCAGGAATTTAGCCACAGAGGAACCACTCTCAGATCTGGACAGGCTTCCAGGCAACCTCTGGCTTCTAGGATGCTATTCATGGGTGAGGAGGGTCTTGTCTCTCCAGCAAAACAAGACAAAGGATGTGGATGAGAAGGTAGTACATCTCTATGTACAAGGGAAGCAGTATTGGGCTTGCTGTTGACCCCTGTCACTTTGTAGGCCTTGTTCATGTTAAACTACAGGCTGACCTTCTTGAATTAGCAACCACAGTGAGCGACAACGATCCTTTTGCTGCTTTCATGTGAATGCAAATACAAATCCACTTACAGGTAGATGTAAATCTCCAGTGCTGGCACTTTTTGTAGATTCACAAGCTTGGTTCATTTCCCATTGTCAGACTGTGTGACCCCTGTACTTCTCCACCTATCAGTAAACAGTATTATCACGCCTTGACACAAACAGAATTAATTTAGCAGCACATTCACCTCACTAAAAACTTACCAAACGTCACACAATAAAGTGAGTATGCTGAGCATATAAAAGCTATAAAAAGAGAGTCTCATCTTACTATATGAAAGATTCCAATGGTGGAGAATTGGAGAGCTGTAGCTACAGATAAACAACTTAATTTCTTCTGCAGCACTGGATCCAACCACTGACTCTCTGGCCACATCTCAGTCAAAACAAGGGTGCTTTGCAAAGGTACAACTTCTTCATGTTTTGGGCTTGCATTTATCATTTAGTGGAACGCAGCTAAAAGAGCTGAAGTGCTGGACACACGCCTTGCAGAGCAGGCCGTAAAACCTCCAGCTGAGAGAATGGTTGACTTTGGTGTGGTAGAACGCGATAGCTGTTGCAATCCAACTAGCAATCCCACTTCAAAAGAGATAGCTTTTTTCAAGATGGCTGATGTAAACAAACTACTGGTCTGGTAGTATAATATTCTTGGTTCTTGCGGACCACAATTTCAAACATACCAATGTAGCTAGTGTGTGCAGACCTCTCCGCTGATGTTGTAAAAGCTGCAAAGCATGATTTCAAACTGACAGTTTTTTGGGGGGTAAAGAAAAACTGAAGCACTTTGAGATAAACATCAGGTTTATGCAAAGCACAACTCTACCCTTGTCTGCAAGAAAAGATGTTTCAATTTTAAAGACTTGAGTTTCATTGACTCTCCTAGATGATGTCAATGACCTTTCACTAAAAGAACGTCACATCAGTTTTGTGGCTAAATGCTAGTGAGCTCTTCATACGTTGTGGTAGCACATCTTTGCGAGTCCATGACACTGGATGCTGAAGTAACAGAGGAAATGTTCTGTACAACCCCTTCAAGAATCCCTTTATTACACACTGTGAAAGAAGGGACTCATTAACCAAGTACAATCTGACCACTTGCGTCACTGGAATCACATCAACATTAATTCAATCAACTACTGACAAGATGTCGCAGGTGAGGATGAAGATGGGTGTGGTTGTGAAGACACTGGGTAAGACAGCACCACCCTCCGGACCCCTTCCTTTTTGCCTTATCGGTCTTGGCAAGAACGTCAAAATATGTGGATTTGGAATCCATGCTATCAGTTCAGGGGCAGTAATTGTTAATGCGGAGCCTGGCAATCCTTTGTTAAAACAGGAAATACATGTGGATCTTAAAGTATCTCAAACTGGCCAGACAGTTGAAGGAGATTTCTGAAAAAATACTCCCTCTGCTATGTTTAAGTTAGCTCAAGATCATTGTGCATGGTTTCCTAATAACTGTACTGATGATTTGAGGAATGAGGAGAAAAGGAGGAACATCATCACAATTCATCAAAAAGACATCTTCTCTCAGCGCTCAATGCTAGAGTCACCTTCCACAGAACCTGCATTTCTTTTTGACTTTGCATGAAAATAGACCCAGGTACAGGTCACCTCAATTGAAAATGCTTCTGAAGCAGCTCAAAGTATAGTTTCAGCTTCTGATAGCTTCCACCTGACCTGCTGAAGACATCTACTTACGCTTTAACACTTGGCAAGTACTTTGTCAGCTGATACCGTTGGCTATGGGCAAAAACCAGAGTGTTTGAGCCTAATCAGCACTGATGGGGACTGAGTTAATGGGTGGAACTCCTGTAGCCCTAGACTGAGGCTCCAGCTGCGGTGTTATTTGCACATCATCCCATGAGCCAGTGACCTGAAGCCATTAGCCATCTAATGCCATCTGTTTCAGCTGCATGCACAGGTATGAAAAGAAATGAAAGGAGCAATTAGGGATGAAAGAAGACCGGATTTTCTGCAAGGATTTGTACTTACACACATTCCAATTGTAGAGATTATCTGAAAGACTTTGATCGTATTTCTGAAATATGTTCTTTGGAAGTGAAAAGTCTTACTGCAATGCATCGAGAATGGCCTCCAGAAACTGCAGACAGTAGGTAAGGCATTAAAAATGGTTTGTTTTGGTAGAGTGTCAGTCCCAGATTGTTAATCAATACAAAGATGACCAAGGTGGTATCCAGGGCTTGATGCTTCGCCTTTCTTTTGATGAGCCAAAGTTACTTACTTTTGGTAATGCCTTATCTGGTAACTTGTTCATCTGATACAGACATCTAGCCGCAGATTCCTTACCTCAGAATTAGATACCAAAGCAATACCATCCCCGGAGGTTGGTCTGCAGACCAATGTTAGACAAGAAAAAATGTCCTCCACAATGGACCCGACTGTACAGACGGTAATGTTAGGGAAGCATGTGCAGGGAAGCCTATGTTGACATTCTAATGCAGTAGTTGCAGATCTGGCTCTGTGTAGTATTGGGGAAGAGGGTTGAATAAAGTCACAGTAGCATGCCAGAAGGATGCAGGAAAGCTTATTTATTTCTCAAGTCTGAAAGAGCAGACCCACGGCAGGAACAACTGCTGGGATGAAGGATGAGAGCCAACTGATCTCTCTCTCCTAGCAACCGCAACCCAGGGACGTTCCATAAGAACGTGGAATGCATAAGACATTCTTTACACAACTAAAGCTAAGGTGCACAAATAAATACATAAGAAATAAGAGAGAGAAATAAAGTGGAGTTATAACAAACACATCAAGTAAGATGACTAAACTATAATATGCTAACATACTACACTCGGGTAGAATGAACACACAAGCTCACAGGGTGTTGCTTCTTGTCCCATGGGTAGCAGATTTTAATGCAGATCACAACTGAAATCACTGACTAGAACAAACTTGTCTACAAAAAGAGAAAAGAGACCGGATACTCTTAGGAATTTAGACAAGTAAGAACATACACCACACCATAAGAACTGTGGAAAGGACCACAGGCAAATCAAGTGATAAAGGCATTGAAAAGCATGTAAGTGAGTTACCATGGCAGTGGGACAAAAATGCGTCAGAAGACAACAGATAATATGAACATAAAAAGTACTTGCTCCCAAGGTGGGACTGAACCCATGTTTGGCCAGCACATGGTGGCCCAGAGTCAACAGACAATGCTACTGATCTATAGCTTTTTGCCGTAGAAAAACATTATTTTAGCCAACCTACTCAGTAAATTTTGTATTCAAAACAGCGTGGTAGTAGGAGCCCACTGAATGCACCACCTCAAAGTTTCTAGAACTTAATCAGCTAGTGAGTACACATAAGGTAACTATAAAATATGGGTGGTGCTGGATGGAGTATTGTGCTCTAGTACCGGAAAACAGAGTAGTATAACTGGGCCAGTTACACTGTAAACTGCTGTATTGAAAATAGGTAGGTTTGACCACTGACTTTGTGTTTCACCACTATGCATATTAGTTGTTCAGTGTTCACCAGTGGCAGATTACATTTTGTATTCAGTTTAGCTGCCTATTGGCTTTATCGTGGCGTTAGACATTGCAGTTGAGACATTGCAGATGAGCTGTGTTTTTCCACATGGTAAACTCAGCTTGTGTTTTTCGTATTTTCTCTTACCGAACACGATAGCATGATAAGAAAGCACATATTTTTTTGTTTTTCATCAGTGCAGGGAACAGGTCGGCCTTGGAAGGAGAGCCTTGAAAGGTTGGCCAATTTTCAATGTTTTTCTTCCAACTCTGATCTACAGTAGCCAGCATGTTTGAATATTTCCATCTGAGAGGGGAGGGCCTTTCAGAAGGCTCTTTCCATGATTGTTTAAACTATGAAAGAGGTGGCCCTGCTCAGTAGCGGGGGAATTTCCAAGACCTCGGTCAGGATTGGGCGTCAAATGCCTGACATTTTCCCATGAGGGTGAGGATCTCTTTCTCGCAGTTGAACAGGGGTCGTCTTCTTGCTGGCATGAGAAAGATGAAGAGCTTGGCCGGTCCTACGGTGATTAATTTTTACTTTATCCTTTGCTTTGCAATTATGCTATAATATAATCACATACATTTGCTGTGTACATTGCAGTTGAGAATCACTTTGATATATTTTCCTTTCATTGCTGAGACTATTTTTAAACATGTGCCTTTGACATACTAATCGCCTTCATTTTTTTAGGAACCTCCGGGTGGAATAATAATAAATGTCTTCTTTAAACTAAGAAGTGCATTCCAGAGATGTTTGTCAGCTCGGTCATTAGTGAAAGCAAAACAACTGCATAAAAACAAAGACCGCAGCACTCAAAGTAAGTCCACAATGATGTCAACAGTATTCTCAAATAGGAGTTCTTGGAGAGCTAGTTAAGTTCAATTCTGTTATTGGCATCCCAGCTTCACTTGAAAATTTATGAATACAGAGCCAAAAGTGAAAGGACAACCGACAACCGAAATAAAAAAAAGTGCACAAAATAGTGTTTCCACAAAAATTAACTCCCAAAGTGTGAAAGCGTACACCTGTGAAGAGCCATGAGAAAAGTGGCAAGAGAAACAAGAAGAAATAATTAGGACAACCAAATGAATGGTACCAAGCTAAAATAAGTCACAATATCCTCAATATGGGTAACACAGCCAAGGAAATGATTTACAAGATACAATCTGAAAAACAATGCAAATAATCAAATAAGAAAACCCAAAACAGTTAAGTAAGATAAAACAAGAAATCAAAAAACCATCAAGGGAAAAATAACTGTGTAGTTAAGCGGTATAGTCATCTACGCATCACCCCAAAAAAAGTGTCCACAAAATCCAGGATGGAGAAACGTCAACGGTTAAGAAGTAAATAGCAAAGGCCCCAATAAGAATCACAAGAGTCAAACAAAGTGAGAAAGGGGAAGGTTTCACTGTTGTCCTATATCTGGAAAGGCAAGCAGTGGAAACAAAGTGGTGAAATGTAAGTGGAACTGCAGCCAGAAACAAAGTATAAGAAGCACCACACGAAGGCCGTGTGCAGCGTGGGGTTAGGTGGTTATAGGGGTTTCCCGAGGCCAAGCCCTGTGGCCGTACATGGCGGCGGTTGGATTAACGTATAGTAATGAAAATGTAACCATATAAATTCATTGAAAAAAACCCACAGGTTACAGGAACGTTATAGTTAGGGAACAGAATTTAAAAAACATTGAAATATACTTAAAAGAAATACTACAGGGATATTATAGTTAGGCTCACATTTTAAACGCACAAAACCATAGAAATTCACTTGTTATTATAGATAGCGTTATCTCAAGTAACTATAACTCATGCCCCCGTCATGCACTGCTTATTAATTAACCCACAAGTTACAGCACTCATGACCCCAATTGATAACATCATTGATAATATCAATGTAATATTTGCAGTAAGTGTTTGACTGTGCATGGCGATGACACAAGTTTTGGTTGCCTTTGGGCACAAGTTATAAGCGTTACTAGGTACATTTGTGGACTTTTTTGAATTCCTTCTAGGGTGCTTATAATTATAACTCCCTGGAAGCTTTTGTTCATGGCTCACCGTTTACACCAGAGCCTATTTACAGTGAATCTTTGTTTCTCCTTGCTGCTCAGAGGCAAGATTATGTGCATATGGTATCACAGGCCCCTCTAATGCAAGGTTTTGAGTCTCTCTATAGGTGGCAAAGTATTATATGGTCATATCTTAGAGTCAAAATCTCTAATATTTTATGAAGAGGCAACCCCATTCCACATCTGTGTGTCCTTATTCTTCTTTGGCTAGCTTCTCTTGCTGGACCTTAGCAGCATGAGCTCTTGCCGCTGGTATCCCTGGTGCCGGTAGTACATGAGCTCAGATTCCTTCTTGTGTTCTCTATAGCATGAGATTTTACCTTCATCCTTGTACAAGGCTGGTATTCTTTATTTGTAGCATTTTGCCAACATACAAAAGAAGACCAGCAGGGTATGCCTATAAGGCATGCAGAAGATGCTCTACACGGACAAGGGAACATACCACACTGGTAACTATCTCTGGGCACGAAGTCTCTCTTCAGAGAAAAAGAAAAAACCCTGTTCCAACAGGTGTTAAAACCACTTAGGGCTACAAAGAATACATCTCCCAGATAGCAGCAATGAAAAGCTGTAATCGGTAGGCCTTAATAATTAATAGTAATACCTGCACAAGGCAGGAGCACCACACTAGGTGCCACCAGAAGGTGGAATGGTTCAGACTTGAGTGAAAAAAAGGGGAGCAGAAACTTGCTCTCAACAGGAAGTATAAGACTCCACTCTGGAATGTGTCCATCCGTAAATAAGGGGATAGACATATTTAAGAGTCTTTTCCACCCAAAATGTCTCTAGAGTGCCAAACAGGTGAGCGCCATCGAATGGCATGTGCTCCAGGGTGGTTTGGACAGCCTTCAAAAAATCTGAGTGGTGTAGTCAGGCCTGAAGGTGCAGCACTACCAAATGAGCCATGGCTCAGCCTACTGAGTCCATGGTATCCATACCACATTTTATTGCAAACTTAGGTGTCTCTCGCCCATCCTGGAGTGTCTGGGGACGTTTGCTCCAGGTCTCCCCAGGAAGCGAAGGCAGCAGGCGCACTGCTGAATCCCACATGGGAAAAGCGTCCCAGAATACATTTAGTGTTTACTGACTGCAAGGCTGATCTGGAGGAGAGGAAAATGTTTCTTCCACAAGTTTCTAGGCATCTGGACTCCCTGTCGGGAGAAACATTAGGGAGGACGCTGGTGTCAGAAGAGGCCATAGCGGCCTGCACCACAAAACTTCTCAAAGTTCGGTGCTGGATGAGACGAGCCGGGTTCCCGGGGCAGGCTGGTGTTTATCGGCCACGGACCGTTCCACAGGGGTTCCCGTAGTGGGCTTAGCCCAGGACCCTAATAAAAGGTCATGCAGTGCTTCACTATAGGGGAGCACTGTTGTAAGGAAATGGCTCCCTGTTGCAATTACCCCCCACTTTTTGCCTGATACTGATGCTGACTTGACTGAGAAGTGTGCTGGGACCCTGCTAACCAGGCCCCAGCACCAGTGTTCTTTCACCTAAAATGTACCATTGTTTCCACAATTGGCACACCCCTGGCACACAGATAAGTCCCTTGTAAAAGGTACCAGTGGCCCTGTGATCAGGGAAGGTCTCTAAAGGCTGCAGCATGTGTTGTGCCACCCTTAGGGACACCTCACCTAACACATGCACACTGCCATTGCAGATTGTGTGTGTTGGTGGGGAGAAAAAGGCAAAGTCGACATGGCATCCCCCTCAAGATGCCATGCCCACAAAATACTGCCTGTAGCATAGGTAAGTCACCCCTCTAGCAGGCCTTACAGCCCTAAGGCAGGGTGCACTATACCACAGGTGAGGGCATAGCTGCATGAGCAATATGCCCCTACAGTGTCTAAGTCTATTCTTAGACATTGTAAGTACAGTGTGGCCATATTAAGTATATGGTCTGGGAGTTTGGTATCAAACGTCTCAGAATAATAAACCCACACTGATGCCAGTGTTGGATTTATTAAACAAATGCACACAGAGGGCATCTTAGAGATGCCCCCTGTATTTTACCCAATTGTTCAGTGCAGGACAGACTGGTCTGTGCCAGCCTGATGCTGAGAGACGAGTTTCTGACCCCATGTGGTGAGGGCCTTTGTGCTCTCTGAGGACACAAGCAAAAGCCTGCTCTGGGTGGAGGTGCTTCACACCTCCCCCCTACAGGAACTGTAACACCTAGCAGTGAGCCTCAAAGGCTCAGGCTTTGTGTTACAATGCCCCAGGGAACTCCAGCTAGTGGAGATGCCCGCCCCCTGGACACAGCCCCCACTTTTGGCAGCAAGTCCAGGGGAGATAATGAGAAAAACAAGGAGGAGTCAACCACCAGTCAGGACAGCCCCTAAGGTGTCCTGAGCTGAGGTGACCCCTGCCTTTAGAAATCCACCATCTTGATTTTGGAGGATTCCCCCAATAGGAATAGGGATGTGCCCCCCTCCCCTCAGGGAGGAGGCACAAAGAGGGTGTAGCCACCCTCAAGGACAGTAGCCATTGGCTACTGCCCTCCCAGACCTAAACACACACCTAAATTCAGTATATAGGGGCTCCCCAGAACCTAGGAAACTAGATTCCTGCAACCTGAAAACGAAGGACTGCTGACCTGAAAGCCCTGCAGAGAAGACGGAGACACCAACTGCTTTGGCCCAGCCCTACCGGCCTGTCTCCCCTCTTCAAGAAAAACTGCAACAGCGACGCGTTCCCCAGGGTCTAACGACCTATGAAGCCTCAGAGGACTACCCTGCATCTAAAAGGACCAAGAACTCCTGAGGACAGCGGCTCTGCTCCAAAGAAGAAACAACTTTGCAACAAAGAAACAACTTTAAAAGGACTCCGCGTTTCCCGCCGGAAGCGTGAGACTTTGCACTCTGCACCCGACGCCCCCGGCTCGACCTACGGAGAAACAACACTACAGGGAGGACTCCCCGGCGACTACGACCCTGTGAGTAGCCAGAGTTGACCCCCCTGAGCCCCCCCAGCGACGCCTGCAGAGGGAATCCTGAGGCTCCCCCTGTCCGCGACTGCCTGCTTCTAAGAACCCGACGCCTGGTAAAGACACTGCACCCGCAGCCCCCAGGACCTGAAGGATCAGACCTCCAGTGCAGAAGCGACCCCCAGGTGGCCCTCTTCCTTGCCCAGGTGGTGGCTACCCCGAGGACCCCCCCCTTGCCTGCCTGCTTCGCTGAAGAGACCCCTGGGTCTCCCATTGAAACCAATTACAAACCTGACGCCTGTTTGCACTCTGCACCCGGCTGCCCCGTGCTGCTGAGGGTGTACTTTTTGTGCTGACTTGTGTCCCCCCCCCGGTGCCCTACAAAACCCCCCTGGTCAGCCCTCCGAAGTCGCGGGTACCTACCTGCTGGCAGACTGGAATCGGGGCACCCCCTTCTCCATTGAAGCCTATGTGTTTTGGGCACCACTTTGACCTCTGCACCTGACCGTCCCTGAGCTGCTGGTGTGGTAACTTTGGGGTTGCCCTGAACCCCCAACGGTGGGCTACCTTGGACCCAACTTTGAACCCTGTAGGTGGTTTACATACCCACACAACTAACAAATACTTAACTGCCCAGGAACTGTTGAAATTTGCAGTGTCTAGTTTTAAAATAGCTTATTGCCATTTTTGCCAAAACTGTACATGCTATTTTGCTGATTCAAAGTTCCTATGATACCTAAGTGAAGTACTTTACATTTGAAGTATTGATTGTAAATCTTGAACCTGTGGTTCTTAAAATAAACTAAGAAAATATATTTTTCTATACAAAAACCTATTGGCCTGGAATTGTCTTTGAGTGTGTGTTCCTCATTTATTGCATGTGTGTATGTACAACAAATGCTTAACACTACCCTCTGATAAGCCTACTGCTCGACCACACTACCACAAAATAGAGAATTAGAATTATCTCTTTTTGCCACTATCTTACCTCTAAGGGGAACCCTTGGACTCTGTGCATGCTATTTCTTACTTTGAAATAGTACATACAGAGCCAACTTCCTACAACTGTTATCAAGGGATCAATGGTTACCTCTACTGGAGCTGCTGGCTGAGAGGGGAGAGGAGGTCCTAAGCCAGTGAGGACTCAGGGCCACTAGCCTCACCCAGCTCTGTCAGCCAACTACCCTCTAAAGGAGGCTGGACAATCTCATCCATGGGGTTCCTATACCTCAGCTCCTCTCATTCGCCTCCAAAAGCCTGTTCCTCTGTAGGAAAACAGCAGGGGTCTGTTTAGAAGGAGGGGGAAGGTTTCTAAGTCAGATGGCACCACTGATGCCTCACTCTATAGCATCAGGCGTCGGTGTGGTGCTGTAAATCCAAGACTTCAGCTGCCTTTTGCATCACAACAGCCAAACAAGCTTTCTTCTCGGTGGCAGGATCCGGGGGAGACGTCAAGCCCACTGGCATCCTGAAGCTCTTCATACCAGTTCTCCTTATCATACTGGAAAACATAATCACCCCCGTTATAAAAGTGGTTGTTCTCTGAATCTGTGCCAAAAAGACTAGGTAAGGTACGAGCCCTACCATTGGCATGGGCAAGGTATCAAAATTCCAGGGATTGCCAAGTGGCTGTCTGCCGGTCTGCACCAGGTACGACTTTGGTAAAGATGCATTCAGCTTGGAGTCAAACTAACACTATAGGCTGTACACCCACATCTGACGTCGGTATTGGCATTGGTGCAAGCGGAACCAGCACGGGGGAAGGCACCAGAAGCGAGTAAACACAGGAGTCAGGTCTCAACGGGACGCAGGTTTAAGGGGCACAGATGGTGCTGGGGCAGACTTGCTAGCGGAAGCTCGATTGGATGTCCCTGCGTATCTCTGGGGCACAAAGGTGCACCTGAGGGAGTCAGTAAGGTGCTAAAAATATGCAGCATAATCTCCATTAAAGATTCTATTTGCTGCAACATCGCTGGTGAACTTGGGAATTCAGGACCAAACTTGGGAGAGCAGCCAGGCGACACACTGATGCTCTTGCACCCAATCGAGAGTGGCGGGAAGGGATTGCTTCCCGCTTGGATGTTTTGCATTTTTTTCTTACCCAAAGATTTTTACCGTGATGACCTGATGACCGATCTGCAGGAAGAACAACTTCAGGAGTGGGAACGGGACCATCCTTGCAATCAGTTGCTGTGCGACGTCTTCTTGTGTTAGGTGACAAAGTTTGGCTTTGCAGTCCTTGTGGCCTTCGGGTTTATTTGCGTTCAATTGCTGCAGGCATTGGAGTCATGAGCCAACCCCAAGCACCACAAACAGACCTAGTGAGGGTAGGTCAAAGAAATCTGCTTGACAGTACCTGCAGAGTTTAAATCATGTTGTTTTAAGGGGGTACATTTTACTAGAACACTTGAGAAATGTTTTTGAACAAGTCTGGCCAGTGACCAGGTAAAAGCTCTGGACCTATGTCGGAGGGTGTGGAAAGAAAGGAAATAACTTCAGTGAACATAGGTGGTGCTTATGTGTAGATCCGCTTGTTAAGTCCTGAGTGGAACGACATTGGCACGAAGCTGCACAATACCACATAATGACATGCAGGAGAACTGCTATAAAAGATTACAAATCCAGTCTGACACCACAGGATTATTCACAAGGTAAGGAATCTACACTCCGAAGTATCCACCAGAAAATAGCAGCAGACTCCAGCGGAACCAAGTGGCATTAAAGCAGCAGGAGAAGCAAAAAGGCTACCTGCCCCAAAGTAGCACGTAAACGTGGGAGACTTGTTCTTAGAGGGAGAGGAGACCAGACTGAACCCAGGCAGAGAGAATGGGCTAGGGAAGAGCAGAGGTCAGACTGACATCAGTTCCCAGGGAGGCCTGTAGAAGTTAACTGAGGGCCGGGAGAAGAGCCTAGAAGCTGAATGGAAGCAGCAGAGAGAGACAACAGAAAGTTTACCTAGGAGGGAATGGGCAGCAAAGACTCCAAAACCGTGCCTTCCATCAGAGGGCACAGGACAAATAACTAAGCATGGACACAACCACATCAGACACTAAAAGTTGGGAAAATGCACCAGTCTTGTAGCAGGTGGTCATAAATAAAGGACACACAAATAGGGGAATGGAGGGTCCACAACAGCAGAACTCACAGTGGGACTTTGGTACGATCTGGGCCAGAAATTGGGGGAGACCCGAATATAAGAGAACAGAGCATCTCTTGCAGCCTGAGACCAAGGAGGTGTTAGTGGATGTAAGGAAATGCCTCCTTGGCATGGTTACCCCCTAACATTTAGCCTTTGCTGATGCTAAGTTATGATTTGAAAGTGTGCTGGGACCCTGCTAACCAGGCCCCAGCACCAGTGTTCTTTCCCTAAACTGTACCTTTGTCTCCACAATTGGCACAACCCTGGCACTCAGGTAAGTCCCTTGTAACTGGTACCCCTGATACCAAGGGCCCTGATGCCAGGGAGGGTCTCTAAGGGCTGCAGCATGTCTTATGGCACCCTGGGGACCGCTCACTCAGCACATGCACACTGCTTCACAGCTTGTGTGTGCTGGTGGGGAGAAAATGACTAAGTCAACGTGGTACTCGCCTCAGAGTGCCATGCCAACCTCACACTGCCTGTGGCATAGGTAAGTCACCCCTCTAGCAGGCCTTACAGCCCTAAGGCAGGGTGCACTATACCACAGGTTAGGGCATATCTGCATGAGCACTATGCCCCTACAGTGTCTAAGCATAACCTTAGACATTGCAAGTGCAGGGTAGCCATAAGAATATATGGTCTGAGAGTTTGTCAAACACTAACGCCACAGTTCCATAATGGCTACACTGAAAACTGGGAAGTTTGGTATCAAACTTCTCAGCACAATAAATGCACACTGATACCAGTGTGCAATTTATTGTAACATACACCCAGAGGGCATCTTAGAGATGCCCCCTGAATACCTACCCGACTTCTAGTGTAGGCTGACCAGTTTCTGCCAGCTGCCACACACCAGACATGTTACTGGCCACATGGGGAGAGTGCCTTTGTCACTCTGTGGCCAGGAACAAAGCCTGTACTGGGTGGAGGTGCTTTTCACCTCCCCCTGCAGTAACTAACACCTGGTGGTGAGCCTCAAAGGCTCACCCCTTTTGTTACAGCGCCCCAGGGCATCCCAGCTAGTATGCTATCATGCCAGCCCCTCCGGCCACAGCCCCCACCTTTGGCGGCAAGGCTGGAGGAGATAATGAGAAAAACAAGGAGGACTCACCCACCAGTCAGGACAGCCCCTAAGGTGTCCTGAGGTGACCCCTGCCTTGAGAAATCCTCCATCTTGAGTTTGGAGGATTCCCCCAATAGGATTAGGGATGTGCCCCCCTCCCCACAGGGAGGAGGCACAAAAAGGGTGTAGCCACCCTCAAGGACAGTAGCCATTGGCTACTGCCCTCCCAGACCTAAACACACCCCTAAATTCTGTTTTTAGGGGCTCCCCAGAACCCAGGAAATCAGATTCCTGCAACCTGAAGAAACAAGAAGGACTGCTGACTTACAAGCCTGCAGAGAAGGAGGAAGACGACAACTGCTTTGGCCCGAGCCCTACCAGCCTGTCTCCAACTTCGAAAACCTGCTCCAGCGACGCATCCGACAGGAACCAGCGACCTCTGAAGCCTCAGAGGACTGCCCTGGACTACAGGACCAAGAAACTCCCATGAACAGCTGCCCTGTTCAAAACCAGCTACTTCTTTGCAACCAAGAAGCAACTTCCAAAGACTCGACGTTTCCCGCCCGAAGCGTGAGACTACACTCTGGACCCGACGCCCCCGGCTCGACCTGCAAAAAACCAACACCCCGGTGACTGCAAGCCCGTGAGTAACCAGAGACAATCCCCCTGAGCCCCCACAGTGACGCCTGCAGAGAGAATCCAGAGGCTCCCCCTGACCGCAACTGCCTGTAACAAGGGACCCGACGCCTGGAACCAACACTGCACCCGCAGCCCCCAGGACCTGAAGGAACCGAACTTTGACGCAGGAGTGACCCCCAGGCAACCCTCTGCCTAGTTCAGGTGGTGGCTGACCCGAGAAGCCCCCCCCTGTGCCTGCCTGCACCGCTAGAATGACCCCCGGGTCCCTCCATTGTTTCCTACCTGAAACCCGACACCTGCTTTGCACACTGCACCCGGCCGCCCCTGCGCCGCTGAGGGTGTGTTTTGTGTGCCTACTTGTGTCCCCCCCAGTGCTCTACAAAACCCCCCTGGTCTGCCCCCAAGGACGCAGGTACTTACCTGCTGGCAGACTGGAACCGGAGCACCCCTGTTCTCCATAGGCGCCTATGCGTTTTAGGCACCTCTTTGACCACTGCACCTGACCGGCCCTGAGCTGCTGGTGTGGTAACTTTGGGGTTGCCTTGAACCCCCAACAGTGGGCTGCCTATGTCCCAGGACTGAGACTTGTAAGTGTTTTACTTACCTCCTAACCTAACCTTTACTTACCTCCCCCAGGAACTGTTGATTTTTGCACTGTGTCCACTTTGAAAATAGCTTATTGCCATTTTTACAAAGACTATACATGATACTGTTTCCATTCAAAGTTCCTAAAGTATCTAAGTGAAATACCTTGCATTTAAAGTGTTTACTGCAAATCTTGAACATGTAGTTCTTAAAATAAACTAAGAAAATATATTTTTCAATATAAAAACCTATTGGCTTGGAGTAAGTCTTTGAGTGTGTGTTCCTCAATTACTGCCTGTGTGTGTACAACAAATGCTTAACACTACCGTCTGATAAGCCTACTGCTCGACCACACTACCACAAAATACAGCATTAGAATTATCTATTTTTTTCCACTATCTTACCTCTAAGGGGAACCCTTGGACTCTGTGCACACTATTTCTTACTTTGAAATAGTATATACAGAGCCAACATCCTACATTGGTGGCAGCGGTGGGATCTAAGACTTTGCATTTGCTGGACTACTCAGCCAATACCTGATCACACGACTAAATTCCCAAAATTGTCATTAGAAACAGATTTTTGAAATTTGAGCAATTTTTCTAATTTTTTTAAAGTCCTGCTAGGGACTTGTGTAAGTCCCTCTTAGCATTTCTTTTAGAGTTTAAAAGTTTTGTAAAAGTTTGGATTAATTTCTAGAAATAGTTTTAGATTCTTAAAAATGATCCCAACTTTTAGAAAAATAATGTCTAGCACAGAAGAGATGGTGGTGGAACTCAACCTCACCCCTTACCTGCATCTAAGGATGTCAGAGTTAAGGACTCTGTAAGATAAAAAATATAAAAACTGGATCAAACCCTACCAAAGTACAGCTCCAGGAGCTTTTGGCAGAGTTTGCAAGAGACCAGCCCTCTGAAGATAACCTTACAGAGGGGGAAACTAGTGACCTGGAGGATAATTCCCTCCCTCCTGTCCTAGTTAGGGAGGCCAGGGCCCCTCAAACCCTGACTCCACAAGTGATTGTCAGAGAAGCTGGTTCTCCCACATGGGAGTCCAGCAACTCTGGAAGCATTTAGGGCAGCCTCAATGAAGATGACCGCCTGTTAGCCAGGATGGCCAAAAGATTGGCTTTGGAGAGAGAGCTCCTAGCCATAGAAAGGGAAAGAAAAGAGATGGGTTTAGCTTCCATCAATGGTGGCAGCAACTTAAATAGGGTCAGAGAGAATATTGACATGCTAAAAATCCCCAAAGGGATTGTAACAAAATATGAAGATTGTGATGACATCACCAAATGGTTCACAGCGTTTGAGAGGGCCTGTGCAACCAGAAAAGTAAACAGATCTCAATGGGGTGCTCTTCTTTGGGAAATGTTCCTTGGAAAGTGTAGGGATAGACTCCTCACACTCTCTGGTAAAGATGCAGAATCCTATGACCTTATGAAGGCTACCCTGATTGAGGGCTTTGGATTCTCAACTGAGGAGTACAGGGTAAGGTTCAGGAGGGGCTCAAAAATCCTCAAGCCATACCTGGGTTGATTTTGTTGACTTCTCAGTCAAAACACTAGATGGTTGGATTAATGGTGGTGGTGTAAATGATTATGAAGGGCTGTATAATTTGTTTATAAAGGAATACCTTTTAAGTAATTGTTTCAATGATAAACTGCATCAGCATCTGGCAGACCTAGGTCCAATTTCGCCCCAAGAATTGGGAAAGAAGGCAGACCACTTGGTCACGACAAGGGTGACCAAGACTTCCACAGAGGGTGACCAAAGGAAAGGGGTCACAAAGCCTCCCCAGGGTAAAAGTGTTGAGACATCCAAGGGAAAAAGTAAAGAGTCTTCTACAGGGCCCCAAAACCCTGCACAGGAGGGTGGGCCCAAAGCCTCTTCACAATCCTCATTTGGGTACAAGGGTAAAAACCTTGATCCCAAAAAGGCCTGGTGTCGCAGCTGTAGTCAGCATGGACACCAAACTGGAGACAAGGCCTGTCCCAAGAAAGGTTCCACTTCAACTACTACTCCAGTTAGCACTAAAATAGCCAGTCTCCAGGTGGGATCAACAGTGTGCCCAGAGCAAATCAGGGTCCACACTGAAGCTATATTAGTCTCTGAGGGTGGGGTGGACTTAGCCACACAAGCTGCGTGGCCGCCTAACATGCAAAAATACAGGCAGCAGCTCTTCATTAATGGGACTAGAGTAGAGGCCCTGAGGGATACATGTGCCAGTGTCACTATGGTGACAGACAAACTGGTTTCCCCAGGACAATACCTCACTGGACAAACTTATCCAGTCACCAATGCTGACAATCAGACTAAAGTACATCCCATGGCTATGGTAACTTTAGAATGGGGAGGGGTCACTGGCCTGAAACAGGTGCTAGTCACTTCTGCTATACCAGTAGAATGTCTGCTTGGAAATGATCTGGAGTCCTCAGCATGGGCTAAGGTAGAACTCAAAACCTATGCAGCCATGCTGGGTATCCCTGAACTGGTGTGTGTCAAGAATAGGGCACAGTGCAGAGCTCAGGGTGAAAAAGAAGTATTGGAGTCTGGAATAATGGCCCAACCTTCCAAGAGAAAAGGAAAGAAGACTGGGGAACCAGCTTCAGCACAGAAAACGAAACAAAACCTCTCTTCTCAGGAAGAAGTTCTATCCCCTGAGGGAACTGAGCCTATGGAGTTAGAACCTTACCAGGTTGAGCTCATGGGCCCAAGGGGGCCCTCAAGGGAACAGCTGTGCAACGGGCAAGAAACTTGTCCCTCTCTTGAAGGCCTAAGGCAGCAAGCTGCTGAACAAGAAAAAGGAATGGTCAGTGGAACACACAGGGTCTATTGGGAAGATGGACTCCTTTACACTGAGGTGAGATATCCCAAACCTGGTGCCACTAGGAGAGTGGTAGTGCCTCAGGAGTTTGGGGAGTTCATTCTGACCTTAGCCCATGACATTCCCCTTGCTGGACATTTGGGGAAAACCAAGACATGGGAGAGGTTAGTCAACCATTTCTATTGGCCCAATATGTCCCAGAAGGTAAAGGAGTTTTGTGCCTCCTGTGCCACCTGTCAAGCCAGTGGTAAGGCAGGTGGCCATCCAAAGGCACCCCTCATTCCACTTCCAGTGGTGAGGGTCCCCTTTGAAAGAGTGGGAGTGGATATAGTGGGTCCACTTGAACCTCACACAGCATCAGGGAATCAGTATATCCTAGTAGTAGTGGACCATGCTACTAGGTACCCTGAATCAATTCCTCTTAGGTCCACTACTGCCCCTGCAGTAGCCAAAGCATTCACTGGTATTTTTACCAGAGTGGGATTTCCTAAGGAGGTGGTTTCTGACAGAGGTACCAACTTCATGTCAGCTTACCTGAAACACATGTGGAATGAGTGTTGGGTGACTTACAAATTCACCATACCATACCATTCACAAACAAATGGTCTTGTTGAGAGATTTAACAAGACATTGAAGGGCATGATCATGGGGCTCCCTGAAAAAATCAAAAGAAGATGGGATGTCCTCCTGCCATGCCTGCTTTTCGCCTACAGAGAGGTGCCTCAGAAGGGAGTAGGGTTTTCCCCCTTTGAACTTCTGTTTGGCCATCCTGTTAGGGGACCACTAGCTCCTGTGAAAGAAGGCTGGGAGAGACCTCTCCATGAGCCTAAACAAGATATAGTGGACTATGTACTAGGCCTACATTCCAGAATGGCAGAGTACATGGAAAAGGCAAGTAAAAACCTTGAGGCCAGCCAACACCTCCAGAAGATGAGGTATGACCAAAAGTCTGCTATGGTTGAGTTTCAGCCAGGGCAGAACGTCTGGGTTCTGGAGCCTGTGGCTCCCAGGGCACTTCAGGATAAACGGAGTTTCCCTTACCCAGTGCTAGAGAAAAGGAGTCAGGTCACCTACCTGGTGGAGCTAGGCACTAGCAGGACCCCCCCAAGAGGGTGATCCATGTTAACCACCTAAAACTCTTCCATGACAGGGCAGATGTAAACATGTTAATTGTTACAGATGAGGACCAGGAAGCATAGAGTGAACCTCTCCCTGATCTCCTCTCCACTGACCCTAAAGATGGCATAGTAGATGGAGTGATCTACTCAGACACCCTCTCTGGCCAACAGCAAGCTGACTGTAGGCAAGACCACCAGCAGTTTGCTGAGTTCTTTTCTCTAACCCCTGGTCAGACATACCTGTGTACCCATGATGTGGACACAGGAGACAGTATGCCTGTCAAAAACAAAATCTTTAGACAGTCTGACCAAGTTAAGGAAAGCATCAAAGTGGAAGTCCACAAGATGCTGGAGTTGGGAGTGATTGAGCACTATGACAGTCTCTGGGCTAGCCCAGTGGTCTTGGTCCCCAAACCCCACACCAAAGATGGCAAGAGAGAAATAGGGTTCTGTGTGGACTACAGAGGGCTTAATTCTGTCACCAAGACAGACGCTCACCCCATTCCAAGGGCAGATGAGCTGATTGACAAATTGGGTGCTGCCAAATACCTGAGTACCTTTGACTTGACAGCAGGGTACTGGCAAATAAGAATGGCACCAGGAGCAAAAGAGAAAACAGCATTCTCTACACCTGATGGGCACTACCAGTTTTACTGTGATGCCCTTTGGCTTAAAGAATGCCCCTGACACCTTCCAAAGGTTGGTGAATCAAGTCCTTGCTGGCTTGGAGTCCTTTAGTGCAGCTTATCTTGATGATATTGCTGTATTTAGCTCCATCTGGCAGGATCACCCGGTCCACCTTAAGAAGGTTTTGCAGGCCCTGCAAGCAGCAGGCCTCTCTATCAAGGCATCTAAATGCCAAATAGGGCAGGGTACTCTGGTGTACTTGGGACACCTTGTAGGTGGAGGCCAAGTTCAGCCATTCCAACCCAAGATCCAGACTATTCTGGACTGGGTAGCTCCAAAAGCCCAGACTCAAGTCAGGGCATTCCTTGGCTTGAATGGTTTCTATAGGAGGTTTGTGAAGGATTATGGATTGATAGTTATCTCCCTCACAGAACTTACCTCCAAGAAAATGCCCAAGAAAGTTAACTTGAGTGGGCAAGCAAGCCGAGATCATTTAGGTGAGGGAACATGAAGAGAGGTGGAAAATCCCACAACCAAAGCCATTGGAAAATAGTGCAATCCACAAAAATCTCTTGTTCTAACCACAGCACACCTTATTGAGAGCTTCTGATCTAGATCTATTAGGATGCAGTAGCAAGGAAATTAACTGACTTTGGGTCCCTCCAGGGTAAGGATAGAATTCTAGGGCCATATTCAGGGAAACAGAGGTAAGAAGGAAACCTCCATCAAGGATATTCAGGCCCAACCAGCAGTAAAAACATAGACCCTGGAAAAGAAAAGTGGAGGGCCCACTTTAAAACATCAAAAAGGGTGCAACTTTTCCTCTTTGCTAGGCTTAATTTCCATCAGACAGTAATACTTCCAGGGGTTCCTACATCAAATACATAGAGAAGTGATCTCAATTCCAGCCTGCAAATGATTTGAGGGTAGATGACAAAGCTGGGAAGCAGAGCTGGAGCGAGTACTGGCAAAAGGTCAGAGAACCACGCTCAACTTTGGGCAAGACTACAAACACAGGATGAACAAAACATTAAACGACAGAGTAAACAAGAGGATCTTGAGAATTGCTCCAAGAGAAACATCAGGATCTAAGTAGTTCCAATGAGTGAGAAAGAAACATTATACAAGATTTGTTGCACTCTATTCACAATCTTCCAGATGAGTCACCAATCCATTAGACTGCACCCATACCAGGGTAGCCCCATCAAAAAGGTCTACCACCATCCTGACATGGTACATTTCTATAAAGGGAAAGAACTCAGAATGCAACCCATCACCAGTAAGGAGGCAGTTCTGTCCCATGGGCACAAATTTCAGCTCCTTCAGGACTGGTTCTTGATTACATGGAGAAAAATCAGGACCTTCAGCCCATCACAGACCTCTTAAGAGATGGCAACAAACCACCTACCAAAGGCAGGAAAGAAGAAAGGAAGTGAGCTCCCTAAGTGATCCAATGCAACATTTGGGGGTGGCAGACGAAGCCTGTTAGGAACTGAGTTTTTGTTTGGCACAGGTATACACCCCTGTCCAAGCAGGAACCACAGTCCTAATCCAGGTAAGTCAGACACACCATAAATTAACCTGTGCTCACCCTCTGGTAGCGTGGCACAGAGCAGTTAGGTTAAATTAAGAAGCAATGTGTCAAGTATTTGTACAGCACTTAAAATAGTAAAAAAGTGAAAACGACACAAAAAAACACCACATCGGATTAGAAAAATAGAGATTAATTTAATGAAAATATAAGACCAAAAGGACAAAAAATCCATTAAGTAGAAGTCGAGATATGATTTTTTAAAGAATATCTGCAAATATTGTTCTTAAAAGCATAATGTGCCATCTGGGGCTATCTGGTTGAGCTGGACTGGATGAAACCTGAAAAGTCAGGCCGACAGTGATGAGGTGGAATCTGATACAGGGACCAACCCTGGCCCGCTGAAAAAGTACCTGATTGTGCCACAGAGGGGCCCTATGTGTAGATCAAGGGAGGCGATGCACCGTCGTCAATCCGGCTGGATGTAGGTGATGTGTTGGCTCCGAGCCATGCAATCGCAAGCACTTGCTTTTTAGTGATGTAGGTGATGTGCTGTCATTGAGCCGGGCAGCAGGAGATGCTGTGTCTTTGTCCTCAGCGGCGATGCATCAGAGTTGATGGGAGATGCATTGGTTCCAACCTGCACATCAACGACGATGCGTGGATTATGCAGTTGCAGCACTTTATACTAACTTCTAAGGGCCATGACTGGATTGGCACCACTTTGCATGGCAAGATGTGCAGCAAGCAAAGTACAGGTGCTGTTGCAGGATGAAGTGAAGTCTTTGATGTCCCTGAGACCTCAAACCAGGAGGCAAGCCATCAAGCCTTTGGAGTGACTTTAGTTCTGGGGATGTAGAGAGGCAAGTCCAGTCCTTCTCACTCTCAGCCAAGGAGGGCAGCAGGATACGCACAGAAGAGCAGGATTCTAGTAAAGTCCAGCAGAGTGACAGTCCATTCAGCAGCACAGCAGTCCTTCTTCCTTGCAGATTACCCACAGGTCCAGAAGGGTAATGATTTGGTGGTCAAAGAGAGAGGGCTTTGAAGTGCACAGAGCCCATGCCCTTCCTCACTACAGGGGGGGTTATGCAGCCCTTTGTGTGGGATTAGGACGCAGCTCATTCATGTTTGTCAGCTGCACATGCCTATCATTCACAAGTTGATCCATCAGGATGTTGATGGGCCATCAATCACACCAAAGCTCCCCTTGTGTGTGGCTATCTGGAGGGAATACACAAGAGTCTAGCTGTCACCCACCATGACATTTATTCAGAGATGGGCAGAAGGCACTAGATGATTTAACATAAGAAAATGACAACATTTCTAAAAGTGGCATTTCCATAATTACAGTACCATGAGTTGTGAAACCAGAGACACCAAACCTGTGGGGGGTGGGGGGGTCCCATCTCTTTCCAATTGGAAATTACACTTATAAAATGTAACAAGACAATTCAAATGTTATCCTATGGAAGAGTCAGGCCTTACAGTAGTGAACAACTAATTTAAGAGTGGTTCACAACTAGGACATGTAAAACTTAACGTACGTGTCCTACTTTTCAAACACACTGCACCCTGTCCTTAGGCTGTCTAGGGCCTACCTGAGGGTGACTTATATGTATTAAAAAAGAAAGGTTGAGCCTGGGAAGAGGGTTAACTTGCCAGGTCGACGTGGCAGTTTAAAACTGCGCACAAAGGCTCTGCAACAGAGGCTTGAGCTATGGTTAAAGGGGCTACTGAAGTGAGTGGCACAATCAGTGCTGCAGGCCCACCAGTAGCATTTCATTTACAGGCCATAGGCACATATAGTGCAACTTATTAGGGACTTATATGTGCATTAAATATGCCAATTGTGGATAAGTCAACGTTACTATATTTTAAGAAAGAAGCACATACACTTTAGCACTAGTTAGCAGTGGTAACGTGCAGAGTTCTAAAGCCTACAGAAATGAGGTAAGAGAAAGAGGAGGAGGAAGGCAAAACTTCCGGTGATGATCCTTCAGAAAGGGCCAGGTCCATCAAAGACAATTACAATGGTAACAAACAAAAGATCCCACAGCACACTGTACAAGACTGAAACAGGTCCCAGTCAGACAATCTTGTTCCCTGTCATGAAGTACTGGTTTATTTTCAATCGTCAAGATTGGTGTTAATTCATTCTTCAAAAAGCAGCAGCCATGTGTTTGGTTCCATGGACTTTGTCAACGCTGCAAACATATATGTAAAGCCATATAAATATTTGACAGTAGAACAATAAAAAAAGACAATGATTATAATATGCCAAGCCACATCCCAAGTAAAACTCATGGAATAAAACAAACTGTTGGTGCAAAGTATAGAAAAAACAGGGGGTGGTGGTGGGGGGGCAGGGAGGTAGTAATAGAAGCAAAACTTTGTGACCACAAGTACGTGTTCATGCGACCAGTAGTGTAAAACCAGAAACAAGCAACTTTGTAACAGGGTTTATATTAAAAAAGAAGTCCAAGAAAGTTTTACTCATAACAAAACCTGGTAGTGAAACCAGAGTAAGGGAAAAACTCCCTACTGGTGGTGAAGTGAAGATAAAAGTGGATACCTAAAATGTCATAAGTAAGAGTTCAGAGCAGTACCATAATGCGAATACTGATTGTACATGGAGTATGATATGGCCACGGTTCGCCTACAAGTCAAAGTTAAAACCATAATATAAGTGGTGTCATGGTGAAAGCTCAGGTATTCATGCTCTAAGTTCATTCCCTTACCTCAGAAATGTAATAATACAAGAACTGTCTCAAAACAGAAATGTTTTGGTGAGAATTACTGCCAGGCAATAATGAAAATGAAGACAGAAGCAGCACATAACATGATAAGCCTAAAGCCCAACAGAAAATAATAAATGTGAGTCTTCCTGTGGTAAAACACAAGTCCCCAGCTATATGTCTCGTGTCCAGTAACATTAAAGCGCCAATTAACTTGCGCCACACAGACAGGAATCCAAATGGTAATGGAAACGCTAGTACCAACTGCGGCATGTATTCTGAAATGGCGCAGTAGCGTGGACGTAAACAAAAAATGGACTAGAAGGGGATGTCCCCGAGGGAATGGTGGCCAGCGGCCATTTTAGACAACTGAGAGTAACATTAACAAAGATAACACAAAGTGTTGATCAAAAATCCCTGAGGCGAGCGTTATGGCATGTGCATAGTACCCCACTCTCCTACTATTTCCCAACTGACCATACGTAAAATATCCAATATCACTGCTGGGCAGCACAAACCCACAAACATGACAGTAAGAGACAACAAACCTGCGCCATAATGTATCACCGCTAAACCATAAAAATAAAGAGAGGACTATTCAGGGGAAATGAGGCAACATGAATGACCACCATATGCAGAAGAGTCATAGGTTACTCACTCATAAAGACGGTTGAGACAAAATAAATCCAAATCATTGATGCAAGCGTAATTTTAAGTCTTCCCTCCCAAACATATAAAAATGGGCAACAGGGAAACATAATGAATAATTAAAAGAAGATAGTAGAAAAAAAAAAACATACACCCCAAACCAGAGGAGCAATACATAAAGGACGAGTCTGAACAGCCCAAAGAAACACATAGTAGTGACCATGCAGGATTACACAATCATAATAATAGTGTAAAGAAGCTGGTACATCTATTATGCAATTAGTATACAAAATCATAATAACAGTATAAAGAAAATGGCACATCTATTATGCAATTAGTAGAAAAAGGAAGAGACAAAGGGGGGAAAGGAATTACAATTACAATGCTGGCAGCTCACTCCAGTCAAAGGACAGGGGTCAATATGGCAGACTGTGAGAATTGAAAGAAAGGTGGGTAGACCAGCGAGAGTGGAGATGACAAAGGAGAATGAAGGGATCCTACTGAAAATGTAAAGAAGTGGAGCAGTCAGAATGGAACCACAGCAGATGGAAACCGAGGCTAAACTCAGGAATACTTAGCAAGAAAGACGGAAATGAGTTAGAGCATGACACTAGGTGCACAAGGATGTGTCGCTTTTATGCTCAGAAAATGCCCTCGGGGTAGGATGTGGTTAGTAGCCAATGGGTTATCAGGTACCCTCCCTCCTGATGACCACTTCATGCGAAGTGTGGCATCTGACTATTCACATATGCACCATTCTGCCCACTTCCAACATAGGAGAACCCTTCTCTTTGCCTACAGAGCTCTCTAGCCGAACCCAGTGGTTTGGCTACCGCTGCACACCCCTGGAAACAGGAAAACCCCTCTCCTTCCAGAGTGGCAACCTGTCTGCTTAAACAACTTCCAATTGTTTACCATTTGCCCTTCAAAGAAACCTTCTACTTTGAAGCTTGCCTTTTGGGCTAACACCATGTGTGGCTTCCTGCCAGGGAGCTGTAACACCTCTCTCCAATGCAGGCTTTAATTGTATCCTTTCCTAGGAGTCATTGGAATGTCTCCACATGAGGGCAGAAAGCTGTCTCAGGGACAGACCTGATGTAAAACAGTGGACGGGCACAGGGGACGTAGGGCAAAGTAGCAACTATGTAAAAGTTGTACACTGCACCAAGTTGCATTCATTTCAACTTGGGCATCAAGTCAGGCTTAATCAACATCTCACTTACCTTTGGTACCGCCTTATCTGTTAGAGACTATATCTGACTGTACATTCCGTAACTTTGACTTCTCCCCAGAAGTCAAACTGGATCCGAAAGAATTTTCATGAGCGATACCACTGAGCACCGGTAGGTGATGTCGAGCAGTTCCACGTCTATTGTCGGTGTGGTGCACATTGGAAATTATCTTGCGGTTCCTATAAAGGTGCAACCAAGTTGTGCAGATGTAATTTTCTTTTTATGTCTTTCCACGCCAGAAGCGCAGAGCCATGAAGAAAACGGACCACTGGTGTGCCAAAACTAGGGCCCTGAAAAGGGGCATCCCTTTCCCTAGGAATCCGTTCGCAGAGCGGGGAGGATGGGTAGGCCGGTAAGGAATCTACAGGTAGATATAGACTCTACCATATAAGGCGTTACAGAAGGTAAGTAACTTGTTCATCTGATAGAGACTTCTAGCTGCAGAATCCTTAAATTGAATAGATACCCAAGCAATACCACCCCAGAGGTGAGTCTGTAAACCAATTTCAAACAAGAAAGTCCTGCAGGACAAAACAGGCAAAGTGCCCTTCCCTACGGACCGACTGTCCAGATTGTAATGTTGGGTAAATGTGTGCACAGGGGTCAACATTGCTGCCTGACAGATATCCAGGACCGGGAATCCACATGCTAATGCAGTGGTTAAACTTTAGCTCTGGTGGAATGAGCACGCAAACCTTCAGGAGGTTGCTTCTTAACCAGTGCACAGTAGGCTCTTGATGCAGAGCATGACCCAATGAGAAATGGTTAGCTTCTGCACTGCAACTGCAACCTTTCTTCGCACTCACATTCCCCACGAAGAGTTGGCCGTTCACCCAGGAACTCGCAATTGCCCTCAAGGTAGAATGCAAACACTCTTATTGGGTCCAGACAATGGAGTCTCGCATTTTAGTTAGAAGGATGTGCATAAAAAGTAGGTAAGGTGATAGACTGGCCTACATGAAAAGGTTTGACCACTTTTGCAGAAAAGAAGCCCTAGTGTAAGGCACCACTTTGTCAAGATAGATAGAGAGGTAGGGCAGCTTAGATGATAAGGCTTGCAGGTCACTCACTCTGCAGGCAGATGCCACAAGGAAGGCTGTTTTCAGTGTGAGAAGCCTGAAGGGACAGCTGTGGAAGGGCTCAAAAGGTGCACACATCAAATGTCAGAACCAAATTAAGTTCCTACTGGAGCATAATGAAAGGAGAAGGAGGAAACATACGAGTAAGACCTTTGAGGAACCTATGTACAATAGGAGTCTTAAACAAGTATGGTTGATGAGACGACCCCAAAAAAGCAGAAATAGCAGATGAATAGCCCTTAAAAGCACCCTGTTGCGCAAGGGGAAAGAAAAAGTAAAACCTCAGAGAGAGGGACAGAAAGGGGATCAACAGATTTGTCTACACACCATGCTACAAATTTCTTCCAATAGCAGGCATATACCATGTTGCAGGCACATACCATGCTGGTGGAAGGACATCTGGCTGCCAGGATGATGTTAAAGACTTCGGGAGGACGGTCAAAAGCTGTCAAGTGCTGCCCTGTTTGTTGCAGTACCACATGGTATTGGTGTTGTCCACAAACACCTGCACTAGCCTTCCATTGATGGAAGGTAGAAAGGCGATCAATGCCAGGTGGTGCTCCATTAGACTGATATGGAGTCTGGATTCTGCCGGAAACCAGAGCCCGCTATCTCCAACTCTCCCAGACGGCTGCCCCATCCCAGGAGTGACGCATCTGTCACTGCTTCAAGATCTGGTTGGACAATGGATCGGGATCTGCTTCTGACCCAATTGCGGTTCGTGAGCCATCACTACAGATCTTTTGCAGTTCTCTCTGAATTGTGGACTGTGTCAAAGAGATTCCTGTCATATGATGTGATATTTGTAAAGCGCATGGCTACCCTAAGGCCTCCCAGCAGTAAGTGAGGGATGAAACCAACTATGATGCACTCCAGTCTGGCACTGTATTGAATGTAACCTAATTAGAGGGTTTTGGAAAGAGCTATCTTTTTATACACTACCTAAATCTTGATTCCTCACTTAGTGATCTAATCTGTATCGGTAGAGCATTTCAAAGTTGCAGGGCCAGATATGCAAAAGATCTGCCACCCCATTTAGCTCTCCTAATTCTTGGGACCGTCAGGAGATGTCCCTGAGCTGATCTAACAGGTCTAGAGGGGTGGTATTGTGTCAGCAAGCCTCTTAATTTCTGCGAGCCTTTATCATGGATCAGTTTGTGAGCTCGACTTAGTGTTTTGAACTTAACTCTTGCTTCAATTGGCAGCCAATGTAACATTTGTAATGCCTTCTTTGTTTGCATCGTGGGGATTTTTAGTAGCTTTTTAGCAACTGCATTTTGTACTACTTGCAGCTTTTTTATAACATATTTCGACAAGCCTAAGTAAAGAGTTACATAATCGAGGTGCAAGGTTATCACAGCCTGCATCACAGTTTTTCTTAGGTTTTCTGGAAGTAACTTGATACTTTTTTGAGTAGTCCTCAGCACCCCAAAGCAGCTGTTGGCCAATTCTGTTGCCTGGGCGTCCATTATAAGTTCATTATCCAGTCACATACCAAGATTTTTTAATGAGAGATTTAGTGGTGTCAGGCTTACCCAGACAATCTGTAAATCCTAAATCAATATTTGCATGTGGGTTGTTTCCTAGGAACATCACCTCTGGGTTTTTTCGCCGTTGAGATTTAGGCAGCAAATTGCCATCCACTTGGACACATCTTCAAGGCATAGAGATATTGTGTTTTCGTCAGTGTCTTCCCTTTTGCAATTGATCCCACCAATTGTGTAACATCTGCATAGGATACGACTGATAGCCTGTGGTTAATCACAATATTTGCTAAAGGTCTTTCAGATATATTAAAGGTGGGGCTAAGGAAGGCGCCTTGAGGTACTCAACATTTAAAAGCCCTAGTTTCTGAAAAACCGGCATTTTCCATTACTTGGAAGGTTCGCATGGATTGCATCCATTTCAGGGCCTTATCTTTCATCCCAATTTCTTCTAATCTCTGGATCAGAATCTTATGATCTACCGTGTCAAATGCCGCACTTACGTCTAGCAAAATAATAGCAGCTGTTCCTCCTTGATCCAGTATCCCTCTGAGTTCTTCTGGGACTGCTAGCAGTGCTGATTCTGTGCTATGCTGGGCTCTGAAGCCTATCTGCGATAGTTTCAGAAAAACAGGCATTTTCCATTATTTAGAAGGTTCGATCTACAATAAAGGATTGCATCCCTTTCAGGGCCTTATCTTTCATCCCTATTTCTTCTAATCTCTGGATCAGAATCTTACGATCTACTGTGTCAAATGCCACATTTAAGTCTAGCAAAATAATAGGAGCTGTTCCTCCTTGATCCAGTATCCCGCTGAGTGCCTCTGTAACTGCTAGCAGTGCTGATTCTGTGTTATGCTGGGCTCTGGAGCCCATCTGCGATAGATGCAGGAGTTGATTAACTTTCAGATGGCAAGATAAAGTTTTGTTAATATGTTTCTCCAAAATCTTACCCATCACATGAAGAAGTGATATGGGACTATAGTTGTTGGTATCTATGGGATTTTTAAGCAATGGCCTAATGAGTTTCTATCTACTAGGTACTGTTCCCAGCTCCAGAGATCTATTTAGAATCTTCGTGACACTTGCAAGAAGTATGTGAGTGCCTTTCACTATAATCTGTGGAGGAGCTGGATCTAATGGGGGTTCCCGATTTTACTGTTCACATTATTTCCTGAACCTTGTCCTCGGTCAGTTCAGGAATCAAATTGAACGGAGGAATGTTTAAAGCAGATTTCACAATTGGAGTTTGCTGAAGGCCCTATCCCCAAACGGCCAGTAGTGAACTATACATTTTCAATACTTTTTCCTGAAAAAAAGTGGTCAATTCATAACATCAATCTATTGTTGATAATGGAGGAATTGTGCTAGATTTATCTAATTTCAAGGTCTTCACAATTTTAAATAATTCTCTTGAGGGATTTGAGTCCTTTAGGATCATTTATTCAAAATCTTTTGTCTGGGTCTTTTTTTATTTTTTATTTATGCATATGAAAGAACGCACACAAATATGCACTACATTATATCCATATTTCTTTAGGGGTATATTGCAGTCTAGCCGCTCAGGCCAATGTCCATACCATTTTAGTGTCCACAGCTCCGTTTCTGCATACAGTGCTATAACCTAGCGTACATGGAGAAATAACACAATGATGGTAGTAGGCCAGGTTGTCCCAACAACTACAGAACACAGAAAGCATAGAGACTAGTGGCATTATCCCCTACAAATTCAGTGCAGTATAAGTATACATTGAAAGAGTAACTATTGAACGTAACACTGTAATCTTTAGTTATCACAGACAAACCTGAAGAGAGCAACGGTTATCATCCATTCATCCAAGCCAACGAGCACATGCGGAGGAGATGCCCAGGGGGAGGGGGCAGCAGGGCATCAGCCCATGGACGAGCAGGGATCCCTCACTAGTTAAGAAAAGAGGAGGGCCAACTCATGAAGACACCAACACCAAGAGGGAGAGATGGAAGCACCCTTTCTCTCAAAAACTCACAACCATACTTCCCTAACTCCCATACGCATTTCTCGAGCGGCCTAACCAGGCTAGAGCTCAACTAGCGGAAGCATCTGTTAAGGAGTCCTCCCCCTCACTCTCCTGCACACTGGGTAACTCAGCAATCATACTTCGCCAGATCTCCAGATCACGTTCATCCACTCGAACCTTTCGTAGGTGGCATTCCTCTGCGGTCGCCCATTCAACTAAATCACCTCGCCAAGTAACATGGAGCGGGGGGTTCGGGCTGGCCCACCGGATCACAATGCACCTCTTTGCCAAATTAAGCCCCAACTGCACAAATCTATATGCCATTTTGCGTCCCTTTTTGGGAATGGGGAGCAGACCCAGCAGGAAGTGCTTCATTGTGGCATTCACTCCAACAGCCGTCACCTCCCTTAGTGTCTTCACCACTCGTCGCCAAAAGAGTTGAATAGAGTCACAGATCCACGTTATGTGGTCAAATGAAGCCGAAGGCACGTCACAGCAAGCAAAGCTGTCAGGTATGCTCTATGCAAATAATAAAAGTGTGTCAATTTGAATCTAGCGTTGCTAGTCGCATCCCGTACCAGGGAACAAGTTCTATTCCATTCCCCATCCATAAGTGTCATTCCCAGGCCAGCCTCCCAATGGTGCCTAGTCCCCTGTATGCCTATCAACCTATCTCCTTTTAGAGCCTTATATGTTCGAGAAAGGAGACCGCGGTCACCGCCAGGATCAAGAAGTGTCACCAAGAGGTGGGATTCGGCAGGTTCCTTGGGAAAGGAAGTCCAAATCTCTCTGACCGTCTGCGATATGTTTGCATATTGCAGGAACTGCCTCTGATCTATTCCAAAAAGGGATTCGACCTCTTCCCTTTTGATAAATGTGCCATTTTGATATAAATCACCTGCATTGTTACAGCCCCCTCCATGCCACTGAGCAAAAATCCATCACCTCAGCAGCTTTGGCAAAGGGCCGGATCCACCATAGCGGAAGCAGGCGCGCGTATGGAACCTTGTGCAGAACCAGCACAACCGCTCGCTCCCAGGCCCTCGACACGTGCTCCACCAGGTAAGGGGTACCCTACGGACACCAAGAACCACCCATTAGAAGATGCGGGAGACGCCCCACACATACAGAACCACCTAAAATCTTTTTCCCAATTAGTGCCTGGGCCTTTTTTTAGTTCTTTTTGATAGTGTTTTATATTTCTGCTTCAACTGGGAGCAGTATGACTTTTTCCATGTTTTTTCTAAAAAAAAATTATTTTATTTTTTTTGTTTCTTCAAGGATGCCAGATCGGTGTTGAACCAAGGTGTGGTTTTAATATGCTCTTTATCTTTGAAAACAGTAATTGGGATGCAAATATCTAAAGCGTATTTAATCCAGTCTTCCCAACTATTAAAGGTATCGTCTAATTATACACCCTCTTTTAGCAGGGACTGTGAACTTAATAACATTTTCACCCAATTTTGTTCTGCCAACTTTCCCCATTTCCGTCAAGTTTTCACCAGGGGTTTAGTCATCATTATTCCTGGCTCTTTTTTCAAGGAGAATAAGACCAAATAATGGACTGTCCAAGGTTGTGGCATAATCCTATTTATATGATGATATGGATTGTTGCAAAAAAAACAAAAAAAAACATCGGATCCAGCAGAGGAACTTTTTCGTGTGTGGAGGCCTCAGTTTTTAAAGTCAATTGTATGGCTTCAAGATCTTGTCTTAGCCTAGCTGCTGATGCGTTATTTTGATCCTCTAAATGTAAATTAAAATCCCCTAAAACTGTAACAAAATGTTTATTCTGAGTATTAGATGCTAAAGCACCAGGTAGTGCGACTGCTGCGCCCACTGGAACTTCAGGTCCCACTGCAGAGCCCACATGTCATCTGGCATGTGTCACCAGCAGGATGCAGGCGGTCATGAGTACCAACAGCCTCAATCAGTCACTCCAAAATCCAGGATAGAAACTGAATATCAGAATCACAGCCCAAATGAACAAGCTCCTTACCTTCAGTAAAGCCTTATCTGTTAGAGACAGGTTCTAGCTGCAGATTCCTTACTTTAGAATTCTCCCAGAGGCATCAAACTATATCCAGAATTGTTTTCCAGCAGTACCTCTGTGTGTTGAAAGCAAACGTTGTGCGACTCCGAAGCAACGTCATCCACTGGATGTGACGTCGACGAATTCCATATAATCCCCTCTCCGACGTGCTGACGTCAATTTCTTCTGTGACTGTTTTCCATATCATAAACGTGGAGCCACTCATAGAACCTGATTATGGAAACATTGTGCCAAAAAAGCGGCATCTCCATGTCAATTAATTACAAACTTCCAAAGAGGGAATCCAAATACCAAGAAAGAGAGCTGCGGGAAGTGCCATTGCAGTCACCTTTTGTAGGTGCCACCTTGGCGCGCGGACATCAGTTACTGTATCATAACTTCCCTCACCAGGTGTCCAAACTAAGGCCCTGAAAGGGATTATCCTTAGCCCTAGAAATCTGTCCGCAGAGCGGGGAGGATGGAAGGGTCGGTAAGGAATCTGTGGCTAGATCCTGTCTCAACCAGATAAGGTGTCACTGAAGGTAAGTAACTTGTTCGTCTAATAGAGACATCTAGCTGTAGATTCCTTACCTTAGGATTAGAAACCAAAGCAATACCATCCCTGGAGGTGGGTCTGCAGCCCAATTTCAGGCAAGGAAGTCCTGCAGGACCGAATGGGCAAAATGCCTGTCACAACGAACCAGACTGTCCAGATGGTAATGTCAGAAAATTGTGTGCAGGGAGTCCACGTTGCTGCCTGGTAGATATCCAGGACCGAAACTCTGCATTCTAATGCAGTGGTCACAGATCTGGCTCTGCAGAACAAGCACACAAGCCCTCAAAAAGGTTGTTTCTTGACAAATGCATAGCAGATTTGAATGCAGATCACGACTGACCTTACTATAAAGTCACTGACTAGAACAAGCCAGTCTAGAAAAAGAAAAAAGGCTGAATACGCTTAGGAATTTAGGTGAGGACATACGCCAAGCCTTAAGGACTGTGGGAAGGACCCCAGGCAAATGAAGTCATAAAGGCATTAAAAAGCATGTGAGAGCGTTATCATGGCTGAGGGACAAAAAATGTGTTGAAAGATAACAAACAATATGAACATAATAACTACTTGCTCTCAAGGTGGGATGTTCGGCCAGTACAATGGGCCCAGAGTCAACAGGTACGTTACTGAGCTATAGCTGTCTGCCATAGAAAGACAGTATGTTAGCAAAACCTGCTCTTTAAAGGCACAGATAAAGGGTGGAAACCAAGAATCCACATGTGATGGAAAAAGCATTGAACAATGGTTTAATAGAAATATTGCGAAGACAACAATAGCCACTATAGATATCGAAACAACACTTGCTCTAAGACAAATGTGGCAGAGATAATGTTAACACCTCCGGGACGATCTATAATGTATAACGCACATAGGAGGAAAAGAAAAAAAAAAATCACCTATGTAACTACAAAAGGAAATATATGGAAAATGTCACTTACCCAGTGTACATCTGTTCATGGCATGTAGTGCTGCAGATTCACATGCTGTGCATATTCCGCCATCTAGTGTTGGGCTTGGAGTGTTACAAGTTGTTTTTCTTCAAAGAAGCTTTTTCGAGTCACAAGATTGAGTGACTCCTCCTCTTGGTGATAGTGTGCATGGGCATTGAGTCTTTTGCTAGATTGCTTTCCCGCAGGATGGTGAGGTAAGGAGTGAAGAATTGTATATGTATACATATATAGTAAGTAAAGAAGATGTCCATGCAATGTATATACATATTTACATAAGAAAGTACTACAATGGCTACAGGCTTCAGGGGAGGAAGGAGGGCGCATGTGAATCTGCAGCACTACATGCCACGAACAGATGTACACTGGGTAAGTGACGTTTTCCGTTCAATGGCATGTGTAGCTCCAGATACACATGCTGTGCATAGACTGAAAAGCATCCCCTCCTAAGTAAGCGGTGGCTAGCCTGTAGGAGTTGGAGTAGTTTGAAATAGTGTTTTAAGCACTGCTTGCCCAACATTTGCTTGCTGGCGAGATAGCACATCCACAAGATAGTGTTTAGTAAATGTGTGTGGTGTGGACCATGTGGCTGCCTTATTTATGTCTGCCATTGGTATATTTCCCAAAAATGCCATTGAAGCTCCTTTCTTTCTAGTAGAATGTACTTTAGGAGTTAGTAATAGTTTCCTTTTAAGCTTTAAGATAGCATGTTTGAATACACTTTACTATCCATCTGGTCAATCCTTGTTTGGATATAGGATTCCCTTTATGAGACTGTTGAAAAGCCACAAAAAGTTGTTTAGATTTTCTAAAATCTTTAGTTCTGTCTATATAATACATGAGAGCTCTTTTGAGATCAAAAGTGTGAAGAGCTCTTTCAGCAACTAAATCTGGCTGTGAAAAGAAGACTGCCAATTCCACTGACTGATTGATGTGAAATGGTGAAACCAGTTTGGGTAGAAATTTTGGATTTGTCTTAAGTACTATTTTGTCTTTGTGAATTTGGAAGAAGGGTTCTTCTAAAGTGAATGCTTGAATTTCACTTACTCTCCTTAAGGAAGTAATAGCTACCAGGAAAGCAACTTTCCATGAGAGAAATTGAAGAGCGCAAGAATGCATGGGTTCAAATAGTGGACCCAATAAACCTTGTGAGCACAATGTTAAGATTCCAGACAGGAGCTGGTGGAGCTCTAGGTGGAATAACTCTTTTAAGGCCTTCTATAAAAGCTTTTATGATAGGAATTCTAAACAGAGAGGTATGCTGTCTGTTTTGGAGGTAGGCTAATGTTGTTGTTAAATGGATTTTAGTAGATGAATATGCAAGATTTGCTTTTTGTAAGTAAAGCAAATAACATATAATATCCTGTACTGATGCTTTAAGTGGATCAGTGTTTTGGGGTTGACAGTAATATACAAAATGTTTCCATTTAGCTGCATAGCACTGCCTGTTTGTAGGTTTACATTCTTCTTTTAGAATATCCATACATTCTGATGGAAGCTGTAGATATCCAAACTATGCCTTCAGTAGCCAAATCGACAGGTTGAGCATACTGGGATTGGGATGTCTGATTTGACATTTGTTTTTGAGTCAATAGGTCTGGTTTGCTTGGAAGCTTGTGATGTGGTTCTACAGACGAATTCAATAGTGTTGTGTACTAGTGTTGACGTGCCCACGTGGGAGCTATGAGTATCATAGTGAGGGAAGTGTGACGGATTTTGTTGACTAGAAATGGAATTAGTGGGCGAGGGGGAAAAGCATAAGCAAATATCCCTGACCAATTGATCCATAGAGCATTTCCCTTGGATCGACTGTGTGGGTACCTGGATGCAAAGTGGGAATTCTGAGTTTTCGCTTGTTGGAAAAAGGTCTATGTTTGGTGTTCCCCACATATGAAAGTACTGTTAAATTACTTGGGGGTGAATCTCCCATTTGTGTATTTGTTGCTGCGTCCTGCTTAAGAGGTCCGCTAGTTGGCTGTCTCCCCCTGGGATATGCTCTGCTAATAGGTGAATGCGGTTGCGAATTGCCCACTTCCAAATTGTTTGTGCTAGAAGGGACAATTGAGATCAGTGTGTCCTCCTCCCTTGTTTATGCAAATAATACATTGCTGCCATGTTGTCTGTCCTTATTAACAATGTTTTGCTTGAGATCTGTGGCTGGAATGCTTTGAGTGCTAAGAACACTGCCAGCAATTCCAAGTGGTTTATGTGGTAAGACTGCTGGACTGAGTCCCATTCTCCCTGTATCGTAAGATTGCTGAGATGGGCTCCCCAACCTGTCATCGATACGTCTATGGTGATTATGGTCTGTGGCACAGGGTCCTGAAATGGCCGCCCTTTTGATAAGTTGGTGTAATTCCACCACTGCAGAGAGCTGTAAGTCTGGCGGACCAACATTAGATTGTGAAGTTGACCCTGTGCCTGAGACCATTGTTGTGAAAGACACTGTTGCATGTTTAGATGTGCGTTGGGTACTATTGCTATGCACAATGCCATCATTCCCAACAGTTTCATGATAAATCTTACTGTTTGTTTGATTGTATTGTAGCAGTGATATAAGATTGTGGAAAGCTTGAATTATATGTGGGTTTGGGTACACTAATCCTGATTGAGTGTTCAGAGTTGCTCCCAGATACAGTTGTATTTGCGCTGGTTGGAGATTGTGAGAAGGTAGCCTCTTTCTAGCCTTGTTACCCCCACTTTTGGCCTGTTTGTGAGTGTATGTCAGGGTGTTTGTCACTGTTTTCACTGTCTCACTGGGATCCTGATAGCCAGGCCTCAGTGCTCATAGTGAAAACACTATGTTTTCAGTATGTTTGTTATGTGTCACTGGGATCCTGCTGGTCAGGACCCCAGTGCTCATAGGTTTGTGGCCTATATGTATGTGTCACTGGGACCCTGTCACACAGGGCCCCAGTGCTCATAGGTGTGCATGTATATGTTCCCTGTGTGTTGCCTAACTGTCTCACTGAGGCTCTGCTAACCAGAACCTCAGTGGTTATGCTCTCTCATTACTTTCAAATTGTCACTGACAGGCTAGTGACCATTTTTACCAATTCACATTGGCTTACTGGAACACCCTTATAATTCCCTAGTATATGGTACTGAGGTACCCAGGGTATTGGGGTTCCAGGAGATCCCTATGGGCTGCAGCAATTCTTTTGCCACCCATAGGGAGCTCTGACAATTCTTACACAGGCCTGCCACTGCAGCCTGAGTGAAATAACGTCCACGTTATTTCACAGCCATTTTACACTGCACTCAAGTAACTTATAAGTCACCTATATGTCTAACCTTTACCTGGTAAAGGTTAGGTGCAAAGTTACTTAGTGTGAGGGCACCCTGGCACTAGCCAAGGTGCCCCCACATTGTTCAGAGCCAATTCCCTGAACTTTGTGAGTGCGGGGACACCATTACACGCGTGCACTACATATAGGTCACTACCTATATGTAGCTTCACAATGGTAACTCCGAATATGGCCATGTAACATGTCTATGATCATGGAATTGCCCCCTCTATGCCATCCTGGCATTGTTGGTACAATTCCATGATCCCAGTGGTCTGTAGCACAGACCCTGGTACTGCCAGACTGCCCTTCCTGGGGTTTCACTGCAGCTGCTGCTGCTGCCAACCCCTCAGACAGGCAGCTGCCCTCCTGGGGTCCAGCCAGCCCTGGCCCAGGATGGCAGAACAAAGAACTTCCTCTGAGAGAGGGTGTGACACCCTCTCCCTTTGGAAAATGGTGTGAAGGCAGGGGAGGAGTAGCCTCCCCCAGCCTCTGGAAATGCTTTGTTGGGCACAGATGTGCCCAATTCTGCATAAGCCAGTCTACACCGGTTCAGGGACCCCTTAGCCCCTGCTCTGGCGCGAAACTGGACAAAGGAAAGGGGAGTGACCACTCCCCTGACCTGCACCTCCCCTGGGAGGTGTCCAGAGCTCCTCCAGTGTGCTCCAGACCTCTGCCATCTTGGAAACAGAGGTGCTGCTGGCACACTGGACTGCTCTGAGTGGCCAGTGCCACCAGGTGACGTCAGAGACTCCTGCTGATAGGCTCCTTCAGGTGTTAGTAGCCTTTCCTCTCTCCTAGGTAGCCAAACCCTCTTTTCTGGCTATTTAGGGTCTCTGTCTCTGGGGAAACTTTAGATAACGAATGCATGAGCTCAGCCGAGTTCCTCTGCATCTCTCTCTTCACCTTCTGATAAGGAATCGACCGCTGACCGCGCTGGAAGCCTGCAAACCTGCAACATAGTAGCAAAGACGACTACTGCAACTCTGTAACGCTGATCCTGCCGCCTTCTCGACTGTTTTCCTGCTTGTGCATGCTGTGGGGGTAGTCTGCCTCCTCTCTGCACCAGAAGCTCCGAAGAAATCTCCCGTGGGTCGACGGAATCTTCCCCCTGCAACCGCAGGCACCAAAAAGCTGCATTACCGGTCCCTTGGGTCTCCTCTCAGCACGACGAGCGAGGTCCCTCGAATCCAGCGACGCTGTCCAAGTGACCCCCACAGTCCAGTGACTCTTCAGCCCAAGTTTGGTGGAGGTAAGTCCTTGCCTCACCTCGCTGGGCTGCATTGCTGGGAACCGCGACTTTGCAAGCTACTCCGGACCCTGTGCACTTCCGGCGGAAATCCTTTGTGCACAGCCAAGCCTGGGTCCACGGCACTCTAACCTGCATTGCACGACTTTCTAAGTTGGTCTCCGGCGACGTGGGACTCCTTTGTGCAACTTCGGCGAGCACCATTTCACGCATCCTCGTAGTGCCTGTTTCTGGCACTTCTCCGGGTGCTACCTGCTTCAGTGAGGGCTCTTTGTCTTGCTCGACGTCCCCTCTCTCTGCAGGTCCAATTTGCGACCTCCTGGTCCCTCCTGGGCCCCAGCAGCGTCCAAAAACGCCAAACGCACGATTTGCGTGTAGCAAGGCTTGTTGGCGTCTTTCCGGCGGGAAAACACTTCTGCACGACTCTCCAAGGCGAGAGGGATCCGTCCACCAAAGGGGAAGTCTCTAGCCCTTTTCGTTCCTGCAGAAACCTCAGCTTCTTCTGTCCAGTCGAAGCTTCTTTGCACCCGCAGCTGGCATTTCCTGGGCATCTGCCCATCTCCGACTTGCTTGTGACTTTTGGACTTGGTCCCCTTGTTCCACAGGTACCCTAGATTGGAAATCCACAGTTGTTGCATTGCTGGTTTGTGTCTTTCCTGCATTATTCCTATAACACGACTACTTTGTCCTTAGGGGAACTTTAGTGCACTTTGCACTCACTTTTCAGGGTCTTGGGGAGGGTTATTTTTCTAACTCTCACTATTTTCTAATAGTCCCAGCGACCCTCTACAAGGTCACATAGGTGTGGGGTCCATTCGTGGTTCGCATTCCACTTTTGGAGTATATGGTTTGTGTTGCCCCTATCCCTATGTTTCCCCATTGCATCCTATTGTAACTATACATTGTTTGCACTGTTTTCTAAGACTATACTGCATATTTTTGCTATTGTGTATATATATCTTGTGTATATTTCCTATCCTCTCACTGAGGGTACACTCTAAGATACTTTGGCATATTGTCATAAAAATAAAGTACCTTTATTTTAGTATAACTGTGTATTGTGTTTTCTTATATTGTGCATATGACACTAAGTGGTACTGTAGTAGCTTCACACGTCTCCTAGTTCAGCCTAAGCTGCTCTGCTAAGCTACCATTATCTATCAGCCTAAGCTGCTAGACACCCTATACACTAATAAGGGATAACTGGGCCTGGTGCAAGGTGCAAGTACCCCTTGGTACTCACTACAAGCCAGTCCAGCCTCCTACAGAGATGAGATTTTTGGTAACTGATTCTGAACCCTATACTGTGTAGGGTATCGATTGTGTATTGTGTGTGCTATTGAGAGGTTTGAATGGTGCTGGCTTTTATCAATAATGTTTGGTAATGTTTGCCTCCTATTACAAATCTTAGGTATTTTCAATGTTCTGGATGTATGGGAATGTGGAAGTAAGCATCTTTTATATCTAATGCTGTCATGTAATCCTGTTTTGTAATAGGGGAATTACATCCTGAAGAGTAACCATGTGGAAATGCTCTGAAAATGTACTGACTGAGAGATCTGAGATCTAGAATTGGTCTAAGAGTACCCTCATTTTTTGATATAAGGAAGTATGGAGAATATATATATATATATATATATATATATATATATATATATATATATATATATCCCTTTCCCTTGTTGAGCTATAGGTACCACTTCTATTGCCCCTTTGAGTAGAAGTGATTGTACTTTTTGTTTTAATAGAATGAGATGCTCTTGATTCAATTTGTGTTGGATAATTGACAGAACCCATTGATCTGTAGTGATGTTGTGCCATTGTGGACAGTAGTTTACCAGTCTTCCTCCCACAGGAGATGTGTGCTCTGTGGGGATGGTGAGAAAGTAACTGTTAGATTGTGAGGAACCTATGGATGAGGACTGTTTCTTTCTACCTCTACTGCTGCATCCTCTATAGGAGCCTCTAAATGATCCTCTAGTGTAGAACTGTGAGGATTGTTTTTGATGGGTGGATGGTGTTTCTTTGGCCAAAGGTTTGAAACCCCCTCTAAATTGTGGCCTACGAAAATTCCCCCTAGTGGGTGTAGTATACAAAACCCACGTGGCCTTTGCTGTTTCTGAATCTTTTTTGAGTTTGTCTATCACTGTGTTGACTTCAGGGACAAATGAATACTACTTATAAAATGGCATGTCTAAAACTGCCTGTTGTATCTCAGGTTTAAAACCTGAACATCTCAACCAGGCATGTTTCCTAATAAGCACACTGGTGTTTACAGATCTAGCTGCCATATCAGCTGCAACCATAGCAGATCTAATAACATTGTTAGATATTGCTTGCCCTTCATTAACTATTAGTTGTCCTCTCTTTTGGTGTTCTGGAGGGAGGTGTTGTGATAGCTCTTCCATTTCTTCCCAGTGTGCTGTGTCATATCTAGCCAATAATGTTTGTGAATTGGCTATCCTCCAGTGAATTGCAGCTTGTGAGACTACCCTTTTCCCAGCTGCATCTATTTGTCTGATTTCTTTATCAGGAGGAGTGGCATCTCTCATGGACTGGCTGTTGGCCCTTTTTCCCGCTGCACCGACTACATTTGAATCAGGAGGAAGTTGAGCTCTTATATAAACAGGGTCCGGGGGTGCTGGTTTATATTTCTTGTCCACTCTAGGAGTGATAATCCTAGTTTTAACAGGCTCTTGAAAGATATCAGAAGCATGTCTAAGCATGCCTAGGAGCATAAGAAGACATTCATATTGCTTGTGTGTTGATGCTAGTGTGTCAAACAGAAAATCCTGCTCTATGTGGTGAGTGTGAATTTCCACATTATGGTATGCTGCAGGTCTAGCCACTACTTGATTATATGCTGTAGTGTCCACGGGTGGTGAGGGTCTGGCAGGATATAACTGAGGGTCATTCGGTAATATGGGATCAGAGTCATAAGTGTCCCATGGATCTGTGTCCAGTTGATCAGAACTAAATATATCCCCATGTGGTGATAATTGTGTCTCATATGTGGGTGATGGTGGTAGAGGTCGTGTGGAAAGAGGAACAGGAGAGTGTGGTGGAGAGTGCTGTTTCTGCGTTGAAGCCTCTCCCTGGTGTCCATCACCACTAGAATAGGTTGAATGTCTATGGACTCCTGGGTAGAAGTAGTTTCTATACTACCCCTAGCTTTCGAATCCAAAATCTTTTGTTTTGGTCAAACCGAAACTGTCGACTCCGAAGGTGGTGTAATCCTTTTCGGCTCCAAAGATGGTGCTGCCCTTTTCAGCTTCGAAGTTGTTTTTTCAGCTTTTCGGCTCGACTCCGAAATTGGTTTAGTCGAAGCCCAGTGCACCTTGGTCTTAAATCTTGGTGCCAAACCCGAAGGTTGGTCACCCGGACTTTGTTTTCGAATCAGACCATGGCCTGACTGCAGTGGAGGATCGACAACCAGTGCTGTAGTCTTTTTAGTAACTTTTGAGTGGTGTGATGGGGCAGTTGTACCAAAGTACTGCACCACAGACACGTAGTGGCTGTCGTCATCTGAATGTTTTTCGGACTCACATGGAAACAGGCCCTTAAACGGCATTGCCCTTGTAAGGATGAGAAAAAAACGACCCGACGGTCTAAATCAGGTTGAGTATAGTTGGAAACACGATCGAAAACAATATCGATGATATTACAGAAAGATTAGAATACGTTTTGAATTTCCGAACCGAGAAAAAACAAGTCCAAACCCGATGGCAGAAAGAAAACAATCTAACAAAGGACTCGATGACTATGCGCACTATCACAGAGAGGAAGTTACTCGATCTTGTGACTTAAAAAAGCTTCTTCGAAGAAAAACAACTTGTAACACTCCGAGCCTAACACTAGATGGCATAATAAGAACAGCAGCTACACATGCCATTGAACATATATATCTATATATATATATAGATGTACATATATATATATATATACACTCACTCAAAAAACAAAGGTTACAGGGACATTATAGTTAGGTTCAGATTGCACATGCACAAAATGGAAATTCAGCTGTTATAGTTATTTCAAGTAACTATAATTCAAGCCCTAAGGTAACTAACTCGTATTCTGACCATGCACAGTTTTTTCATCAATAATTTTACAGCAAACATTACAGTGATATCAATGATGTCAAAGAAGATGTCATGAGTGATGTAATATCTCGGGTAATTAGCAGTGCATGTGGAGGGGGCCAAGTTACAGTTACTTGAATCAAGTATAACTATAACAGCTGAATTTCTATGGTGTTGTGCCTGTAAAATCTGAATCGAACTATAACATTCTGTAACCTTTGGTTTTTTAGTGAATTTGTAAGGTTTTTAAAATTCTAAAAATAACATCTCTGTAATCTTTGGGTTTTTTTCAATTAATTTCTAGGTTTTTGTTTTTAACGTTAAGTTAGATGCCCACTGCAACACATGAGGGTGGTGGAAAGTTGGACGCTAGGCCTGGCTTCTTACTTACCTTATGTACTGCAGTATCCTCAGTAGAAAATCCTTTCACTTTTCCACTTCGATTCTATTAAGATGGCATTCAGAGGTAGCACACTTTTGGCATCAATTCAGATTGTTAGCACTCAAGTTGATCATTAGAATACTGTAAGCTGCTGATCACCAGGGAGTTAACTGGCAGTCTGCTGCTGGTATTAAAAGTGCAAGTTTCAGTCCACATGTCAGAATGTTTTAATGAAACTGAAGAGAAAGATATTTGAGAACTCACAAAAAATGTGCTAATTTTTGTTTTTACAGCACAAACAATAATTTCCAAGACAAAATTAACCTTCTCATCTTGTTCCTTTCTAAAATTAAATGTTTTCAGTTTTACCAGTTTGTAAGGAAATGCCTGCTTGGCATGGTTACCCCCTGACTTTTTGCCTTTGCTGATGCTAAGTTATGATTTGAAAGTGTGCTGGGACCCTGCTAACCAGGCTCCAGCACCAGTGTTCTTTCCCTAAACTGTACCTTTGTCTCCACAATTGGCACAACCCTGGCACTCAGGTAAGTCCCTTGTAACTGGTACCTCTGGTACCAAGGGCCCTGATGCAAGGGAAGGTCTCTAAGGGCTGCAGCATGTCTTATCCCACCCTGGGGACCGCTCACTCAGCACATGCACACTGCCTCACAGCTTGTGTGTGCTGGTGGGGAGAAAATGACTATGTCGACATGGCACTCCCCTCAGAGTGTCATGCCACCCTCACACTGCCTGTGGCATAGGTAAGTCACCTCTCTAGCAGGCCTTACAGCCCTAAGGCAGGGTGAACTATACCACAGTGTCTAAGCAAAACCTTAGACATTGTAAGTGCAGGGTAGCCATAAGAGTATATAGTCTGGGAGTTTGTCAAACACAAACTCCACAGTTCCATAATGGCTACACCGAAAACTGGGAAGTTTGGTATCAAACTTCTCAGCACAATAAATGCACACTGATGCCAGTGTGCAATTTATTGTAACATACACCCAGAGGGCACCTTGGAGGTGCCCTCTGAATACCAACCCAACTTCCAGTGTCGGCTGACTAGTTTCTGCCAGCCTGCCACACACCAGACATGTTGCTGGCCACATGGGGAGAGTGCCTTTGTCACACTGTGGCCAGGAACAAAGCCTGTACTGGGTCGAGGTGCTTCTCACCTCCCCCTGCAGGAACTGTAACACCTGGCGGTGAGCCTCAAAGGCTCACCCCTTTTGTTACAGCACCACAGGGCATCCCAGCTAGTGGAGATGCCCGCCCCTCCGGCCACTGCCCCCACTTTTGGCAGCAAGGCTGGAGGAGATCATTAGAAAAACAAGGAGGAGCCACCCACAAGTCAGGACAGCCCCTAAGGTGTCCTGAGCTGAGGTGACTCCTGCTTTTAGAAATCCTCCATCTTGAGAGTGGAGGATTTCCCCAATAGGATTAGGGATGTGCCTCCCTCCCCACAGGGAGGAGGCACAAAGAGGGTGTAGCCACCCACCAGGACAGAAGCCATTGGCTACTGCCCTCCCAGGCCTAAGCACACCCCTAAATATAGTATTTAGGGGCACCCCAGAACCTAGGAAACTAGATTCCTGCAACCTTAACAAAGAAGAAGGACTGCTGACCTGAAGCCCTGCAGAGAAATCGGAGACGACAACTGCCTTGGCCCCAGCCCTACTGGCCTGTCTCCCAACTTCGAAATAAACTGCAACAGCGACACATCCAACAGGGACCAGCGACCTCTGAAGCCTCAGAGGACTGCCCTGCACCCAAGGACCAAGAAACTCCAGTGAACAGCGGCTCTGTTCAAAACCAGCTACTTCTTGGCAACAAAGAAGCAACTTCCAAAGACTTCACGTTTCCCGCCGGAAGCGTGAGACTTCACCCTCTGCACCCGACACTCCCGGCTCGACCTGCAGAAAACCAACACCTCAGGGAGGACTCCCTGGCGACTGGGAGCCTGTGAGTAACCAGAGACGACCCTCCTGAGCCCACACTGCGACGCCTGCAGAAAGAATCCAGAAGCTCCCCCTGACCGCGACTGCCTGTAACAAGGGACCTGACGCAACAGAACTCCAGTGCAAGAGCGAATCCCAGGCGACCCTCTGCCTAGCCCAGGTGGTGGCTGCCCCAAGGAGCCCCCCCTGTGCCTGCCTGCATCGTTGAAGTGACCCCCGGGTCTCTCCATTATTTCCTATACAAAACCTGACGCCTGTTTGCACACTGCACCCGGCCGCCCTGTGCCGCTGAGGGTATACTTTCTGTGCCTTCTTGTGTGTCCCCCGGTGCCCTACAAAACCCCTGTGGTCTGCCCCCCGAGGACGCAGGTACTTACCTGCTGGCAGACTGGAACCGGGGCACCCCTGTTCTCCAAAGAAGCCTATGTGTTTTGGGCACCTCTTTGACCCCTGCACCTGACCTGCTGGTGTGGTAACTTTGGGGTTGCCTTGAACCCCCAACGGTGGGCTACCTTGGCCCCAACCTTGAGACTTGTAATTCTTTTACTTACCTTCAAAACTAACCTTTACTTACCTCCCCCAGGAACTGTTGATTTTTGCACAGTGTCCACTTTTGAAATAGCTTATTGTCATTTTTACAAAGACTGTACATGATATTGTGTTCATTCAAAGTTCCTAAAGTATCTAAGTGAAGTACCTTACATTTAAAGTATTAATTGTAAATCTTGAACCTGTGGTTCTTAAGATAAACTAAGAAAAGATATTTTTCAATATAAAAACCTATTGGCCTGGATTAAGTCTTTGAGTATGTGTTCCTCATTTATTGCCTGTGTGTGTATAACAAATGCTTAACACTACCCTCTGATACGCCTACTGCTCGACCACACTACCACAAAATAGAGCATTAGAATTATCTATTTTTGCGACTATCTTACCTCTAATTGGAACCCTTGGACTCTGTGCACACTATTTCTTACTTTGAAATAGTATATACAGAGCCAACTTCCTACACAGTGTGATTCAAGTGTGCCACACTTTTGTCATAAGACTGTCACCCTGCAGCACAACACAGAGGGATCAACTGACAGGCTGCTCCTGCTGGAAGTACATGTTTTAGAGAATGCCTAACATCATTCTCATATGGCTGATAAAGATAGTGTGAATTTATAGAAAATATGCTCTCATTTTAACTACTGGAGCTCTTTCCATAACCTCTATGGAAAAATCCTGAGAAAACAGTTTTCTCTCAAAAATGATTTGTGAAATCCCAGCAGGATAAAATCACCTTAGAACACACCACAATTCCTAAAATGAGTATGGAACTACAAATGATTTATATTGTAACTAAAATTTGTCATCAACCTTTACACGTTCTTTTTGTGACCCTCAAAACCAACCATGCACTACAATGGGATGCTGTCATGTAAATTGATCCCAAGATGGTTGTCATCACGTTCTGACTGAATTGCTGACAGCCAATCAGATTTCTCCATGAGATCTGTGCTTAGGCTCTGCCCGGATATACAAATGTCTTTTTCCCTTCAATTTCTCAAAAACTACTGAACTAATTTACACCAAATAACTAAAAGTACTCTTTCTGGGCCAAGAGCTACCTTCCTACCAAATTTGGTGTAATTCTGTCCAGCAGTTCAGTCCGTAGTTGTGTCTAAAATCTCAATGGGAATTAAAATGGGAAATGCACTTTTTTTTTTTTTGCCCCTCTCTGTTTTTCTCAGCCCTTGATTGGTGGATCCCCCGAAACTTTCCAAGCACATCAAGATTCTACAAGACACCTTTGAAAAAAAAAAAAAATCACAAAGATTTGTCAAACCCAGCCAAAGATTTAGGCAAGTCAAAAAATACTTTTTCTATGGAAACTAGGTCCTAACTATAACTACCTACTGGCAACTGCAAGTAGGTAATATATATATATATAGTAGGTTATATATTTTGGAAGCAGAGTAGAAAACAAACAAAAAAAGGGGGTAGGGGCCTCCCCTCCCCACAGGCATAAAAGTATTTTGTTTTTAATAACCATGGCGAAAATCGCTGCAAATTTGAGAATTTCGTCTTGACTTCAACAAAACAAAAAAACAGCAAGTG